>NC_139239.1:0-346341 GCF_977018435.1 Lepisma saccharinum | reverse complement strand
CACGATGTTACGTGATATAACTTAACCTATCTTTTTTTTTACGATTTTTTTAATTTTCTCACGATCCTAAGTGATATAACTTAACCTATCATTTTTTTTTATTTACGCACCGAACTAACCTACAAGGGGGACTCCGTTTGTTTTAATATTTCAGTATTATAAGGTTTTCACAAATTTTATATAACCTAAAATGTGTTGGATGTTGATTTTTAGTATGTGGCAATTTTTTATGAATTTTAAAACTGTTCCGTCACCCTCTCGTTCTTCACGTCGTGGACGAAGGACTTCTCTGCAATCAGGATGACGCTGCATAGAGTATCGGCAGGCAGCGCGTCGTGGAACTCGCAGACGACCTTGATGTTGGTGCGATCGTTGACCACCACCTGCCTTCTCTTAGATGTGTTGATGACGGTCATGGGTCTCCGTGCTTTGAATTCGCTGGGCGTGTAATACATGTCCACGCTTCCCTCGGTCACGCGTTTGTAAGCCGTGTAAGCTTCGTAAAGTTTGAGGTAATCGTTTTTGGTCACGTCGAGGTTGTAATTCTCGCGCGGGAACACTTCGTTGCGTCCGTTCTTCAGATAAACGTTCTTGATCTTGCAGTCGTCGAACTTGCTGGAATCTTTTTCCTGATTCTTGTCCCTCCCGGTCTGAAAAAGCACCACGACGAAATCTGGCATGTCGAACTGTATGTTGTTGAACTGCGTCGTTACGTCGAATTCCATGTGACTTCCCGACGCCATCTTCTGCACGCACTGGTAACCGTGAAAGTGAATCGACACTTGCGGACTTTTCAAGATCTCCGCTTTGTACTTGAGGGCGTAGTTCGTTTCGTATTCCACCACCGGCATTCTCAATTCCATGCTTCGGATGACGCATTTCGCTGCTTCGGGTAAAGTGTTGGCTATCGGCGTGGTGCCGTCCGGACCCAAAGTAGCGTATCGCATCAGTGCGTCGTTGTCGTTGGCTGCTCTTCGAAACGTGATCCTCAGTCCTCCCTTCCACATGATCTCCTTGTAATCCGAGAAGAAACCTGGCAGCAGACGCATGGGAAAGAGCACCGTGTGACTTTTCGTCGATATTTTGGTTCCGGCTTCGAATCCCCCGGCCTGGTAGTACGCTGCGTCCGTTTTGGATAATTTTAACGTTCCCACTGCCGTCGACGTGATGCCTGGATAATCTATTCTGTCGATGACGGTGTTGTGTTTCCTCACCTCCACCTGCGAGAACAGGTGAGGCACGAAGTTGTCCACGAGTATCAAGTTTGCTGCTGCGGGAAACGCGTCTCCGCTTTCTTTCTTCACCACGTCGAATTGAAGGTAGAGGTCCGCTCTGTGAGGATGAATAAACCCGTCGCCTACGTCCACGTCGTATTCGATCTCCCTGTTTGCCTCGTTGAGATTGGCGAACGTGCGACGGTTGGGAGGGAAAGATTGCAATTCGTAACTTTCGATTTGCTCCATTTTACATGTATGGTTATTTATTATACGTTGATCTCCACGATGGCCGTCGTAGTGGCACCTGCGAAATCCACCACGTCTCCTTTCTCGTTCGTCACCACCAACTCTATGTCGTCTATGCGGTTGCGACATACTGGAAAATAGATCGGCGAAGAGGGCGTGTAGATGATCGGTTCCATGAACTCGGAACTTGGTTTGAAAGTGGCTATGATTCCCGTCTGCTTGTGACTTCCTAACAATCCGTCCGAAGATTTCGTGATCATACCTTCGGCCACGTTACAGTGTACGTTCAGAGTCTCTATGGCCAAGAATTTAGGAATGTTGGTTGCTACGTGCTTGATGCCAGCTTCGAGTTTGGTGTCGTTCTCGAAACCTAAAAGTTCTCCTATGGTGCCCAGGTCCACGGTCTCCGTCGCGGATAGGATTTCCACTCTGTGCGTGACCGAATTTTGAGAAAGGTATGTGCCTTTGGGTAATTGAGCTTGCAAAGTGGAAAGATTGTATTGTCCTGGCGTGACGACGATGTGTTCGCTTCCGACGCTAATTTTGTTGTTGTGCTGGGTGACGTTAGGTATGAGGTACATGCTGTAGAATGCACGCAGAGCCACGGATTTAGGATAGACGATGTCGTCGTGCAGCGTGAGTTTCAAGATCGAAGATTCGCTCGTGAGATGGAACACGCCCATCCTAGTGATGCTGTTTGAGGTTCCACAATGCTTTCTGGAAATCCTCGATCGTAGGGTTATTTATTTTAGAGAGAAATGCGAGCACGGAGAGGCAGAGATGACCGCAGTTCACGTCTCCGAAATCTTGAATGCGTTCGTCGTTGTAGTATAAGGAGGTTTTGTTTGTTTTCAGATAATGAATTAAATTTGTAGGTGGAACACCTCCGAAAGAATCGAAAACGAATGCTTTATCATCATTTTTGTGGTAACATATCCAATGCGTGCCTGGATTTTCTTGACCGTCCAAGTTGACTACTCCGCATTCTTTTTTTTTAACGCTTGAAGGTAACGAGTCGGACATGAAAACTCCTCTGAAGTGTTTGATTTGAAACGGTTCGATCAGAGATTCAATGTCTCGGTTGGTGAGTGCTTCTGTTTCTTTTTTTTAAACTTCTTCATCACGCCCTTCCCCTTCTTCTCCATGGCCAGGTTGTGACGTTTCTGTTCTTCCAATTCCGCCTTGTTCTTCTTCGAGTCGATGACGGTTTTCGCGATGGCGGCACTTCCGCCGGCCAAACTTCCAACGGCCCCCAATGCTGCCAGGATGGCCGGGATGCTGAATATGAAACCTCCGATTTTTTGCTGTTTCCGCGAACGCTGCAATCTTTTCAATTGAGGTGTGCTGAGCAGCAATTTCATTCCATGTCCTTTCGACAAGCAAGAACGTTTCTTCTCACGTTGTTTCTTGGTGAGTAACCCATCGAGGGCACCTAGATTTTTAAGATTGGAGTATGGTATCTGGTACACGACACCCTTGGGCTTCATGTTGATGCTCTATGTGTTATTTTCACGGTATGTTATTTATATATATATTCTGAGATTTTTTTTGTGTAGTTTTTTACGGTATGTTATTTATATATTTTCAAGGCCTCGCAGTCGTTACACAAATTCTATTACGTGCTTCGTTTTCTTGCCAAGAAGTTCCTTTGTCCCCTTGTATACGATTCGAGTTTTGTTCTCGATTAAAATAGATAGCTTCTCGTCGGATAACATGTTAGCGTATCGATCTGGTAAAAATAGACTGTATTGTGCGTTGAGCAACAGGCGTACCTTGGGACCATACTGGGTAGAAACGATTGAACCGGAAGTTATCGTGTAAGGTTTGTCGACTTCCAATTCCTGAATTTTTACATACTCGACTGACAAATTTAGCATTTGTTTTAATGCTTGGAGATCGCTCATTTTTTTAGTTGTCAGAGTGTTAGAGAGAAATTTAATTGCTTTTTTTCACTATGTGTGTTATTTATATATACTAAAAATTATTTTTTTACGATGTGTGTTATTTATATATCAAGTTTTTTTTACGGTATGTTATTTATATACCCCACCCCAATTTTTGTTTCGTGTTCATGGCGATGGTGGTACCCAGTGCGGCGACCCGTTCACCCAGCGATGCGTCTCTGCTCACGAACCTTTCGAAAGCTGCGTGCTCTAACTTTCTGTCTGCTTCGTGACGTGCGTCCAGATCCGTCTGCGTGGTGTTGTAGGCGATGTCGTGATCTTTGCATGCCGCGTCCAACGGATTCACACCCTTGTCTCCTCTCTCCAATCTTTTCTCGAGTTTGGTACCCGGCCCGCAGTACTGGTAGCCAGGTAAATGCATCTCGAAAGGTAACTTGTTGATGATGTCGTTCACGAGTCCCTTTCCTTCGGCCACGTTCCAAAATTTCGGAGGCAGCGTGTTGATGATTTTGATCAGGTAACCTATGCCCTTGTCGTCGTTCACGATGAAGTTGGAAAGTTTCGTGCTGATCATGTCCACGATGCCAACTTTCTCATTGTAGAAATTACGGTTGCCTGCATTCTCTTCGCCGGCTATCACCAACAATCGGTCCACGAGTTTCCTAACGTCGTCCACCCAAACGAATTCTTTGGGTAACGTGTTGTAGCGTTTGACGCCGCTGCCTGTTTTGACCTGGTTCCAAATCGGTTTGATGAGATTCCTGTACTTCTCGCCGCTGCTCGATTTCACCCTATTCTGCGAGGCGTCGTTGTTCTGGTACAAGGCATCCGTCATGATCAGAATTTCCTTGTAACTTTGGTAATCTTCGTCGGTGTAATCTTTCGGCTGCTTTTTGGCGACGAGTTCCCACAGTCCCACCGTACCCGGATACCTGTTCCAACTATCCTTGTCGCCTAAATTGACTTTAATGTCGTTGCCTTCGAAGGTCACCTTCGATTTCCCAATCTTCCACACCACACCGCCGCCTTCGCTGGTTTCCATGCTGGGATACAATCCGAACACTTCATCCTTGTCGAATTTCCCCGTGCTCAGGTAGTCTCGTGCCAAAGGTCCCAACTCGATTTTATCCGAAGACGACGACGTGCTACCTATGGCTCGACGTCGTGCCGGTGCATCCTTCAGTTCGAACGGCGTCGAAGGAATGCTCGAAATAGGCGTGGGTACGGCGTAACTTTTAGCTGCGAGCGGTACGAGTTCATTAATCAAATTTTTATTTTGTTCCGTGACACTTTTAATTTCTTTACCTAGACCGCTGATGGCATCGATCACGGGTTGATCCTGACGTTTCTTCTCTTCGTAGAATCCGCGATTCTCGGATTTCCAACCTTTAAAGCGTTTCGCGAGGTAATCGCGAAGCTTGAGATTTTCGTCTTCGATTTTTCGTTTCGTCATGACGTTATTTATATACGTCGTTTCTCACAACGTTGCAACGTTTAGAAAGTCGTTGATTTTGTTTCTGTATTTTCCGTCGTTGGGTTTCCTCGTCATGTCGATCGTCGCGAATCCGAAATCGTCACCGTTCCAGCAAGTAGAGCAGCAGCCTTCCGAAAATTGATTGTAGTTCATGTCTCCGCCTACGTAGTCATCGTACGCATGCTTGAGGTTGGTGTGATCTTGACGAAACAAACATATGAAATTGGCGTTGTCGCGCACTAACTGTTTTGGAATTTTGGAAAACGTTTGAGCTAGGTAAAAACAATCCATTCCTTTGTGACGACCTTGCGTGAAAAAGTTGCGAATTTCATTTTGATTTTCCAGGATGGCGTCGTCGAACACAACGACTGAATTTTCACGACAATCGTCGAGTGGTTTTATTTCCGAGGCAAACGTTGCAATGTCCAGACCATCGTACAGTTTCATCAGTTGCTGGTATTTGGATTGCTCCAAACTTTTCGAGAACACGTACAGGTGCCTGTTCTTCCAATCTAACCAATTCGGTGCGAGGAGAAAATTGTCCACGAGCAGTGTCGTTTTCCCACACCCCGAAGGACCTACGATCAGACAGCGGATGCTGTCGGGAAGCAACTCGCCGTTCTTTTTCTTCGTTTGACTTTCCGGATCCGGTAGACGCTTCACCACGTTCCACGTACTCACAAGATCACTTCGTTCGCGTCGATCCAACTCTTTTCCGGAAGTCCCAGCCATTTGACCAAAAGTTTGTCACCTTTCCTACGCAATACTTTCTCGATGAGGTACGTGTCGGGGTGTTTTGTTTTAGAGAGTTCCTCTTCGTAAAATCTTCCTTTCAAAATCTCGCCGCTACTATCTTTTATTATATACGTGTGTCGGTTTCCAGGTAGAACTCGAACCACCGTAAAGAGTTCCGTGCTCCAATTTTTTGTGAAGCCCTTCTCGAAGGTGCGTTTGAATTTGCTGATCCTCACCTGGTCTCCAATTTTGTATTTAGCTTTTTTTGTCGTGGGTGTGTACTTTGGACAGTAAACGGTAGAAATTAAATGCTGCTCGTCGGACTTGGTAACGTCGGCTGGCTTCATGCCTATCGTTCTGTGTACCGTTTCATTATAGGTGTCGACGAGTTCCGGCAGGATGTCGACCCATTTGTAATTTCCCCGAAGCGTGAATCGTTTCCACATGTGTGTTTTCAAGGTTCGATTGAATCTTTCCACGATGCTGGCTTTGACGTGACTGAAAGTCGAATAATGTCGAATCTTGTGTTTTTGAATAAACTTTTGGAATACGGCGTTGTAAAATTCTTTACCGTTGTCCGTTTGCAGAAACCGTGGTCGTCTGCCGCCGCTTTCGCGAAAAATTAATTTGAATGCTTCCTTGACGCACGTTCCCGTTTTCGCCTTCAAAGGTAGAGCCCATGCGAATTTCGAAAATGTGTCTATGACGGTGAGGAGGTACTTGTTGCCCTTGTTCAATTTATGTACGTTTTTCAAATTGCCGCTACTCATCTCCACGAGGTCGCTTTGCCAGAGGTCGTCGATGCCCTTGGTTACCACAGCCAAACGTTCGTAGTTACGGCGCGCAGGTTTATGCAATTCTTCGACGATGGCTTGCCTAGACATTTTCTTAGAGATTACGTTTCAAGAGAAGCACAAGCGTGATGGGATTCAAAGAGGGTGGCACTTCGCTCGTGTTTTGAATGATCAGCTTATCGCCGGCACTCACGTCGAAAACGGTGAGATCTTCGTCTTCGTGTATTTCATATATGTTGCGCGTTTCGTTCCAACGTGCCAGAGGAATGTTTCCTGCTTTCTGGACACCACGATTCGATATCAAAGTCATGGTGGGAACGCTAGCTTTTCTACCGTGAGACCAGTACGAAAATTCGTTTATCTGAATCGTGCCATCGAGGAGAAACTTGTAGTACGGATGATAAGGATGTAACATGTACAGTTTGTTACCTTCGACGAACGTGGAGATTCTTTGTTGATTGGGTACGCTGTTGATTTCGATGGCTTGCAGAGAATGCAGTTTAGCGAATTTAGTGTCGACGCCGAGCAGATTACTGTGAACTTGTCCGAGTTTATTTTCGATGGGCAGCAAATGCTCGACTATGGTATCCGTTACGGCAGAAAACGACGGTTTGATTTTCACTTCCACGTTCAACTGCTTGTAGTTTTCGTTGAGTTCTTGCAACTTGGCACCGAAAGAAGCCAGCGTCGATTCCTGCGTGGATTCCAGCACTCCAACTTGATCTCTGATGTTGACGACGATGTTCTGAAGGTTCTCGACTTGATTCAATTTCGAGCTCTTCTCGGTAAGATCGTTCACGATGCTTCGCATCTCTGTAAACTGCATGTGAAGGTCGGCGACGCTCTGCGAAGTGGGCAGCGTCGACACCAGCGAACTAATTTCGTCTCGAATCTGTTCCACGTTCGCCGTTTCCGTTTCTAGTCGTTTCAGCATTCGAGATATGTTTCTTTTCAAAGCGTGCAATTCTTTGGAGGTGGGGAGATTGGCCACTTTACTCTCGAGATCGCTCAATGAACTTTTGATGTCGCTCGAATCGGATAGTGCCGTCACCGCCGTTTTCAATTTTTCCAAATCTTCGCTCGAAGGCACGCTCGTCCGTAACGATTCCAAGTCACCCTGTATGTTGTCGAGTACGTGATGAAAATGAGCGAGATTCGTTTCGACGTTCAAATTTTCTAAATATTCGATCTTCTGCTGAACCGCGCTCAACGTGTCTTGAATGCTCGTCAACGCTCTCGCTTCAGCGTGAATATTTTTAATTTCTTCGTTGATCAATTCCAAGGACGCCTGAAGCGTAGCGATGGTGGTTTGAATGTGTTCGAAATCTCGATAGGCCTCCAATTGAATTTTTATGTTCGCGACGCTTTTACCGATGACCTGCAGTTCGTCCGACGATGGTAGGTTCGTCATTGTATCTTCCAAAGTCTGCAACTTGGATTTAATTTCTTCCAACGTGCTGGTGAATTCTTCTTGTAATTTGGAAACGACGACATGCAAGCGTTCTACATCAATATCGTTCACGACGGTTTGAAGTTCAGAGAAATTCTTTTCTATTGCGGAAGTTCGTTCTTCGATTTCGAGTTTCAATTTTTCCAAATCTTCATTTTTCGATTGAAATTGCTGTAATTTGGCCAAATCATTTTGAAGCGAATCCACGCTCAACTGTATATTTTGAACGTTGTCGTAAGAAGGTACGTCGACATAATTTTTTATGAGCGTTTTCAGTTCGGAATCGATTTTCAGAATGGGGTCGAGACATTGCGTTTGGAGCGTAGCGATTTCCGACTCTAAACTTTTGTTTAAGGTCTCCTGCAAAGCGATCAAATCGGTCCTCAACTTCTTAACTCGAATGTCCAACATGAGAATCTCTTCTGCGTGGTCTACACGCTTGGTGTTGCCGAAAATGTCGTTAGGCATTTTGTTAATGGTTATTTATAATAGGATAGACGATTCGTAATTCTACGAAGAGAGGAATAAGTTTGTCGTAGTCTCCGAGGAGTTCCACGTAAAGATAATCTCCTGCAGACACATCGTACGTAATGTTAGAAAGCATCTTGTCGTGCTTGATTCGAAAAATGTTCTTGCCGGTAGAAATTTTGATTTCGCCTGCGTTTTCCGGATTCACGGTGATTTGAAGTTTCCCGTCGATCGGAATTTCGTAGAAATGTAAATTGTTATTGAAGACGTAAAACATCTTGCCCACATCGTCATCCAATTTCGTCCAAATGCTGTTGAGGTGAATGATCAACAGACCGTTGAGTTTAGGTAACACGGAAGGTAGAAATTCATGATCTGTCGTCGTGCGGTGTACAGCCTCCATTGTTTGCTTTCGGAAACCAAAAAGATTCATTGTCCTTTGCTAGTTATTTATCGTGTATGTGAGACAGCTAAAGTTTATTTTTTTTTTTTCAATTGCATTGCCTACAATTTTTACTAATTTCTAAACGACAGTGCCCCCAAGGCAACGTGTGGATTCCGCAAGACAAAATACATCTTTTATCGTCATGCGGATCCAGCGCAATTTTCTTAACTTTGTTTGTGGTAAGCACGTGGTCTACGCTTTGTATCCTTGTCTCCAAACGTAGAATCCTCGACTGTGAATAGAGGCAATTGATGTAATCCTCGAACACAAGCTTGTTTTTCACGGTATTTTTACCAACACCTTTGGCTTTTTTGGTGATGCTGGTTTCTGTTTTCACCACATACATTTTGGAACGTAAGCCGGCGAACTCCAGAATGATTTCTCCGTTGCATTCATCCTTCATTTTACCAAGCACTTTTTTATTGCGAGAAGGGAGATCAAATCTGTTTGGTTGAGGGAAGGAAGATGTGTCGAAATGATCAATCATTTTCGGTTGTTTCAAATTGTTGTAGAGGTCAGATGTCTGTACGGAATAAATAAAACTGTCCGTGTCCGTGTACAAAAGTGTTATATTTTCGTTATAGAAGGGTTTCATGACATTATAATGAAATTCAAACATATGCAGTTTAGATAAATCCAAAACCGTCGCCCCCACGTAGATTGGTTTGTTGAACTTGATTATTTTTTTATCCATCACAAACAGGGCCAGGTTTTCATCATATATATTTCGTGATTTGAATGTCGGCGATGCTATCAATTTTCTACATTTATTTGAATCGGGAACTAATCTCACGTCCACGTGCTTCCTGACATTCTCCATTGTTTTTCCGTAAACAGCATTATTCATGAGTTTAAAAAAATCTTTATCTAAATCTGACGTGGCGCGTGTTCTATGATACGTATTTTTTTCAATGTAAGGTTTTAACCACTCGGAATGTTTGAATTTCATTATTCTTCTCACATTTAATACTTGAACTCCCTTCTCAATTAAGAATTGAAGATTTTTGTAATGGAGAACGTATCTCTCTTTCCTATCCAATGTTAACAGAAGCTTACGTTGATTTGAATCAGGCGAACATTTTAGTTCGGGTGCAGGAGGTAGATCTTTGAAGTAATCGTGTAGATGGTCGGGGAATCCGAGGTCTGCCTCTATAAACAAGCCAAATTCACAGTCGTTGAAATTATTAATGTTAATGGAAGTGGTATCCACCCATTCGAACCCGCCGTAAGGAAGTTTTTGTATCATAGCATGTCCGTATAAATTATTTGCATCCACATAAAATATGTATTTCGATTGTTCGTTAGGATCGTATTCTTCTGTCATGTGAACGTTATTTGCTTTTGCATGTCTCTGTACGCATTGCACCATTCCACCTCGTATCCCCCTCTCGATAAAATATAACATGTCCACGTCCGGTATCAATTCGAGTTTTATTTTTGTCTGTAATAACATGGCAGACCACGCTAAGCCCGAGAGACCATAAAAATATGCAGGATCTAATTTGTAAATATTCGCCGACGTTTTCCTGAATGCTTGAAAAACATCCGCGAGTATTGTCACGTCCAGTTTCAAGTAGGCATCGTGATAATCGCCGAGTGTCCTACATCCTAATTTGTCCCACATCTGTTGCGCGTGTTCGTATTCATCATCCGTGATTCCTTTCTCTCTGAGTCGACTGTAAAATTCTTTTTGAGGTGGAAGAGTGTCGTCGTTAAATTTAGAATTATCGCTAACATATTCGTAAGGATAAATCCCTTTACGTCTAATCATTTCTATGTCTACGGTGGGAAAATTAGCTCTCGTTATTCTAAATTGTTCAGCCGAAAGTTTGCTTGCAAGAGCGTCCAAGCTCGCAGATAAAAATCTGTAAGAATCTAAAAATCTCATCTCCACAGTTTCGTTTGTTCCCGGAATCAATACTCGCTTGCTGATACTGATGTACCTTTCTTCATTCTCTGCTAGAATATTTATTTTTTGTCTATCATATCCAAGATTCCGAATTAAGATATGGAAGTCGTAACCGCTGCCATTATGAAGGTATATGGGGACAAACGTAGGTTTTTGGATTTTTAGATTACACGTGTTACAGATTCCACCGATGTAGTTTCCGGTGAAGTGATTGTGGTGAAATACTTTCCGGTTCTCGTCGGTGAAACGTTGATCGCACACCGGACACGTTTCAATGTTATTGTGAGATTGAAGTTCATCGCTGGATAATGGAAGCATTGGTTTCGATTCGCGTAAGAGGCTGCCAATGGTCTCAACCTCTTCAACCATCTTTTCAAAAAAATGTTTGATTACGTCTGGTCCTCGGTAAACATACGGTTCATCTATCCTATCCTGTCGCACGACAACATATCCGAAACTCGAGGCTTCGTGCAACTGATACGGTGTTGTGGATGAAAGTTCGGGGTCTGGTTCGCAGTACGACAACGGTTTGAGAAAAGACTCAAAATCAGCAATGATGATTGCAGGATGTTCGAACAATGCCTTATGCATCCTAAATTCTTCGACCTCTTTTGATTTCGGCATCAACATGCAAGTTGGTCTGTTGTCACCGCAGTAAATTTTATGTTCGGCAAGTTTCTCCAGAGCAATTTGACGACTATGAAGATTTTGATGATCACGTCGGTCACGATCGTCGAACGTGGTTAGGCATCTCGGGCAAACTTCGATGCAATTTTTATGCTTGGTTGATTGACTTCTGACCAAACGTGATAGTGAACGAATTAGCGTATAGTGATGAACATCCTCGTTTGAAATTAGAAGGAGATTTATTACACGAGCATCGT
Organism: Lepisma saccharinum; assembly: GCF_977018435.1. Taxonomy (NCBI): domain Eukaryota; kingdom Metazoa; phylum Arthropoda; class Insecta; order Zygentoma; family Lepismatidae; genus Lepisma; species Lepisma saccharinum. The sequence goes on along the minus strand of NC_139239.1, from coordinate 334,815 downwards.
CATCGTCGATATCGCTTATCCTGATAGGGTGCACGAGATATTTATCTGACGTGAAGGAATACACATTAATAGCGATGCGTTTTCCTGTACGATTTTCGAACTTTGTTATATCCGACAATGTCACCGGGTATTCAATGTCAGACATTACACTTTGAAAGTCGGTCTCGTATTGTTTGTAATGAGAAACCTGTTCTGGATTATTTGACCAATGAACAGGATGCAGTGCAGCCAACACACACCAGAGAAAACACTTTTTATCGCTGTTCTGTATATTTAACACAGCCCTCTTGTGTTGAATGTTTGGTGGAAGAGGAACGTAGCTGGAAGCGCGAAGAGGCGAGAATCGGTTCACGTAAACGGTTAACGTGTGAGGACTTCCACACAGAGACCATCCCGACCCTTTAGCCTCGAAATCGTCATGTTTGTTAACCAGCTCGTTGGAAAAATCAGAATAAAATTCGTCCAAATTTTCGACGTCCGCCAAATAAAGAGCCTGGTTTTTTGTACGATGATAAAAAATACTCGTTGTGCCATCAACTTTCTTGTATTCGGAAAACAGAACAACGTATACTTTTATAGAGTTGTTTTCCAATTTATTTTTTAGAATATTTATCACGGATGTTTTCGTTTCGTCCAAGAAACTAAGGATGTCACGGCCTGCTTCTGACTTAATTGAAAAATCCTGGAGTTGGTCGTTGAATGCAGATCTAATTGGTTTGGGTTCATCGGATAATTTAATTTGCTTGGAAGTGGAAGCTTCCGTTTCTGAATTATCGATTTTCCTTTTCGATGTTTCTTGTTCGGTCGATGGTTTGCAAATTTTGAGATGTTTACTTAAATTTGTAATGCTGATCATTTTTTCGCATCGAGCACAGGGCTTAGAAGGTAACGAACGATTAATTCTCGAACCTGTTTCGCTACATCTTGCCCTGTGTACTGATAAATTGTTCCTTGAGATTAGCTTCCCACAAGTAACACATTCAGTTTTATCATTTTTACGATTGAAACTGGTGGTGGATGCCATTGCTTTCTCCAAAATCACAGAAATCAAAAAGTCTAGTATATAGCGACACAATTTTCAGGTATGTTATTTTATATAGAATTTCTTGGAGTGATTACAAAACTCAAAAATTCAATCTACTGTAAATAGAATTTCAGGTATGTTATTTATATAGAATTTCTTGTGTGCGAATACAAAAACTCAAGAATTCAATCTACTGTAAATACAATTTTCAGGTATGTTATTTTATATAGAATTTCTTGGGGTAATTACAAAACTCAAAAAATGAATCTACTGTGAATATAATTTTCAGGTATGTTATTTTATATATAATTTTCTCGGGCGTTCAATATTGTCAACGGTATCATATTAGAGCACGTCGCTTGTCGCCTAAACACTACAGCTCACAGGTCGGGAAAATCTGACATGAAAGTAGATAATACGCTTATGCCTTATTTATATATAATTTTCACGGGCGTTCAATATTGTCAACGGTATCATATTAGAGCACGTCGCTTGTCGCTTAAACACTACAGCTCACAGGTCGGGAAAATCTGACATGAAAGCAGATAATACGATTATGCCTTATTTATATATAATTTTCACGGGGCGTACAATATTGTCAACGGTATCATATTAGAGCACGCCGCTTGTCGCCTAAACACTACAGCTCACAGGTCGGGAAAATCTGACATGAAAGTAGATAATACGATTATGCCTTATTTATATATAATTTTCACGGGCGTTCAATATTGTCAACGGTATCATATTTGAGCGCGTCGCTTGTCGCCTAAACACTACAGCTCACAGGTCGGGAAAATCTGACATGAAAGTAGATAATACGATTATGCCTTATTTATATATAATTTTCACGGGGGCGTACAATATTGTCAACGGTATCATATTTGAGCGCGTCGCTTGTCGCCTAAACACTACAGCTCACAGGTCGGTAAAATCTGACATGAAAGCAGATAATACGATTATGCCTTATTTATATATAATTTTCACGGGGCGTACAATATTGTCAACGGTATCATATTTGAGCGCGTCGCTTGTCACCTAAACACTACAGCTCACAGGTCGGTAAAATCTGACATGAAAATAGATAATACGATTATGCCTTATTTATATATAATTTTCACGGGCGTTCAATATTGTCAACGGTATCATATTAGAGCACGCCGCTTGTCGCCTAAACACTACAGCTCACAGGTCGGGAAAATCTGACATGAAAGTAGATAATACGATTATGCCTTATTTATATATAATTTTCACGGGGCGTACAATATTGTCAACGGTATCATATTTGAGCGCGTCGCTTGTCGCCTAAACACTACAGCTCACAGGTCGGTAAAATCTGACATGAAAGCAGATAATACGATTATGCCTTATTTATATATAATTTTCACGGGGGCGTACAATATTGTCAACGGTATCATATTTGAGCGCGTCGCTTGTCGCCTAAACACTACAGCTCACAGGTCGGTAAAATCTGACATGAAAATAGATAATACGATTATGCCTTATTTATATATAATTTTCACGGGCGTTCAATATTGTCAACGGTATCATATTAGAGCACGCCGCTTGTTGCCTAAACACTACAGCTCACAGGTCGGGAAAATCTGACATGAAAGTAGATAATACGATTATGCCTTATTTATATATAATTTTCACGGGCGTTCAATATTGTCAACGGTATCATATTAGAGCACGTCGCTTGTCGCTTAAACACTACAGCTCACAGGTCGGGAAAATCTGACATGAAAGCAGATAATACGATTATGCCTTATTTATATATAATTTTCACGGGGCGTACAATATTGTCAACGGTATCATATTAGAGCACGCCGCTTGTCGCCTAAACACTACAGCTCACAGGTCGGGAAAATCTGACATGAAAGTAGATAATACGATTATGCCTTATTTATATATAATTTTCACGGGGCGTACAATATTGTCAACGGTATCATATTTGAGCGCGTCGCTTGTCGCCTAAACACTACAGCTCACAGGTCGGTAAAATCTGACATGAAAATAGATAATACGATTATGCCTTATTTATATATAATTTTCACGGGCGTTCAATATTGTCAACGGTATCATATTAGAGCACGCCGCTTGTCGCCTAAACACTACAGCTCACAGGTCGGGAAAATCTGACATGAAAGTAGATAATACGATTATGCCTTATTTATATATAATTTTCACGGGCGTTCAATATTGTCAACGGTATCATATTAGAGCACGTCGCTTGTCGCTTAAACACTACAGCTCACAGGTCGGGAAAATCTGACATGAAAGCAGATAATACGATTATGCCTTATTTATATATAATTTTCACGGGGCGTACAATATTGTCAACGGTATCATATTAGAGCACGCCGCTTGTCGCCTAAACACTACAGCTCACAGGTCGGGAAAATCTGACATGAAAGTAGATAATACGATTATGCCTTATTTATATATAATTTTCACGGGCGTTCAATATTGTCAAGAGCGTTAGTTTTTGTAGAGCTCTCTTTTTCCATTTTTCCTCTATACAGTAAAGCTGTAGAAGACGCAATTAGCTAACCTAGCATACAACATACCTTCCTAATTAATATGGATATTGTCACACGTTCCTCTTATTTTATACTGTTGTAAATGAAAAAGATTATGTACGGTAAATGTTTTGTACATTATAGGAAAAAAATTCAAAATATCCTCCAATTTTAATTCGAATCGAGTCGAATTTTTACATATTTCCACGCCACCACATATTGTCCTATTTGCTTCTTTTACTTGCCTTGCTTAATTAACTCTCGCTAATTAGCATTTTTTTGGAAGAAGTCAACTAGAACAACATATGGCGGTATGAGAAATATGTAAATTAAAGAACATTTTAGCAATATATGGGCCCTAGCAATTAGCTTTCTCGACTAAGAGTACTCTTTCAAACGTCTTCTGCTGATCGTATTACTAAACAAGGACGTTTAAAATTTTTGGGTGTTGAAAAAGTTTGACCCTACTTTTTTATTTCTATTGTTTGCTAATAGATGGCGCTAATAGTACCTCCTCCCCTCCCCTCTCCCCTCTTCTCCTCTGCTGTATGACAAATAGCACAAATCAAGATTTTGGAGAGCAAAACATAAAATTTGCATGCATCTGATGTCGAACCAGGAACTTTTATCTTTCGGGGAGTCAACATTATTTTTTTACTCAGTCGTCATATAACATGAACACACGCAAAGATTCACATGTGCTTTTATTATTTTGTGTTCGGTAAGTACAAGTATATTCTTACATAAATTATTGTTTAATTTAATAAATTGTAAACTCAAAACCTGCTAAACTAACACTCCTTCTGTGTTTCATTAAACTATTGAAAGCGAATGTTGCGTGCGCGCGGAATAACACGGAAAAAAAAACCGGATGGAAGCAATTTAAAATCACTGGGGCAAGGTCAGTATTACGAGAGCGTAAAAAACACGTGCTTCCATTCAACTTCGAGAAATAAGAATAAATGTGTAATAACACTGGTATTATTTGTAATCACAGTGCTTACTCATGTATTTTGTTTAATATTTTATTTCAAATTCACTGTCAGAAACTAGTGTTGTTAGTTTCTGCATGTAGGTTTATTTACTCTGTTGGTTGTCACTGTCAAGTTTTTAGTATTCGTACAGCATAAAAAGCTATAACCCCCCTCTCAAAATATATACATTGTATACGCCAAGATGCGCAATAGCCTGGCAACACATCATGAAAAAACATGCCAAGAAGACCCAGTGGGTTTATAAGTCAGTGCTGCCAATTCCTATTTGTAGGTTAGCTTAGCCAGTGAAAGATCATATAGTAGAATTTTTGTAGAGTGGGTGTTTGCGAGTTCCACGACGCGCTGCCTGCCGATACTCTATGCAGCGTCATCCTGATTGCAGAGAAGTCCTTCGTCCACGACGTGAAGAACGAGAGGGTGACGGAACAGTTTTAAAATTCATAAAAAATTGCCACATACTAAAAATCAACATCCAACACATTTTAGGTTATATAAAATTTGTGAAAACCTTATAATACTGAAATATTAAAACAAACGGAGTCCCCCTTGTAGGTTAGTTCGGTGCGTAAATAAAAAAAAATGATAGGTTAAGTTATATCACTTAGGATCGTGAGAAAATTAAAAAAATCGTAAAAAAAAAGATAGGTTAAGTTATATCACGTAACATCGTGATATACCTACCAAGTACAAATGGGGACAAAAATGAGTGCGGTGAAAATTTGTACTAAAACATCGCTAAACGCTATAACATCGACAAAAAATTGTCAAAAATATGTCAAAAACTTATATTCGATTGATAAAAAAAAATACCTACAAAATATGATCCTCAAATAATAACGTTCAAACAGTACCTAAATAAAAAAAATGATAGGTTAAGTTATATCACTTAGGATCGTAAAAAAATTAAATAATCGTAAAAAAAGGATAGGTTAAGTTGTATCACGTAACATCATGATATACCTACCAAGTACGAGTGGGGGAAAAATGAGTATGGTGAAAATTTGTACTAAAACATCGCTAAACGCTAAAACATCGACAAAAAATTGTCAAAATATGTCAAAAAATGATATTCAATTGGTAAAAAAAGACCATACCTACTAAGTACTACTTTGAAACCCCCCAATAGCACTACTAGTAACAAATAACAGGGCTGAAGTGATGTCATTATCGGCCGTTTAAAATTTAATTTTTTTTTTTTTAAATTTATAGTTAATTAAAGCTTATTGTTAAACCCTATTTTGAATTAACTCTTTATTACTCTTGTTTTCTTTATTTTGATTAAAAAATTTTTATTTTAATTGTACTACTAAATGCAGATTCGTAGTAACATAACCGACTGATCAAAGTGGTAAACATTTCCTCCGGGAAAGGGAGTAGTCGCCGGGGAGGGAAACACCAGCCTCTGAGGTGAGCAATTCCCAAACAGCTACAAACTACAATGAAGGTCCTCAACCTTTGCGGTTCCGTCCCTGGCGGCTGGTCCTAGGACCCGGCAAAATAATATTATAGATTCCGGAAGTCCGGAATCCGATATTCAGCGGGTAAAATCTACTAAAAACTATACAAACAAATTTTCAGTAAAATATTAAGCAGGTAACAAATAAATTTTTCTGCTGTGTATTGTATCTTGAGGTATTAGACTAATTTTGTATCAATATATGCTTTATGTTAGTTAATTATTGTATGTAATCATATATATATATATGTTTGTATGTTTATTATGTATGTAACAACAACTTAACAATAAAGGTATGGCACAACAATATAGGGGGAACCGTAATACGAAAAACTGCCGTCCCAGTTTATATCAGAGGCACTGGGACATAGCGCATGCCCTCGAAAGTATGCGGGTGGAGGTTTGGATACTTTCGGGGGTTCCCCCCATATTGTCCCTGTCTGGGAAAAAAACCTGACTGAAAACTCAGCACGCACGCGTTACGGTAGTCCGAAACGCGTCCAAAAAAGTGCGAATTTTGATCGAGAGTGGTCCGCCACTGTGCAAATACGGGTTTGTGAACGTGTCAACCACACTCTGTGAAAAGGTGACGAATTTTGACAAAGTGGTTCCTGAGATATCACAATTTCAAATTTCGGATGTGAAGTGAAGCGTGAGATTTCTCAAGAATCACGGAAAAAGTGCACGTCCCGGGGAAGTTTACCCCCCCTGGAGCCCCCCCAATCCGTTATACCTTGGAGACCGACTGGATTCGCTGCGGGAAGCTCCAAGCTACATTTTGAACCCCGACCGACTCGAGGTGGTAAGTACTTTTTAGACAATAGCAGAAAAACCACCCCCATGCTATCCTTATGGCGTAAATGAATGCGAACAAATTAAGGTGAAAACAAGTACCGAAGTAATAGTGTTTATGAACCCTTATCACCTGAAACGATTTTAATCGACGCAGGAAGGATCAAGGAACACACTCAAATTTACGCCATCACGCTCCGCCCCATAATAAGAAAGTTCCTGTGGAAAAACTACCCCCATGTTATCCTTATGGGGAAATAGCTTTTTTATATACGAAAAATAATATTTGTGTTAACCTGACTGTTAAACAAAAACTAAGCCCCAATAAGAACCTGGACATAGACAGTGTCTTAGCCCCATCCCTCTCCAGCTTGAAGAACCCACCCCCAACCCTTAGCTTTTAGGGGTGGTTTTTCTGTTGAATTTCTTGTGAAGTGGTGCGTGGCTCGTTGCACTCGGCTTCGATAACGTGTCATCTGCCGCGTGGGACCTGAAGGAGACGTGTGACATCCGGGTTCTTAGTGACGTCACAGATTGCGTAGCAGTTCCTTCACCGGGACGGAGCAGCACGTGCGCTTTGTTGTTGTTGTTATGTGGTGACAGCTGGGCCACGTGCGTTCTGTCTTTCGCGCGGGAAATCTGCGGCGCCGTGCGTTGCCGCTGAAGAGTGCTGAACGGAGAGGAAGATGCCGGCTCCTCCCGGAGCCACCCCCAGGACCAAAGGGGGGTCCTGCTTTGACCCCTCAAATGAGAAACAACCCTCTGACCCCTTCAAAAGGGGTGGATTAGTGCACTCACCCCCTGATTCTACCCCCCCTACCCTAAGAGAAGAAATCATCCCGGAGGAGCTAATACAGATTTACAACTCGAATATAACGTTAACCCCACCCCCTCACCCACCCCCACCCCCCATGGAAGTAGCATTGAAGATATATTACCTGATGTATCAGAAACACAACTAGGAGCATACCAGAAACTCCAATTAGAACTTACAACCATGATTTCCAAAGAAAAAAGCATGACAGGAGAAAAAAGAGCACAGTTCCTGGAGCTGCTTGCCAAACAAAACCAATTATATATGGAAAAAGTAGCAGACGAAAAATCCCTAAGAACAGCATGTAAAATTTTGGAGAAGAAACCCGAACTGGCACCCAGAAAAATCACATATGCTCAATCCCTGGCAGCGCCTGCGCAACAGAGTGCAAAGGTCACCCAAATACAGAAAGTCACAGAAAAGGCGAGACACACTGTTTTTGTCACGGCACAGGGCAACCAAAACGTAAGGGCAATTTGGGATACTTTTACACAGTGTGTTAACCCTGTCCGGGAGGGTGTGAAGATACAGGCGATGCGCTCAACCCCGAAAACCCTTATTGTGGAAACTGCCACCAAGGAGGATGCACAAAAAATATTGGGGAATCAAACATTAAAATCAAAACACCTTAATGTGGAATTGCCTAAAAAACGCAACCCATTGATGATTATATACGAGGTGCCTTCTAGAAGAGAAGAAACAGATATTACTGAAGAATTCTTCGTACTAAACGACATTGAAAAGAAACTCAACATGAAATTTGAAGAATTCCAAACTAAGTTTAAATTCCGCTTTAAAACAGGCCCAAGGAATAAAACAACCTCACACAGGGTGTATGAGGTTGATCCCAAAATTCGAAAACTAATTTTGACATTAGACAAAATTCATCTGGCTTACTTGTCACTGGGAATGAAGGATTATTTAGTCGTCCCGATCTGCAACAACTGTAGAGACCTCGGACACGTCGGAAAATACTGCAAAGGACCACGCTGCTGTGATAAATGTGGCGATTCGGGGCATGAAAGAGAGGGATGCAAAAGAGAGAATCCAACACGAGTCTGCATCCCCTGTTTAAGAAGAAATAGAAACTGTAATGACAACCCCAAGGAATGCCCAACAATGAAATTTTTCCAACAAAGACTAATAGAGAAAACTGACTATGGAGAGTAAGAATAAAAAACAAAGAAAGAACAACACCCCTAGCCGACGCCGCCGCAATGCGGCAAGGGCGAAGGCATATGAAATACGTGTCATGCAAGAACTTGGGATTGTCCTTAAATATGCAAACGAAACCACTATACCACTGCAACTAAAGACAATTAAGGCTATAGATGGATGTTACCTCCACCCTCACCCCCCCTACAGTAACTTCTCCTATTATATCAATGTAAGACTTTTTAGTTTTTATCAACAGCACAATCAACCGCTAATCAGCGACACCATACCTGGATTGAGGCCATGCGCCTTCATCATCCCCCCACCTATCTACAATAACCCATACCATACACCACTGACCACACCTCCTGAGTCGATTATACTTACACCTCCACCCTCCCCATCAAATTCAGCCCTATGTGGCCCTTGGTCTACACCGACCGGCGCCCTTGATAGCCCAACATGCACACCTAACAACAACCTTAATCTAGACAAAATAGAAAATACACTTGCTATAAGGGACATTAAACAATTAAACCCTGAAGCGACCCCCTTTTGCCCAAAAACAGCAAATAACTCGGTAAACAAATCATATGTGACGAATAACCAAATTGATAAGACTGATAACGTCCATAACCTTTCTCCCGATGCCACTGAGACGGATCACCCTAATTCGGAAAACAAATAACCAAACTTCTGCAAACCCACTCTAATGAAACCCCAATTACCTGAGATCCACAACCCTCCCCTCCCACCAGCAAATCCTAAAAATATATATCAAAATTTTGAATTAAATCTTGGCCTGAGCAGGTTAGAGGAGAAGGAAAATCTAATAACTGCATTGCGACTGCTAGTCCGACTGAAGAAGGATGGAGGGAAGACCATTGCATTCCCACATCCGGAAGCCGTCGACAAAATGCTCTTGCGGTGTAGCAACATCCCAGTGGATCCGGATCAATTGTATGATATAATGAAAGCTGCATTTGAACGTAGGGACCTGAAACTCGACCTGGATGAAATATATGCTGACTTCGCCAAGTGCCATGGAAGAGTTGTACAAAATACAGCAAATCCCTGGCATCTATGGACCTCAGTAGTACGCCATTGAATATGGAAGAAAAAACAGACTAAAAATTCTACAAATAAACCTTAACGGAGCGGAGTTGGCAACGGAGGAGATATTCATGTATGCAAGAAGCAGCAAAGTGGATATACTTTTGTTCCAGGAACCTTATCTCTTAAATGGAAAAATGATTCATGCTCCAATCGGAGCAAATTGTAATTATATCCAAGACCCCAACACAAAATCGGCAATGATTTCATTAAACAAAGATATTACAATCATGAAAATCGCACATCTCTCAAACACACATATAATTTGTACAGAAGTAAATTATTACACACTCAAATTTATAATAATCAACTGTTACTGCCAGTACAGCCATGATATTGAAATATATATAGCACAAATTAGAAATATATACCTCGCGTACCAGAATGAAAAAATACTACTGGTAATGGACAGCAATGCTTCCTCTCCCGCGTGGTTTGGCAAAGAACTAAATAACAATGGAGAACAAATCATGAACTTTATAGCCGAACAAAACTTAGTAATAGAAAACATTGAAGGTAACCCGCCTACATTTAGAGGACGAGCGGGAGCTAGTAGTAACATTGATTTGACACTTACAAACAATAAAATGACAAATTTAATACAAAACTGGATGGTACATGATATGATCACCACAAGTGACCACAACGCAATCACCTTCAATGTTAGTCTGCAAACCACACTAACAGTATCCGACCAAAAAGCCCCTGAGTATAACTGGAAGAAAATTGACAAGGCAAAGTTTCTAGAAAACATCAATCTAACAGAATATCCAGGACCAGGGAAAACCGCAGATGAATGGGCGGAAATCCTGGAAAATAATCTTCAGGTCGCAATAGCGGCATCAACGCCGAGAAGAATAAAGAATAATCGAAGTAAACCCTGGTCTGCAAAATTAACTAACCTGAGAGCTAATATTCGTCACGCGAGGAAACAGTACCAAAAAACAAACATCCACAATAGAGAGGAATATTTACAGGCCTACCGTAGAGCCAAAGAACGCTATGCTGCAGAATTAAAAGAATTTAAACAAAAAAACTGGCGTAATTTTGTGAACAGGAACTTAGAAAGGGACAAATGGGGCCTACCATACAAAATCATGACAAACAAAATAAAGCCTAAGGAAAGCATTACCACATTACGGAAACCCGATGGTTCATTTACAAAAAACACGAGGGAGACTGGGGAACTACTGCTTCACGGATTGCTCCCGGACGACGAGGCGAACACAGACAATCAAAGAAACAAAGAGATCAGAGCGAACAGTAATAAATGTTTAAATACCACACCTATTTTACCATTCGAACCTGAGGAGGTCCTGAGAGAGCTAGGAACAATGAAAAATGGCAAGGCACCAGGACCAGATGGTATCCCAGTGGAAATTCTTAAACTATCTATCAACAAAACGATCAACTACATAACGGCCCTATTTAACCTCTGTCTGATCCGTAAAGAGTTTCCTACGCTGTGGAAAGAGGGAAAGTTGGTAGTTGTCAAAAAAGAAAACAAAAAGGATGATACTAGCATTAAATCTTATAGACCTATCTGCTTATTGAATACAATAGGGAAGCTCTTTGAGAAAATGCTTAACAAAAGGCTTCAAGAATTTCTCATAATGTGCAACAATACCGGCAACCAATATGGCTTCACAAAAGGCCGATCTACAGAGGATGCTATTAACGCCCTTAAGGAAGAAATTGCGAATTCAAACAAGAAAATAGTAATAGCCATATTTGCCGATATTAGCGGGGCATTCGACAATCTATGGTGGCCAAATCTGTTCCACACCCTCAAGGACTTAAACTGTCCGTCAACCTTATTTCAGGTACTGCAGGATTATTTTAAAAATCGTAAAATATCCTTGAAAATAGGAGACGAAGAACTGACTAAAGTAATAACAAAAGGATGCCCACAGGGCTCAGTGCTTGGTCCACATCTGTGGAATATCAATCTTGAACCATGTCTGAAACACCTTGGCAGTAATCCGGAGATAACAAGAGTTATTGCATATGCAGACGACATTGTCGTTATATGTGCGGATGATTCAAGAGCCAAAATAGAACGAAGTGCAAATAATGCCATAGCGGCCCTGGAAAATTGGTGCAATAACGCCAAACTGAAACTTTCGGCAGAAAAAACGAAATACCTCATTGCCAAGGGTAATATTAGTACCAAAAGAAATCCGACAATTAGATTAATGAGAACGAACATACAACGCTCAACTAATTTTGAATACCTCGGAGTAACCTTGGAGGAAGGCATGAAATATGGAACACACATACAAAAAACAACAACTAAAGCAGAAATGGCAATAAGCAAAATTATTAGGGTAGCGTCAACGCAGTTTGGCCTAGAACCTGGGGTGGTGGATACGTACATCAGAACCATATACTATTCAATCATAACATATGCGGCCTCTACCTGGGCTGAGGGACTCGCATTGAAAAAGAACACCAGACTTCTGAGGGCTTCACAGAGAAGAATTCTGATAAGAACAACGGGCGCTTTTGGTACAACATCCACCGAAGCATTATTAGCCCTAACGGGACACCTGCCAATGGACCTGGAAGTCAAATGGAGAGCGGGAAGGTATTTCTTCAAAAAAGGAGAAGAAAATAAAATGACAACTTGCATTGGAAAGTTCACCCCAACCCTGTTTGAAATGAGAGAGACCTTACTGGATAATTGGCAGGAGGAATGGAAAAATTCACAGAATGGAAGAAGGACATTTAGTATCATACCTAAAATCCGAGACAACACACTGATGAAAAAACACTACACCAGGGGACTTCTGCACTTTCTTACCGGACATGGGCCATATGGGGAGTATCTCCACCGCGTTGGCGTTGCCCTGGAACCGAGCTGTGCTTCATGTGGAGCTGAGGTGGATTCACCGGAGCATAGGGTCTTCTACTGCCCGGAAGCAACCGCCAGAATAAAAACCCTACGTAGAGGATTACCTACCTTCAACCTCAAAATCTTGCTATGCGAACAGCAAATAACAAACCTAAAAACCCTGGCCGATGAGGTCTCCGAAGAAGAGAAGAAGAAATTCAACCAACACCAATACCTCAACAGACCCCCTCAAAATAACCAAACACAACCGGAGGCGCCAAGGAGAAGCGAAAGGGAAAGAACGAAAACTCGAAGAGTAAGTCCTACCCCCGAGCAGGAAGAAGGGACCGAAGAGATAGAGGCACCGCCAACAGCTGCAAGAAGAAGATTTTTTGTGGTATCAACCGGAAGACAGGAGGCCGCAGCAAGAAGAAGAATTCGTCCAGTTCGAATGCCGGGGGAGAGACATAAAGAGTATTTAGCAAGAGTGGCGGCCGCCAGGATGAATGAATAAATAAATAGATTTATGACGTGCTGGAACTCCAGCACAAGTGATAGCGGCATTCCGATATCATATTCCAAATTGCCGAAATTTAAACCGTAAAATATAAATAATTTAAATAATTTAGATGCTAAAATTATTTAATATTCAAATAATCAAAATATTCATCATGTAGTGGAAATAATAACCATATCTGTTAATAACAAATACTACAAAGTAGCTTGGTATCATAGAATATAATTTGTCCTTGTCTTACTAATAAAAGCTGTTATTAAATAATTATTAATAGTAAATATCTCTTATCTCTTCGTATTGATTTTTTGTATCATTATTATAGCATATTAACTTAGAGATCAGAGTGTAGTCATTTTGATCAAATTATCCAACATTTCCTTACATATTATGTAATTATCGTGAAGTCTGAGACTGAAGAAACTGGAGTAACCTTGGAGGTGCGGGACAAACCGACAGGGATGGGAAGACCCAGCCTCTGGGGTGAGCAATCTCCCAAACGTTTAAAATACCAAAGGTCCTCAACCAATTGCGATCTTGTCCCTGGCGGTTTCGTCCTGTAACAAGGACCAATTATTTCATAGATCTCATAGATCCCGGGAATCCGGAATCCGGATCTCAGAAAATGCTCTGATGTCTGTAAGGGAAATTAGATTATGTGTATCAATTAAATGGAGTTATATATATGTGTTTGTTGGCTTTATGTTAAGTGTTATATTTTATATTATGTTACGTCTATATATGTATTGTACTCAAGAGGAATTAAATAAAGGTAATGTGCAACAATAATGGGCGAACCGTAATACGAGCAACTGCCGTCCCAGTTTATCTCAGAGGCACTGGGACATTGCGCATACCCTCGAATGTATGCGGGTGGAGGTTTGGATACATTCGGGGGTTCCCCCATTATTGTCCCTGTCTACCCTCATGCGGAGCAAAGGAGGACACACCTGAGCACAAAACTTTCTTCTGCCCAGCGGCTGAGGAGGATGTAAAAAAACTACGCATGGAACTACCAACTTTCAATACAAAATTGCTACTTTGCCCACAGCAAATAGAAAATCTAACAAAATTAACCAATCTGGTATCATTAGTGGAAATGAACCGATTTAATAATCAAGTCAACCCATCCCACGCCCCTGACACACAAACGAACACAAGTCCTAGGAGAGGAAAGGAAAGATTCCAGCCACCTAGATCAAGAGATGGAGTAGCCTCCTCAAACACCTCAACCCAACTACATGATTCCAGCTCATCGCAGGATGAGGAAGCACCAGCAGGAGCTTCCAGAAGAAGATTCTACATGGTATCAACAGGACGTAAGGAGGCTGCAGAAAGAAGACGAATTCGGCCGATTCGGATGCAAGGGGAATCACATAAAGAATATATGAAGAGAGTGGTGGACTCCAGAACCAATTAAAAAGTGTAAACTACATTTAAACCTATTCCCTAAATTCAAATTAAACTAAATAGAATTAAATTATTTTTCAATTATAATTATTAACTGGTATACCAGTTAAAAGAGCGCCGGCACTCCGGTGTTTCTATCTTCTAACTTTTTAACTATCATTTAAACTTTAAACCCTAAAACATATAATCAAAACTCCCAAATGTAAATTATTATACCTCATAGCAGCATCAATTTGTATGTGGAGAATTTTAATCACTTTATTATTGTTAACCCCTAAATAAACTTATTGTTAATTGAATTATATATATATATATTTTTTTTTCTCTCTCTCTTTTTTTTTAAAATAAATCCTAATTTTAATTTAATTATTTAACCCCATGTATTTAAGGCTAAAGTGTATTCATTTTGGTCTAGTTTATTTTCTTTGGTTTTATTACTAGTTAAATGTTCAAGGTCAAACTTAATTCTAAATGCAACGAGCTAGTAAATTACATATAATCTGTGTAGCTTTCATCTCTACCTGGTAGGGAGCTGGGAACAGTCGCCGGGGACAGGAACACCTAGCCTCTGGGGTGAGCAATTCCCTACATAGTCCTCAACTAGTAAAAGGTCTTCAACCATTGCGGTCGGTCCCTGGCGGCTTGTCCTAGATCCAATTCCATTTTACTTAGATTCCGGTACTTCGGAATCCGATACTAAGCCGACGCAAACAATGTAATTAATGAGAAACAATTTAAAAAAAAAAAATAATAATAATAATAAAGTAAAAAAAAATAATAAAATAAAAAACAAAATAAACATGAAACCAATTCTAGAATTGTACATTAGTTTAAAAAAAACAAAATACACTGGCTTTGTATTGTATTTTCAATTGTTAATTTATAGTCTTCAATATATTAAATGGTGAAATGCTCTTTGTTTTTTGTATTGTCTTATATATGTTTTATGTATGTATTTAATGTAAATTTTTCAACAAATAAAGAGGTAGTACAACAATATCGGGGGAACCGTAAAACGATCAACTGCCGTCCCAGTTTATATCAGAGGCACTGGGACAAGCGCATACCCCTGAATGTATGCGGGTGGAGGTTAGGATACATTCGGGGGTCCCCCCAATATTGTTTGTCCCTGTCTACCGGAGGCGCCAAGGAGAAGCGAAAGGGAAAGAACGAAAACTCGAAGAGTAAGTCCTACCCCCGAGCAGGAAGAAGGGACCGAAGAGATAGAGGCACCGCCAACAGCTGCAAGAAGAAGATTTTTTGTGGTATCAACCGGAAGACAGGAGGCCGCAGCAAGAAGAAGAATTCGTCCAGTTCGAATGCCGGGGGAGAGACATAAAGAGTATTTAGCAAGAGTGGCGGCCGCCAGGATGAATGAATAAATAAATAGATTTATGACGTGCTGGAACTCCAGCACAAGTGATAGCGGCATTCCGATATCATATTCCAAATTGCCGAAATTTAAACCGTAAAATATAAATAATTTAAATAATTTAGATGCTAAAATTATTTAATATTCAAATAATCAAAATATTCATCATGTAGTGGAAATAATAACCATATCTGTTAATAACAAATACTACAAAGTAGCTTGGTATCATAGAATATAATTTGTCCTTGTCTTACTAATAAAAGCTGTTATTAAATAATTATTAATAGTAAATATCTCTTATCTCTTCGTATTGATTTTTTGTATCATTATTATAGCATATTAACTTAGAGATCAGAGTGTAGTCATTTTGATCAAATTATCCAACATTTCCTTACATATTATGTAATTATCGTGAAGTCTGAGACTGAAGAAACTGGAGTAACCTTGGAGGTGCGGGACAAACCGACAGGGATGGGAAGACCCAGCCTCTGGGGTGAGCAATCTCCCAAACGTTTAAAATACCAAAGGTCCTCAACCAATTGCGATCTTGTCCCTGGCGGTTTCGTCCTGTAACAAGGACCAATTATTTCATAGATCTCATAGATCCCGGGAATCCGGAATCCGGATCTCAGAAAATGCTCTGATGTCTGTAAGGGAAATTAGATTATGTGTATCAATTAAATGGAGTTATATATATGTGTTTGTTGGCTTTATGTTAAGTGTTATATTTTATATTATGTTACGTCTATATATGTATTGTACTCAAGAGGAATTAAATAAAGGTAATGTGCAACAATAATGGGCGAACCGTAATACGAGCAACTGCCGTCCCAGTTTATCTCAGAGGCACTGGGACATTGCGCATACCCTCGAATGTATGCGGGTGGAGGTTTGGATACATTCGGGGGTTCCCCCATTATTGTCCCATTATTGTCCCTGTCTACTAAAAACTATACAAACAAATTTTCAGTAAAATATTAAGCAGGTAACAAATAAATTTTTCTGCTGTGTATTGTATATTGAGGTATTAGACTAATTTTGTATCAATATATGCTTTATGTTAGTTAATTATTGTATGTAATCATATATATATATATGTTTGTATGTTTATTATGTATGTAACAACAACTTAACAATAAAGGTATGGCACAACAATATAGGGGGAACCGTAATACGAAAAACTGCCGTCCCAGTTTATATCAGAGGCACTGGGACATAGCGCATGCCCTCGAAAGTATGCGGGTGGAGGTTTGGATACTTTCGGGGGTTCCCCCCATATTGTCTGTCCCTACCTACTGTCTAGCGAAACCACAGCCAAGGGAACGGGCTTGGAGAATGTCAGCGGGGAAAGAAGACCCTGTTGAGCTTGACTCTAGTCTGCCGCTGTCGGGAGACGTGACGAGGTGTAGCATAAGTGGGAGGGCTCCTTCGGGTGCCCGCCGGTGAAATACCACTACTCTCACGGTTTCCCGACTCACCCGGTTGGGCGGGACGCGGGCGTCGGGGCTCCGGCCTCGTCGCACGCCGTTCACGAACCAAGGCCCCACCGGCCGGCCGTGCCTCGCGTGCGGACCGGCCAAGGGGCCGACCCGATCCGGGGACAACGGCAGGCGGGGAGTTCGTCTGGGGCGGAACATCTGTCAAAGGATAACGCAGGTGTCCTAAGGGCGGCTCACCGAGGCCAGAAACCTCGGGTAGAGCGAAAGGGCAAAAGCCGCCCTGATCCGCACCCTCAGTACGGGTGGGACCCGGGAAACCGGGGCCTATCGATCCTCCCCGTCCGAAGGATCTTCGGCGGGAGGTGACAGAAAAGTTACCACAGGGATAACTGGCTCGTGGCCGCCAAGCGTTCATAGCGACGCGGCTTTTTGATCCTTCGATGTCGGCTCTTCTTACCGTGGGGACGCAGCGCTCCCCGAGCGTATGATTGTTCACCAACCAACAAGGAACGTGAGCTGGGTTTAGACCGTCGCGAGACAGGTTAGTTTTATCCTCCCGGCGTTCGGAACGCGGCCAAGGTAATCCCGGTCGGTACGAGAGGAACCCCAGGTTCGGACCAATGGTACCGCGCCGGTTCGATCGAACCTTGGTGCGAAGCTACGTCCGACGGCTGAAGCCTGAACGCCTCTAAGGCCGAAGCCGTGCCCGGAGCTGCGTGACCTTGGGTCCCTGCACTCTGAAAGGCAGAACCACCAACGCTGGACCCCTTCGCCGGGGACCGGTAAGGCGGGGAGCCACCCGGTCAGGGGGGTGAGGCTCCCCGCGAGTAGTGCCATCGAGACTCCGCCCACTTGCCCCACTGACCGAGGTCTTTGGGATTCTAGATGGGGATTCACGGGGTAATCAAGCACTCGGAAGTTGGGACCCTTGAACTACTCGTAGACGACTTGAGTATCTGGCGGGGCGTCGTGAGCGGTGAAGCCTCCGTACGGTGGCGACCCGTTGAAAGGCAGCCCTCGCTTGCAGGTTCGTGCTGTCGGCTGCACGGCACCTGAAAAGCAGGCTCCTGCTTTCAGGAGGTCCCTCCGGGGAACTCCGCCGGGAGTCCAGACCCCAGTTTCGACCGGGGGAGGACTCCCAAACCGGCAGCCGGCACCTTAACTGGTGCTGCGCACCGGGGCTTCCAGCATGTGGCGGATAGCTGGACTTGGGGTTTATCACCCAGCCGACCAAAAGACTGACAACCCAGGTTAACCTGGGAGTGCGGAGACGCTTGGAGAATGTCAGCGGCGGGGAAAGAAGGCCCTGCTGAGCTTGACTCTAGCCTGCCGCTGTCGGGAGACGTGACGAGGTGTAGCATAAGTGAGAGCTCCTTCGGGTGCCCGCCGGTGAAATACCACAATGTAAGTGAGGGCTCCTTCGGGTACCCGCCGGTGAAATACCACAATGTAAGTGACAGGCTCCTTCGGGTGCGCGCCGGTGAAATACCACAATGTAAGTGACAGGCACTTGGAAATGTGCGTCCATGAATGCAATGCGTGAGTCTGCCACCTTGGAACCTGATGTTGAGCCTTTCTATGACGGTATCTATATAATAGAAACTTGAGGAGGCGACATACTGCCCGGTTCCTGCCAGGAGCACATCACCGGCGCGGGGGAGCGAAGAGAGCTCTCCCTTCTCCGGCTCGGCGGTCCCAACGTTTGGTTGGAGATCGGCGAGCATTCGGAGGCGCTTCGGTTGGTCGGCTTGGTGCTGTCCATTACTCGGATGTGACTCTACACGGCGGTGGACACTTAGGAAGGCCTTCTGGGCCTTCCCATGGGGGTCACCCTTACTAATAAGGGCGATCCCCAAGCCATCGGCCGGCATGCGGCCGATGGGGCTTCCGGCATGTGGCGGATAGCCGGACTTGGGGTTTGTGGGTAACATAAACTTGTGGGTTTGTGTTGTACCTATAACCCAGCCGCCCAAATGCTTAAGACTCTAGTCGGCACGTGTGTGCCTCCTTGAATGGAGCCTTCGAGGACGGGACCTATATAATAGGAGCTTGAGTTGGCTACATTCAAGTATGTGCCAAATGAGGGTCCAACTTTGGTAGGGTGACGTGGAAGTAAGCGTTCCTCACTATTCCGTGCCGCCGAGGGGCCCTTGGTAGGTGGTACGATGGATGCTGTAGGTGGCCGAAAAATCCTCGCCTTCTTTGCGAAAGGCCACTCGCGGAGAGGTTTGGTTCTGTCATCCCTATCGTCGTTGGAACCAGATTTGAGCACTTGCTGAAATTGAGAGAATCCGCACTCTCGCAAGAAAGACCGATGCCTGCCAAGCATCTTAAACGAATGCAGTTGGCCGACCAAGGTGAGCCACTGCAAGCAAGATGGTACTTGCTAAGAACAGATCCGCGCGGAGTTCGTGATGTCGGTTTCACGGCACACCGGCGGTTTCTGTCTGTCTCTTTAAGGATGCCCCCTCGGGGGCATTCGCCGGGAGCCCAGACCACGGCCGGTTTCGGCCGGCCGGGGGAGGACTCCCTAACCGGCGGCCGGCACCCACGTGGCAGCCGGCGGGGCTTCCGGCATATGGCGGATAGCTGGACTTGGGGTTTTTGGGTCCGTGTACGGCACGGGACCCTACAACCCAGCCGACCAAAAGACTGACAACCCAGGTTAACCTGGGAGTGCAGAAAGGCATGGAGAATGTCAGCGGCGGGGAAGGAAGTCCCTGTTGAGCTTGACTCTAGCCTGCCGCTGTCGGGAGACGTGACGAGGTGTAGCATAAGTGAGGGCTCCTTCGGGTGCCCGCCGGTGAAATACCACAATGTAAGTGAGGGCTCCTTCGGGTGCCCGCCGGTGAAATACCACAATGTAAGTGACAGGCTCCTTCGGGTGCCCGCCGGTGAAATACCACAATGTAAGTGACAGGCACTTGGAAATGTGCGTCCATGAATGCAATGCGTGAGTCTGCCACCTTGGAACCTGATGTTGAGCCTTTCTATGACGGTATCTATATAACAGAAACTTGAGGAGGCGACATACTGCCCGGTTCCTGCCAGGAGCACATCACCGGCTCGGCGGTCCCAACGTTTGGTTGGAGATCGGCGAGCATTCGGAGGCGCTTCGGTTGGTCGGCTTGGTGCTGTCCATTACTCGGATGTGACTCTACACGGCGGTGGACACTTAGGAAGGCCTTCTGGGCCTTCCCATGGGGGTCACCCTTACTAATAAGGGCGATCCCCAAGCCATCGGCCGGCATGCGGCCGATGGGGCTTCCGGCATGTGGCGGATAGCCGGACTTGGGGTTTGTGGGTAACATAAACTTGTGGGTTTGTGTTGTACCTATAACCCAGCCGCCCAAATGCTTAAGACTCTAGTCGGCACGTGTGTGCCTCCTTGAATGGAGCCTTCGAGGACGGGACCTATATAATAGGAGCTTGAGTTGGCTACATTCAAGTATGTGCCAAATGAGGGTCCAACTTTGGTAGGGTGACGTGGAAGTAAGCGTTCCTCACTATTCCGTGCCGCCGAGGGGCCCTTGGTAGGTGGTACGATGGATGCTGTAGGTGGCCGAAAAATCCTCGCCTTCTTTGCGAAAGGCCACTCGCGGAGAGGTTTGGTTCTGTCATCCCTATCGTCGTTGGAACCAGATTTGAGCACTTGCTGAAATTGAGAGAATCCGCACTCTCGCAAGAAAGACCGATGCCTGCCAAGCATCTTAAACGAATGCAGTTGGCCGACCAAGGTGAGCCACTGCAAGCAAGATGGGTACTTGCTAAGAACAGATCCGCGCGGAGTTCGTGATGTCGGTTGCACGGCACCCCGGCGGTTTCTGTCTGTCTCTTTAAGGATGCCCCCTCGGGGGCATTCGCCGGTAGCCGAGACCACGGCCGATTTCGGCCGGCCGGGGGAGGACTCCCTAACCGGCGGCCGGCACGGGACCCTACAACCCAGCCGACCAAAAGACTGACAACCCAGGTTAACCTGAGAGTGCAGAAAGGCATGGAGAATGTCAGCGGGGGGGAAGGAAGTCCCTGTTGAGCTTGACTCTAGCCTGCCGCTGTCGGGAGACGTGACGAGGTGTAGCATAAGTGAGGGCTCCTTCGGGTGCCCGCCGGTGAAATACCACAATGTAAGTGAGGGCTCCTTCGGGTGCCCGCCGGTGAAATACCACCGATCCCGACGGTCCGCTCTTGCTGTAAAGCACTGGAAATTGGCGTTGATGGTGCGTGTTGGAGGTAGGAGAATGCGGATGATTCTGCAATGAATAGCAATCGGTGCAGGGTAGCCGAGTGCTGGGCTGAAGAGAGTGTCGTCTTCAAGACATACACTTGCGGAGCTTGATACTCTAGTCGGCACGTGTGTGCCTGCCTCCTTGAATCGAGCCTTCGAGGACGGGACCTATATAATAGGAGCTTGAGTTGGCTGCATTCAAATATGCCCTGGAACTCGTCGGCAATCTTCCGTAGCTCACCGCCTTCACATCGAGCTGCCGTCAGCGACGTGGAGAGTCACATCCAAGTAATGCTCAGCACCGACGCGGGGGAAAATTATTCTCCCGCAGTTACCAGTTTACTTGGTGCTAAAATGGGTACTTGCTAAGATCAGATCCGCGCGGAGATCGTGATGTCGGTTTCACGGCACCCGGCGGTTTCTGTCTGTCTCTTTAAGGATGTCCCCTCGGGGCATTCGCCGGGAGTCCAGACCCCGGCCGGTTTCGGCCGGCTGGGGGAGGACTCCCAAACCGGCGGCCGGCACGCACGTGTCGGTCGCCGGGGCTTCCAGCATGTGGCGGATAGCTGGACTTGGGGTTTTTAGGGTGACTTGGTTGCTCGACGACCCAGCCGACCAAAAGACATGTATCCCAGTTTAGCTCGCTGTAGAGCACTGGAAATTGACCGGCACTTGTAAATGTGCCGGCAGATAGAGGTGTCTTGTGCAGTTAGGTTGAGCATAACTGTAGAGCACCGGACCAAAAGCACGTTAATAATGATTGAAATTGACCGGCACTTGTGCCGGCCAGCATTCAACCGTATATCGTTTGATTGAGCTTAAGACTCTAGTCGCATTTAATGAAAGTGCATGAATGAATGAATGCAATGGAGTAGGAGGGCTTCCACGCGGAGCTCTCCGCCGGAGGTTCAGACCCCGGCCGGGAGAACTTCCAAACCGGCGGCCGGCACGCATGTATCGGTCGCCGGGGCTTCCGGCATGTGGCGGATCGCTGGACTTGGGGTTTTTAGGGTATCCCCGTGACTTGGGGACCCTACGACCCAGCCGACCAAAAGACATGTATCCCACTTTAGCTCGCTGTAGAGCACTGGAACTTGCAAATGTGCAGTTAGGCACTTGTGCCGGCCAGCATTCAACCGTATATCGGTTGATGGAGCTAAAGACTAGTCGCATTTAATGAAAGTGCATGAATGAATGCAATGTTTGGTTAACGCTCACACATCCTGTGTTGATGGTGCTTCTCAGAGTCGCAAACCCATAAGAATGCTGTGCGGGGAGAAGTTTGTGGAGAAGGTTTATTCACCCAGCACCTTTACTTTTAACGGTAAGGTGTGGAGCAAAACCCGTATAGAAAGTCAAGCTGGGAAGAAAACAGAGAAGCAGATTTGTGTGCCTTTGCCACATTGCGGTGCTTGTAGATGTTTGTTGGGAAGATCCATTCTCCCAGAATTTTTGCCTTTAACGGTAATCTCTGGAGCAAAAGCCGAATGGAAAGTCAAGCTGGGAAGCTTCATTCTCCCAGATCTTTTACCTTTGACTGTAATCTCTGGAGCAAAAGCCGAATAGAAAGTCAAGCTGGGAAGAAAACAGAGGAGGATGATATTGTGTCACTGCCACATTGCCTTGCTTGTACAAGTTTCTTGGGAAGCTTTATTTTCCCAGAATTTTTGCCTTTAACGGGAATCTCTGGAGCAAAAGCCGAATAGAAAGTCTAGCTGCGAAGAAAACTGAGGAGGATGATATTGTGTCACTGCCACATTGCGTTGCTTGTACAAGTTTCTTGGGATGCTTTATTCTCCCAGAATTTTTGCCTTTGACGGCAATCTCTGGAGCAAAAGCCGAATAGAAAGTCAAGCTGGGAAGAAAACTGAGGAGGAGAATTTGTTTGTGTGTGTGTGCCTTTGCCACCTTACCGTGCTTTTAGAAGTTTGTCGAGAAGCTTCATTCACCCACAACTTTTATCTTTGTCGGTAATCTATGGAGCAAAAGCCGAATAGAAAGCCAAGCTGGGAAGAAAACTGAGGAGGATGATATTGTGTCACTGCGACATTGCGTTGCTTGTACAAGTTTCTTGGGAAGCTTTATTTTCCCAGAATTTTTGCCTTTGACGGCAATCTCTGTAGCAAAAGCCGAATAGAAAGTCAAGCTGGGAAGAAAACTGAGGAGGATGATCTTGTGTCAATGCCACATTGCCTTTGCTTGTACAATTTTCTTGGGAAGCTTTATTCTCCCAGAATTTTTTTTGCCTTTGACGGCAATCTCTAGAGCAAAAGCCCAATAGAAAGTCAAGTTGGGAAGAAAACAGAGGAGGATGATGTTGTGTCACTGCCACATTGCGTTGCTTGTACAAGTTTCTTGGGAAGCTTTATTCTCCCAGAATTTTTGCCTTTCACGGCAATCTCTGGAGCAAAAGCCGAATAGAAAGTCAAGCTGGGAAGAAAACTGAGGAGGAGAATTGTTTGTGTGTGTGTGCGCCTTTGACACGTTACCGTGCTTTTAGAAGTTTGTCGAGAAGCTTCATTCACCCAGAACTTTTACCTTTAACGGTAATCTATGGAGCAAAAGCCGAATAGAAAGCCAAGCTGGGAAGAAACGGAGGAGGATGATATTGTGTCACTGCCACATTGCCTTGATTGTACAAGTTTCTTGGGAAGCTTCATTCTCCCAGAATTTTTTTTGCCTTTGACGGCAATCTCTGGAGCTAAAGCGGAATAGAAAGTCAAGCTGGGAAGAAAACTGAGGAGGATGATATTGTGTCAATGCCACATTGCCTTGCTTGTACAAGTTTCTCGGGAAGCTTGATTCTCCCAGAATTTTTGCCTTAGACGGCAATCTCTGTAGCAAAAGCCGAATAGAAAGTCAAGCTGGGAAGAAAACTGAGGAGGATGATATTGTGTCAATGCCACATTGCCTTGCTTGTACAAGTTTCTCGGGAAGCTTGATTCTCCCAGAATTTTTGCCTTTGACGGCAATCTCTGTAGCAAAAGCCGAATAGAAAGTCAAGCTGGGAAGAAAACTGAGGAGGATGATCTTGTGTCAATGCCACATTGCCTTTGCTTGTACAATTTTCTTGGGAAGCTTTATTCTCCCAGAATTTTTTTTGCCTTTGACGGCAATCTCTGGAGCAAAAGCCCAATAGAAAGTCAAGTTGGGAAGAAAGCAGAGGAGGATGATGTTGTGTCACTGCCACATTGCGTTGCTTGTACAAGTTTCTTGGGAAGCTTTATTCTCCCAGAATTTTTGCCTTTCACTGCAATCTCTGGAGCAAAAGCCGAATAGAAAGTCAAGCTGGGAAGAAAACTGAGAAGGATGATATTGTGTCACTGCCACATTGCGTTGCTTGTACAAGTTTCTTGGGATGCTTTATTCTCCCAGAATTTTTGCCTCTCACGGCAATCTCTGGAGCAAAAGCCGAATAGAAAGTCAAGCTGGGAAGAAAACTGAGGAGGAGAATTGTTTGTGTGTGTGTGCGCCTTTGCCACGTTACCGTGCTTTTAGAAGTTTGTCGAGAAGCTTCATTCACCCAGAACTTTTACCTTTAACGGTAATCTATGGAGCAAAAGCCGAATAGAAAGCCAAGCTGGGAAGAAACGGAGGAGGATGATATTGTGTCACTGCCACATTGCCTTGATTGTACAAATTTCTTGGGAAGCTTCATTCTCCCAGAAATTTTTTTGCCTTTGACGGCAATCTCTGGAGCTAAAGCGGAATAGAAAGTCAAGCTGGGAAGAAAACTGAGGAGGATGATATTGTGTCAATGCCACATTGCCTTGCTTGTACAAGTTTCTCGGGAAGCTTGATTCTCCCAGAATTTTTGCCTTAGACGGCAATCTCTGTAGCAAAAGCCGAATAGAAAGTCAAGCTGGGAAGAAAACTGAGGAGGATGATATTGTGTCAATGCCACATTGCCTTGCTTGTACAAGTTTCTCGGGAAGCTTGATTCTCCCAGAATTTTTGCCTTTGACGGCAATCTCTGTAGCAAAAGCCGAATAGAAAGTCAAGCTGGGAAGAAAACTGAGGAGGATGATCTTGTGTCAATGCCACATTGCCTTTGCTTGTACAATTTTCTTGGGAAGCTTTATTCTCCCAGAATTTTTTTTGCCTTTGACGGCAATCTCTGGAGCAAAAGCCCAATAGAAAGTCAAGTTGGGAAGAAAGCAGAGGAGGATGATGTTGTGTCACTGCCACATTGCGTTGCTTGTACAAGTTTCTTGGGAAGCTTTATTCTCCCAGAATTTTTGCCTTTCACGGCAATCTCTGGAGCAAAAGCCGAATAGAAAGTCAAGCTGGGAAGAAAACTGAGAAGGATGATATTGTGTCACTGCCACATTGCGTTGCTTGTACAAGTTTCTTGGGATGCTTTATTCTCCCAGAATTTTTGCCTCTCACGGCAATCTCTGGAGCAAAAGCCGAATAGAAAGTCAAGCTGGGAAGAAAACTGAGGAGGAGAATTGTTTGTGTGTGTGTGCGCCTTTGCCACGTTACCGTGCTTTTAGAAGTTTGTCGAGAAGCTTCATTCACCCAGAACTTTTACCTTTGACGGTAATCTATGGAGCAAAATCCGAATAGAAAGCCAAGCTGGGAAGAAACGGAGGAGGATGATGATATTGTGTCACTGCCACATTGCCTTGATTGTTCAAGTTTCTTGGGAAGCTTCATTCTCCCAGAAATTTTTTTGACTTTGACGGCAATCTCTGGAGCTAAAGCCGAATAGAAAGTCAAGCTGGGAAGAAAACTGAGGGGGATGATATTGTGTCAATGCCACATTGCCTTTGCTTGTACAATTTTCTTGGGAAGCTTTATTCTCCCAGAATTTTTGCCTTAGACGGCAATCTCTGGAGCAAAAGCCGAATAGAAAGTCAAGCTGGGAAGAAAACTGAGGAGGATGATGTTGTGTCACTGCCACATTGCCTTGATTGTACAATTTTCTTGGGAAGCTTCATTCTCCGAGAAATTTTTTTTGCCTTTGACGGCAATCTCTGGAGCTAAAGCCGAATAGAAAGTCAAGCTGGGAAGAAAACTGAGGAGGATGATATTGTGTCAATGCCACATTGCCTTGCTTGTACAAGTTTCTCGGGAAGCTTGATTCTCCCAGAATTTTCGCCTTTGACGGCAATCTCTGGAGCAAAAGCCGAATAGAAAGTCAAGCTGGGAAGAAAACTGAGGAGGATGATGTTGTGTCAATGCCACATTGCGTTGCTTGTACAAGTTTCTTGGGAAGCTTTATTCTCCCAGAATGTTTTTTACCTTTGACGGCAATTTCTGGAGCAAAAGCCGAATAGAAAGTCAAGCTGGGAAGCTTCATTCTCCCAGATCTTTTATCTTTGACTGTAATCTCTGGAGCAAAAGCCGAATAGAATTTCAAGCTGGGAAGAAAACGGAGGAGGAGAATTGTTTGTTTGTGTGCGTGCCTTTGTTACATTTCGGTGCTTTTACAAGTTTGTGGAGAAGTTTCATTCACCCAGAATTTTTACTTTTAACGGTAATCTGTGGAGCAAATCCCGCATAGAAAGTAAAGCTTGGAAGAAAACAGAGTGTGTGCGTGTCATTGCCACATTGCGGTGCTTGTACAAGTTGAACGTCATTTCTTCTTGCTGTGCTCTCGCTTTCGCCAAGAAAGTTTAGGTTTTTTTTATTATTATTTGTTGCAAGTTTTACACTACATCGATCAGTAATTTTCCCAAGGTGCATAGTTAGCCTTTTTAAGCTGAAAGCAAACTTTATCACTGTATTTTTTTGCGAAGGAAACACGTTGATTTCTGACAGCATCCGAACGAGCACACTTGGGATTTTTGCTTCCAAAAAATTACTCTAGCCTTTGCGCTTAACTTCCCTTGCTTTAATTATTGTAGTATAATGTTACATCTTCCATCCTATCGAATTTTGAAACATTCCCGCCAAAAGTGACTTTTCAATTCAAACTTGAAAACCGTTCAAATTCAGTATTTACACTGAATTTCAAATGGAGAATCAAACATGGTCACCCATGGTCTTTCGCTACATTTTTGGGTTAAAGAAACCGTTTATAGGGTGTTTGCTGCACAGATGGCTGGGAAGTAGACTTTCGACACTCGATGGTGGGAGAAACCGGTCTTGCACGCTTCTCAGATACCTGCTTTGGGAGTCCAGCTACATTTCTCCCCCACCCCCTCCCTTCTTCTTCGGCCGGTCGGTCGCGTAAATCCGATTGACTGACCAATAAATTACCTCGTAATTTAAATTCGAACTGGAAATCTTCCTTGGGCAACCGTTTCTTATTCCCTTCATTGCATTGCTTGTCTTGGAGCTGAAAGGAAGCGAATCCAAAATCTCAAGATGGATTTCAGGTGAGTTGTGTGGATTTTAAAATGCGCTATTTGTTGTGTCATTTTGTGCCACGCGCATAACGATGTATTTTCATTAAACGAATACCTTTCTTCTCCAACAGTAACGATCCTATGCTGCCGAATTATGCAACGCCATTCGAAGAAGACCTTACCGACGAAGATATTAAATTCCTGGACTCCATTTCCGGCGAATTGGTGCAACTTGAACTTGACAAGAGGGAGTTACGAATCCCGGAACCCGAGAACATGTCTGTGGAGCAACTGGAAAGATCCTTGAAGATCGTAGAGGAGTTAATAGTAAGTTGAGTACGGTAACAGAGATCGATGTTTCACGTGTATTTTCGTGTGTGCAATCTTTTAAAATGATGTTGCCGTTTCTACAGCTATTTTGTTTTCATTCTTGTCTTTGCAGCGACAAGAAACACAGCAGTTCCCACCGCAACAACATATAGAGGAGGTGAAGCCCGAACAACAACAACAACTTGAGGCTCCGGCTCCCCCACCTCTACCCGCACTGAAAGAGAAGAGGAACAACATAAGGCGCAAGGTGAGTAATTCCTTGAAATTCAAATGTTCCCTCTCTGCCTGTATTTAATTGTAAATCGATAAATCTATGCGTGTCAGTGTTAAACTCATGCCTTTGTCTTCCCTCTTTGTGTTTTTCAGAAGATCTGCCCAGAGTGCGGGAAGGAGTCTACTTCAGTTCCGCGACACCTGCGGAGGAGGCACTCTTACTCGAGGAAGATGATGGAGATGTACTTTGCCTCCTCCGAGGGGAAGAGGAGAATAAGGAATGCTGGCCGCCGCCTCAGGTGTAGGATGGAGGGCTGCCAGGGGACTGTTGTGAAGATGGGGCAGCATCTTGTACAACAGCACGGGATGGTGAAGGGGACGAGAGAATATAAGGATATGATGGCCCTTTCCAGGGGCTGGGTTCGGGCATCATAGGAGACGACGGATTATTTTATAAATGTGTTTAATTTCTTGGTTTCTTTGTTTTTGTTATTATCTTGATCAATATTTTTTTGAATAATTTCTCTAATTCAAAATATGTTATGCGTTTCTTCTTGTATTGATATTTTTATAAAATTTTGTATTTCCCATATTTATTTTAATTGTGTTTGATTGTTTTTATTTAAAAAATAAAAGAATATTTACGTTTTAAAAACTGTACGTAAGGAATTTTATTTAAACCATTTTTTGCTTCTTGTTTTTGTAATAAACATTTTGGTTTTGTTAAAGGTTAAAGAAATGAAATACATATAACAGTGATGATATAACCGTGGTTGATGATGATCGAATTGTTGTCTTTAGTCCACTTTATGCACAGAAAGGCTAATCAGGACTGGACTTCATGCACAGAAAGGCTAATCAAGACTGGATCTAGGCCTGTGTAAAATTTCAACTCCATTGCTCGAAATCGAAAAAATGGCTTAGGGGGGCGAGAAGCACTTCTTGGGGGGACGAGAAGGACATTGTCTTTTTCTTTATTCAATTATTCACACTTTGCGTGGTTCGAAACTCATCAAATTTTACAATCTGGGAGGAGAGGTACTGAATTACCCGAATCCCAAGTTTTGTCTTCCTCGGTTAACCGCAAGTACACTTTAACGGCCTTTTCCAGAAATGGCGGTTTGGGGGGCGAGAAGGACGCAGGCTCGCGGATTTCATTAGAAAAGTCACCCTTTCGACTTTGATTTAGGATATCCCTGCATGTTTTCGTGTATGGGAACGATGCAGCTTCCCTCCCACCAGATATTGTGAGTTTCGCGCCAAAACGGGATTTCCTGTTCAAACTTGAAAAACCGTTAAAATTTAGCATTTTTCATGAATTTCAAATGGAGAATCAAACGTTTCCCGTGACTCGAACACTCCACCCACTGCTTACTTTACCCTCACGTTGTCTTCCAGCCTCCTTCACCTACCACTCTGCGTTACGCGTTAGCGCGATACGTCTGCTGGAACCAGTTTGAAAGGGTGTTCAGGGGCGGAAGTGCATGTCGCTGGGGACAAAATCCGCCATTTTCCAAGATGGAGGCCGCGTTTTTGGAAATATCTCAAAATGGCATTTACCTTTTTTTGTTCTCTTGACTTGATCTAGGTCTGTGTAAAATTTCAACTCGATTGCTCGAAATCGAAAAATCGGGTTGGGCGAGAATGACATCGTCTTTTTCTTTTTTTCACTTTTTCACACTTTGCTTGGTTCGAACCTCATGGAGAGGTACCGAATTACCCGAATCCCAAGTTTTGTCTTCCTCGGTTAACCACAAGTACACTTTAACGGCCTTTTCCAGAAATGGCGGTTGGGGGGGCGAGAAGGACGCAGGCTCGCGGATTTCATTAGAAAAGTCACCCTTTCGACTTTGATTTAGGATAGCCCTGCATGTTTTCGTGTATGGGAAAGATGTAGCTTCCATCCTAAGAAATTATTTGAGTTTCGCGCAAAAACGGGACTTTCGGTTGAAACTTGAAAACCGTTAAAATTTAGCATGTTTCATGCATTTCAAATGGAGAATCAAACGTTTCCCGTGACTCGAACCCTACACCCACTGCTTACTTTACCGTCACGTTGTCTTCCAGCCTCCTTCCCCTACAACCCTGAGTTAGGCGTTAGCGCGATGCGTCTGCTGGAACCAGTTTGAAAGGGTGTTTAGGGGCGGAGGTGCAGGTCGCTGGGGACGAAATCCCCCATTTTCCAAGATGGAGGCCGCGTTTTTGGAAATATCTCGAAATGGCATTTACCTTTTTTTGTTCTCTTGACTTGATCTAGGCCTGTGTACAATTTCAACTCGATTGCTCGAAATCGAAAAATCGGGGGGGGGGGCGAGAATGACATCGTCTTTTTCTTTTTTTCACTTTTTCACAAATTGCTTGGTTCGAACCTCATGGAGAGGTACCGAATTACCCGAATCCCAAGTTTTGTCTTCCTCGGTTAACCACAAGTACACTTTAACGGCCTTTTCCAGAAATGGCGGTTGGGGGGGGGGCGAGAAGGATGCAGGCTCGCGGATTTCATTAGAAAAGTCACCCTTTCGACTTTGATTTAGGATAGCCCTGCATGTTTTCGTGTATGGGAACGATGCAGCTTCCCTCCCACCAGATATTGTGAGTTTCGCGCCAAAACGGGATTTCCTGTTCAAACTTGAAAAACCGTTAAAATTTAGCATTTTTCATGAATTTCAAATGGAGAATCAAACGTTTCCCGTGACTCGAACCCTACACCCACTGCTTACTTTACCCTCACGTTGTCTTCCAGCCTCCTTCACCTACCACCCTGCGTTAGGCGTTAGCGCGATACGTCTGCTGGAACTAGTTTGAAAGGGTGTTCAGGGGCGGAAGTGCATGTCGCTCGGGACAAAATCCGCCATTTTCCAAGATGGAGGCCGCGTTTTTGGAAATATCTCAAAATGGCATTTACCTTTTTTCGTTCTCTTGACTTGATCTAGGTCTGTGTAAAATTTCAACTCGATTGCTCGAAATCGAAAAATCGGGGGGGGGGGGGGCGAGAATGACATCGTCTTTTCTTTTTTTCACTTTTTCACACTTTGCTTGGTTCGAGCCTCATGGAGAGGTACCGAATTACCCGAATACCAAGTTTTGTCTTCCTCGGTTAACCACAAGTACACTTTAACGGCCTTTTCCAGAAATGGCGTTTGTGGGGGCGAGAAGGACGCAGGCTCGCGGATTTCATTAGAAAAGTCACCCTTTCGACTTTGATTTAGGATAGCCCTGCATGTTTTCGTGTATGGGAAAGATGTAGCTTCCATCCTTAGAAATTATTTGAGTTTCGCGCTAAAACGGGACTTTCGGTTGAAACTTGAAAACCGTTAAAATTTAGCATGTTTCATGCATTTCAAATGGAGAATCAAACGTTTCCCGTGACTCGAACCCTACACCCACTGCTTACTTTACCGTCACGTTATCTTCCAGCCTCCTTCCCCTACAACCCTGAGTTAGGCGTTAGCGCGATGCGTCTGCTGGAACCAGTTTGAAAGGGTGTTTAGGGGCGGAGGTGCAGGTCGCTGGGGACGAAATCCGCCATTTTCCAAGATGGAGGCCGCGTTTTTGGAAATATCTCGAAATGGCATTTACCTTTTTTTGTTCTCTTGACTTGGTCTAGGCCTGTGTAAAATTTCAACTCGATTGCTCGAAATCGAAAAATTAGGGGGGGGGGCGAGAATGACATCGTCTTTTTCTTTTTTTCACTTTTTCACACTTTGCTTGGTTCGAACCTCATGGAGAGGTACCGAATTACCCGAATCCCAAGTTTTGTCTTCCTCGGTTAACCACAAGTACACTTTAACGGCATTTTCCAGAAATGGCGGTTGGGGGGCGAGAAGGACGCAGGCTCGCGGATTTCATTAGAAAAGTCACCCTTTCGACTTTGATTTAGGATAGCCCTGCATGTTTTCGTGTATGGGAACGATGCAGCTTCCCTCCCACCAGATATTGTGAGTTTCGCGCCAAAACGGGATTTCCTGTTCAAACTTGAAAAACCGTTAAAATTTAGCATTTTTCATGAATTTCAAATGCAGAATCAAACGTTTCCCGTGACTCGAACCCTACACCCACTGCTTACTTTACCCTCACGTTGTCTTCCAGCCTCCTTCACCTACCACCCTGCGTTAGGCGTTAGCGCGATACGTCTGCTGGAACCAGTTTGAAAGGGTGTTCAGGGGCGGAAGTGCATGTCGCTGGGGACAAAATCCGCCATTTTCCAAGATGGAGGCCGCGTTTTTGGAAATATCTCAAAATGGCATTTACCTTTTTTTTGTTCTCTTGACTTGATATAGGTCTGTGTAAAATTTCAACTCGATTGCTCGAAATCGAAAAATCGGGGGGGCGAGAATGACATCGTCTTTTTCTTTTTTTTCACTTTTTCACACTTTGCTTGGTTCGAACCTCATGGAGAGGTACCGAATTACCCGAATCCCATGTTTTGTCTTCCTCGGTTAACCACAAGTACACTTTAACGGCCTTTTCCAGAAATGGCGGTTGGGGGGGCGAGAGGGACGCAGGCTCGCGGATTTCATTAGAAAAGTCACCCTTTCGACTTTGATTTAGGATAGCCCTGCATGTTTTCGTGTATGGGAAAGATGTAGCTTCCATCCTAAGAAATTATTTGAGTTTCGCGCAAAAACGGGACTTTCGGTTGAAACTTGAAAACCTTTAAAATTTAGCATGTTTTATGCATTTCAAATGGAGAATCAAACGTTTCCCGTGACTCGAACCCTACACCCACTGCTTACTTTACCGTCACGTTGTCTTCCAGCCTTCTTCCCCTGCAACCATGAGTTAGGCGTTAGCGCGATGGGTCTGCTGGAACCAGTTTGAAAGGGTGTTTAGGGGCGGAGGTGCAGGTCGCTGGGGACGAAATCCGCCATTTTCCAAGATGGAGGCCGCGTTTTTGGAAATATCTCGAAATCGCATTTACCTTTTTTTGTTCTCTTGTCTTGATCTAGGCCTGTGTAAAATTTCAACTCGATTGCTCGAAATCGAAAAAATGGCTTAGGGGGGCGAGAAGCACTTCTTGGGGGGACGAGAAGGACATTGTATTTTTCTTTATTCAATTATTCACACTTTGCGTGGTTCGAACCTCATCAAATTTTACAATCTGGGAGGAGAGGTACTGAATTACTCGAATCCCAAGTTTTGTCTTCCTCGGTTAACCACAAGTACACTTTAACGGCCTTTTCCAGAAATGGCGGTTTGGGGGGGCGAGAAGGACGCAGGCTCGCGGATTTCATTAGAAAAGTCATCCTTTCGACTTTGATTTAGGATAGCCCTGCATGTTTTCGTGTATGGGAACGATGCAGCTTCCCTCCCACCAGATATTGTGAGTTTCTCGCCAAAACGGGATTTCCTGTTCAAACTTGAATAACCGTTAAAATTTAGCATTTTTCATGAATTTCAAATGGTGAATCAAACGTTTCCCGTGACTCGAACACTCCACCCACTGCTTACTTTACCCTCACGTTGTCTTCCAGAGTAGTGGTATTTATGCTACGGACAGCGCGAGAAAGTACGAACCTCTCTCCAGCAGCTTTGGCTATACTTAAAACTTGCTCAACATGCCCATATGAGTTTTTTGAGCAAGTGTGGAATCTTGTCTAATTCAAGATTTTTGTAAAAATGCACTCGGGAATTTTTCAGAAAGTACGAACCCCTCTCCAGCAGATTTGCTATACTTAAAACTTGCTCAACATGTCCATATAAGTTTTTTGTTTAAGTGTAGCACCTGCCTAACCCAAGAATTTTATAATTCGGAAAATATCAAACCCCCCTCAAGCAGATTTACAAAAATTGCATTAGTTTGTCTATAAACTTGTATTTATACCTACCTATACATATTTACTTCAGGTTTAAGTTTAATTGGATACCATTCAATTTGCTTATCCAATATTAAAACAATGCAATATGCAGAGCCTACCTCTAGAATTGCTTCGTGTTTGCATGTTTCTCCTCTGCGTCAGTGTGTGGAATTCCCGAGACGGTAGTATTGATTTTTGCTTTGCATGTTTCTCCTCAGTATTTACAGAAATTCCCGAATATTGCATCAGCCAGTATTGTGGGACTGACTGAGGAGAACAGACGTGTTGATACAGTGCTTCTCATACTTACTGGTTTAAATTCATATTGAACAATATAAAATCTGATATTTGTTGTAATTCACTCATATTTAGAGTCAAGCTTATATTTGTCCCAGCCTGTTATACATAACAAGGTTATTGCCATTCAAGATATGCATGTTCGTGCAGGCATTTGCGCTGGGTCGGTGTGAATGATTTTCCACTTGTAGGCTATTGGCTTTACAACCTGTCATAAGATTAATATTATTAATATTAATCCATAGAGATTAGATTTGAATCCCAGGAAATTTTATATAAATACCAAAACCAAAAATATTAAGTGTATACACACCTACATACATACACACACATACAAATCACACAGCTGAACCCAACTGATATTTTTTATTCAGTATAAAGTTTTGAATTGAAGCCCAGGAAATTGTATATAATAAACAACAACAAAAATGCCGAATCAAAAATATTGTAATCAGTGCAATAAGAATATATCCAGCTCTAATTGGGCCAAGCATCAAAAAATTTGTAATCCAGACAAATACAAAACTCCCACAAAAATTTGCCCCAAATGCAATAGAAAATATAACATGGAATACTTCACATATAAACATAAAGATACTTGCTCTGTACAGTCATCAACATCTGGTCTGAAAAGAAAGCACGAAGCACCTCTTAATGCCAGAGCAGCAAAACAGCCACGCCATGAACCTATCCGTAGCAGTTTTAACGGCCAATTAAGAGATCACCGGTTTGTATCAGAGCCAAGATGTGGCATTGAGAATTTCTTGAACAGTATAAATTCTGATCTGCAGGCAATTCTTAATGCACAAAATGGCTCTTATAAGCTCTCCCTCAAATTGTTTGTACAATATAAGAAACCAAATGGCACAAAATTTATACAGCCCCACATAACAGAAACTGTACCTGTATATTCAAATGCAAATTCGGACAAAATAATAAGCAGATTGATAAATCAATTGAATATTAAACACTGAATTTGCTGCAAAAGAGTCCGGATGGAGCCTATGCGGTTCATCACACAAGTTATATGTTAATATTTCTGAATTTAGCCCATTACAAGGATCTACATATCTGCCATTACCTGCTAATATCAAAAACAAAAGAGCCGTGGTCAATATAAAAAATAATGACGCGAAATGCTTTTTGTGGTGTATATTAGCTGCTTTGTATCCAGTTTCAAGGGATCCTCAGAGAATAACTTATTACAAACAGCATGAACATGATTTTGATGATGTAATGGAGGGTTTAGAATATCCAATGTCAGTTCAGAATATTGATAAATTTGAAAAAAGGGCCAGGCACATCAATGGCAAACAATTATCTATTAATGTTTTTATTTGTTCCACTGGCAATTGCCCGATAGCACCTCTCAGAATCAGTACACTTGATGATGAAGCTGCAATTCCGATTGATTTGCTCTTAATTGAAGGAGATAGCACATATCATTATACTCTGATACACAGTCTTCAAGCTTTAGTGAGAACACAACTAGACAAAACTCATAGAATATTCAAGTTGTGCAGAAGATGTTTGACTGTATTTGATGGTCAAAAAATGGTAAATGGGGTTCCTGAAAAAAATGCAGAAATTGCAAAAAACAAGTTAATTGAGCATCTGAAATACTGTGGCAACCATAAACCTGTTCATATGGTGATGCCCAATCCAATTGAAAATTGCAAATTCAAAAAGTTTGAAGCCTTGTTGGAACACCCAGCATATATTGTCTGTGATTTTGAATCGAACCTCAAACCTCTTGCATTCTGCAATCCAGATCCTGAAGAATCCTCAATTACACCATACCAGTTACATGAACCTTCCAGTTTTTGTTATGTAGTTGTACGGGATGGTGTTGTTATTAAAGAATATTCATACAAGGGACCAGATGCCATCAAAATATTTGCATATATAATAGAAAATGTGTGCCGTGACATAGCATCTAACATCTTATTAATATCAAAGCCTATGTTGCCTTTAACAGAGGAACAGATTGAGGATTTCAACAATGCAGAAAAATGCCCGGTATGTGATTGTGAATTTTCAGATACAAATATCAAGGTTCATCACCATTCTCATACAGATGGTAAATTCTTAATGGCCCTGTGTAATAGCTGTAATATTAAGATCAAGAGACCAAGATTTATCCCCATATTTTGCCATGGAGCATCCAATTATGATTTCCATCATCTGATCAGATACGAGGGGTTTGACAAGCAGAATTTAAATATTTTAGCTGAAAATGACGAGAAATATATATCTATTAGCAAGATAATTAAAGTTGATGGTGTTCCTATTTACATAAGATTTCTTGATTCTTACAGATTTTTACCTGCTGGCCTGCCTACACTGGCAAATCAATTACCTGATGATCAATTCAAAATCACACGTGCTAAGTTTCCAAATCAGGACCTGAAATTAATTAGGCGGAAGGGTGTATATCCATATGACTATGTTACAGATTTTTCTAAATTTGATGAGTGTTCCCTGCCACCACAAGAAGAGTTTTACAGCAAAATCAGAGGATCTGGAATCACTGATGAAGATTATGACCATGCTCAGTTGATGTGGAACGATTTAAAATGCAAGACATTTGGTGATTATCACATGGCATATTTGAAACTTGATGTCACTCTCTTAGCTGATATAATGCAGGCATTCAGAAAATCTTCCATGCAAAATTATGGACTGGACCCAATATATTTTTACAGTGCCCCGGGCCTAGCATGGGCCGCAACGTTTTTCAATACCAAAATGCAATTGGATCTGATCCACGATCAAGATATGTATCTGTTTATGGAGAAATGTATAAGAGGAGGCATGGTGCAATGTTCCCAGAGATATGCCAGAGCAAATAACAAGCATATGCCTGATTATGATCCAGCACGGCCATCAAATTATATAGTGTATGTAGATGCAAACAGCCTCTATGGTCATGCCATGATGGATAAATTGCCATATGCAGGGCTTGAGTGGGTTGAAGATTTCAATATTGAGGATCTTAAGAATTTTGATGACAGTGAATATGGCCTCTTCTTAGAGGTTGATCTGACAATTCCAGAACATTTGCACAATAAATTTTCTGATCTGCCCCCAATTCCCGAGGTTCAGTGCTCACCTGGCTCTAAACAGAAGAAGCTCATGATGACTCTGGAGCCAAAACAGGGATATGTCATATATTACAAAAACCTCCAGTTTCTGATGAAACATGGTGTCCAAGTGACCAAAGTTGGCAAAGTCTTAAGGTTCAGGCACTCAGAATGGTTGAAACCATACATTGATACAAATACAGAGCTTCGAACATCTGCAAAGAGCCAATTTGATAAGGCCTTGTTTAAATTGATGGTGAATTCAGTGTATGGCAAAACAATTGAAAATGTCAGGAAACATACCGATGTTAAAATAATTACTGACCCCAGCCGGAGCAAAAAATTGGTTGCAAAGCCTAATTTCAATTATAGAAGAATTTATGATGAGCACA
Source organism: Lepisma saccharinum (assembly GCF_977018435.1). Lineage (NCBI taxonomy): Eukaryota > Metazoa > Arthropoda > Insecta > Zygentoma > Lepismatidae > Lepisma > Lepisma saccharinum. The sequence continues at coordinate 296,745 of NC_139239.1, read as the reverse complement.
TGGCACTTTTCAACATGATGAAAACAAAGATCAAATTTGATAAACCTATTTATGTAGGGGCTGTGATATTGGAATTGTCCAAATTACATATGTTAATATTGTATTATGATGTGCTGAAACCTTTTTATGGTGATCGTGTAAAATTATTGTACATGGATACGGATAGTTTTATTCTTGATATTCAAACAGAAGATGTTTATCAAGATATGTCACAGCCTGAATTGTTTCAATACTTTGATACCAGTGAACATACAAAGATTCAACACCACCACAACAAAAAGGTGCCTGGCAAGTTAAAAGATGAGACACTTGGTGATGTTATTGTGGAATTTGCTGGGTTAAGTGCCAAGATGTACAGTTTTAAAACATGTAGTACTGTTGTCAAAAAGGCCAAGGGCATTGGCAGAGTAACTGTTGAAAAAGATCTCCAATTTGAAGATTATAAAAATTGCATCAAATCCCAGAATTCAATCAGAACATCAGAAAATAGAATTCAGAGTGAGAATCACTTGCTGACTAGCAATATTGTAAGAAAAGTGGCTCTGGACCCACATGATGATAAGAGATGCATTTTATCATGCGGCATACATACTTTACCTTGGGGGCATTGTGATTTGAAAAGTGGCAAACAATGCCCAATTACAGAGCATGATTTGAAATAAATAAACATGCCTATGAACTTATTTGGGTTCAAGAAACAGGCTATTATGGAACTGCCAACACCTCAAGCCTCTCCTGATATGCTGTCTAAACTGAGTGGCTTGTTAATTATTCATCTGAACAGCATACTTACAGATGTTGATGATGAAACAGGTAAAATATTGTACATATTTAACAATAATTTAAATCATTACCAATTACCTGTAGGTGGGCAATTGCAATTTATTACAACCCCTGAGGGTGATGTCAAGATTTCAGTAGGGAGAAATATTTATAGAATTAAGCACTCAAACATGGTTTCTGGCACTGTATATACTGTTTCTGCTGGTGACTGCTTATATATTGAGGTCCCTGGATCTTATGACAAGCTTATACCTTTTTTTATAGAATTAAGAATCAGATACTCTATAATAAATAACCATTAAAACAAAAATGCCTAATGATATATTTGGCCATACAAGACATGAAGATCACAGTGATGAGATTCTGATGCTTGATGTCAGAGTCAAGAAATTAAGAAGTGATTTACAAGCTTTACAAACCACACTCAATGCCAGTCTTCAATTAGAAATTACAAATTTGCAATCACAATGCATGGACCCTCTTCTTAAAATTGATTCTGAACTCAAATTATTGCTTCAGAAATATACTGATCTGGCGACATTGGATAATTTTCAAAGTTTAGAAGAAGCTGTAGCAGCTCTTCAAGCCAAATTTAAGACCCAGGCCACCAACTCCGAGCAATTGAAACAACAATTGGAAGAGCAGATAAATAATGTCCAGACACAGCTCCAAACAATTGTCAAAAGCATAAAATCACAAGAAGATTTTGATCTAGTGATTTCCACTCTAAAAGAACAGATTCAGTCACTCCAGATACCTAATCTGGATCTTCTGCACAATGCCATAGCCGAGGTTAAAGAAAAAATTGAGACACTTGAAAATTTTATGAACAACTTGCCATCTTCTGATGCTTTGAATGCAATAACTCGAAGTGTAGCCAACATCAAGCTGCAACTTGAAACATATGAAGATTTTGGAAAAATTCAAAGTACCATAACCCATCTTGAAGGTACAATAGCAGCAGTGCAAAGTGATTTGGCAAATGTACAAGAAACTCGCCTGCCTGGTATTGTAGATACTCTTGTTAGTGTCCAGCAACAGATCACAAAGCTTGAAAACCTCAACACTGAATCTGAACTATCTCATTTTCATCACTTGATCGATGATATCCAAACAAAGCTTGAAATTTTACAACAATCCACACCCTCTCAGGCAGATATAGCCCTGCTCCAAAATGCTATGCAAAATGTGGCTGATGCTTCTGAATTAAATAATGTGAAATTGGCACTTGAATCTTTGCAAAATACAGTATCAAATCTTCCCACATCACAGGAACTTAAAAATATTAAGAGAGCAGTGAATAGGATATTGAAATCAGAAGATATCAAGAATATCCAGGCAGAGATCAAACAACTCACTCAGACAGTGGCCACTCTACCAACCAATCAACATATTAATGAACTGCATGCCCTGTTTGAGGATATCAGAAGACAGGTCCATGATGTTACTGCTCAAAATTCAAAATTGGCAGTTGTTGAAAATTTGCAACAAATTGTAGCCAATATCAAGCAACAGCTAGGGACCATGGAATCCAATCAAGCAAATGCTCTGTCTGTTTTTGCCACCCAGCTTCAAGAGATTGTGCAACAATACAAGAAACTTATTGTGGACATAAAAATTAAGCCAGGCCATGATGATGTTGTTAGGACCATCAATGAGCACCTTGAATCTGTAACAAGCAGATTGCTCACAGCAGAAAAGGAAATAACGGGCATAATCGAGAATCCAAAACATACAGTAATTCTTGAATTGTACAGCATTCCCAACAAAGAATATGATTCACCATTTACACCAGGTGGCAAAATATATATGCTGTCCCCTGCACAATTTTATTACCAGTTTTTTGTTGGGGGCACGCTGAGACCAATCAAGATCAAATATTGGCATCAGCCACAGGCACACCACTACCCTACCTTATCAATAACAAATGCTGATAACAAAGTGAAAATCACCAGTGTAGAATTAGAGGATTTTACAGACCCCAATACATTAGAAACAGCCTATACTGAAGATGATGGCACTTTGGAATTTAAAATACAAATAGGGGACAAATTATATTTAGAAAATCCTGCAGTATCAGCTGCTGAACACCCCATAGTTGCAATATTCTTGTTTTCATATTATGTCTAGACAAATTATTGTTGATGAATTACACAGACAAGCCAGACATAATTTTAAGAGACTCCCAGTAGTCACAAAGGGCATAGATGATTTATGGCAGAGCGACTTGATTGAGTTGTCAAGTGGGCAGTTGAAAAACTTAGACAAAATCAACAAGGGCTACAAGTATCTACTCACTGTCATAGACACATTTTCAAAATTTGCCTGGGCTGTGCCACTCAAATCCAAGACTGGAAAATGTGTTACAGAAGCCTTCAGGACAATCATCAATCAGAGTAGAAGATCACCGCGCTATTTGCAAACAGATAATGGCAAAGAATTTTATAATTCTGTGTTTCAACAATTTATTAAAAGCCAGGCAATAAAACATTACTCGAGTTACAGTGACCTCAAAGCATCAATTGTAGAGAGATTCAACAGAACCTTAAAAAATCTTATGTATAAACAATTTACACTTCAAGGTAATTATAAATGGATTAATATTCTTCCAGAACTTCTACATAAATATAACAATTCTATCCATTCCACAATCAACATGAAACCCTCTGAAGTAACTTCATCTGATGAGCAAAAATTGATCAGGACTGTTTATTATCCTAGATACCAGCCAACAACAAGAAAGGCCAAATACAGGGTGGGTGATCAAGTAAGAATCAGCAAATATAAGCACTTATTCAAGAGAGGCTTTACTAGAAACTGGAGCACCGAATTATTTACAGTGGTTCAAGTTAAACCCGGGACCCTTAACACATATATAATAAAAGATCACCGAGGAGAAATTCTCAAAGGCAGATTCTATGAACAGGAACTCAGCAAAACTAAACAGCCTGACACATATCTCATAGAAAAAATCATCCGCAGGAAAGGCAACAAGTTATTTGTCAAATGGCTGGGTCATCCGGAAAACAGCTGGATCGATGCAGACAAAATAATAATATGAGCACCTGGGAAGTTATAAAAAGGCTGCCAGAACCTGAACAGCAGAATAAGAGAAATGGCAACTTGCTGCCTGATAATATTAGGTGTCTTATTGTTGGGCCATCTGCTTGTGGTAAAACCACACTAATAGTTGATAATTTTTTATTGGCACCCAACTGGCTAGACTGGAAAAACAGGCACTTGTATGTCTTCTCTAAGAGCTTGGAACAATTAAAATATCAGCAGCTGATGAAGCTATATGATGGATTGGATATTGCCACTTTTGAACCATATGTTAAGCCACTTCATGACTGTCTCGATAATTCTGTTGTTGTGTTTGATGACGTTATACTGGATAATCAAAACAAGGTTAGAAATTTCTTTACACAGGGCCGGCACAAAAACATTGATTGTTTCTACCTGGCACAGACTTTTTCTAAAATTCCGAAGCAGCTGATCCGAGACAACAGCAATTTTATATGTGTGTTTCATCAAGATCATACCAACCTCAAACACATACATGATGAATATGTAGGTGGGGACTTGAGCTACAATGATTTTTCCAAGTTTTGCAGCAGGTGCTGGAACCAGGACAGTTATGGGTTTGTCACAATTGATATGACAAGAACACCCAATAGTGGCAAATACAGAAATAAAATCAACGATTTTCTAGACGTTGAAACGTATATAAATAACCATGAAAAGGCCAATTATTGATGATCTTAAGTTAAGAGATTATCTTGTAAAAAGATTTAAGGGATGGAAATCAGAGAACCGAGGAATTTATGAAAAACACAAACAAACAGAACAGCCTGTAATTGATGCTATTAATAATTTAGGTAAGAATATCAAAACTGTTACAGAGCAAAATCAAGATTTGATCACAGAGCTTGTACCTGTAGCTGCAAGGAACATATTAGATTATCCATTCACCCCACTTTCCAGTATTCATACACCTAGTCCTATTGCTCCTAGAAGAATTGAAGCTACACAGGATCCTATTGAATTGGGTCTTCTTGCTCAAAAATATTTAACCACACCTAAAGACAACAAAGATGAGGTCTTTGGCTTATATGCCGACACAGAGCTTGACGGCAGCATCATTCATAGAATTGGCAATTTCAGAGTAACTTTTATGGGGGATGATCTGATTGTTTATTCAGAATCTCGACTCGGAGAAAAAGGTGGTTTTGTTAAATATCCCGGCACGCCTGGGTTGTGGGAACTGATGAATAGGAAAAGGCCTGGCAGCTATACAGATCAAGATTATGAGTATTACAAAGAAATATTAATAAAATCAGATGCTCTATACCAGAACAATGATCCCACACAAAAAAGAGTGAAGTCTAGCAGTGGAGCAAAATACAACAATTTAATCAAGCCCATATGGTCACAGATCAAGACTGGCAGTGGAATCAAACAATACAACACCCTGCCTAAAGAATTTGTGTGGGTTGATGATGTCAGGAAACTTGTAGATAGGTTGCTGGTGATAGCTGGGGAGGAAAATGCTGGCAACCATAATTTTTACAATGAAAAGGTTGGAATTATGGACATGATAAGCACAAAATTGTCTAATTTTATAGTGAATGACCCTAAGGGGATTGGATATCTCATAAAAATTATTAATACTCTACCCCCTAAATTTTGGAATATTTCTGAGGGTCGGGGGCTTGTTAATGACATTATAAACAAGCTGCCATTTGAACTACATATTCCAGGCTATCAGTATTGTGGTCCAGGTACAAAATTGGATCATAGATTAAACAGAGGGGACCCTGGTGTTAATCCTCTAGATGCTGCTTGTAGAGACCATGACATAGCATACAACACACATACTGATCTAGACAAGAGACATGTTGCAGACAAGAAATTAGAAGAGGCTGCATTTGGTAGATTTGTAAGCAAAGATGCTTCTTTGAGTGAAAGAATATCAGCATTGGGAACCACCATAGCTATGAGCACCAAATAAAAACTGGGGTGGGGGCTGTGAATATGTATATAATAAACCTACAATGAAGGCCAAGGGTGTTATGTATCAAATACCTTATGCAGGTCTCAAATCTCTTAAAACTATTGATAGTCTTTTAACCAAAAAACAGCGCAAGAAAAAAAGCTCTTGTATTGCCAAGGGACATGGTATGAAATTGTTGCTTAGTACCCCCCAATTAAAAAAATTACAACAATCTAGAAAAAAATCACATGTGGGGGGGTTTCATATTTACTATCCCGGCCATCTTAGCTGCTCTCGGGGCTGTTGGGAGCTTGGCTGGGGGATCAGCTGCCATAGCAAAAACAGTAATAGATGCCAAGAAAAATAGGGCAGAATTAGATGAGCAGAAGCGCCATAACCTGGCCATGGAGAAACAAGGCAAAGGTGTTAAGAGAGCCATGAATAAGTTTAAAAAAAACAAGAGCCGCTTACAAACCAAGATATTGAAGCTTTAATCAAGCCACTGGGCATCAAACATTTTAGGGGTGTGTGCATGTCTGATTCTTTACCAGAACAACCACTCAACAAAGAGTGTGGCATTGTTAATTTGGATAAGTACAAAAATCAGGGCACTCACTGGATCTGTTATCTTAAATATTTAAACAATGAGGCATTTGTGTTTGATTCATTTGGAGGTGTTCCACCTGAAAATTTAATAAAATATCTAAAATCACCTAATCTTTATTACAATAATGCCCGTGTTCAAAACTTCAAAGATGTTAATTGTGGACATTTGTGCTTATCTGTTCTCAGATATATGTCTCAAATAAATAAACCATCAATTGAAAATTTTCAAAAGGCCTTGTGGTATCTGAAACATCATGGGGGTATTCCATCTCACCAGCCAAAATTCAATATTGAAACTCAAATTGCATGATGACATAGTGTATCCCAAAACAATAGCTCTCAGAGCATTTTATGGCATGTACTTGATCCCTAATATTACTCACCACAACAACAAAATTGCAGTAGGGGATCAAAAAATTGTCATCACTCCAGGGCAGTATAATCTGTCCACTCTAAATGCTCAATTACCCAGAGGTATAGTGTTAAGTCAAAATTCTGTCACTCACAGAGTAGAGATTGTATCTGCTACAGAAACAGTGGATCTGGGTACTATAGGAGAACTGCTAGGATTTGAGAACAACACAAAACTTGAAGCGGCCATCAAACACACTGCTATGAATATACCCAAATTCTTAGCCATAGAGACTCTGAATATTCACTGTAATGTGGCTGAGGGTATGATCACCAAATCAAATAGCATAGGCACTCACAAACAAACTGGCATCATTGCAACATTCAAACCTAATTCCGAATTCATGGAGCCAATCATCTACAATCCATCCCCAACATTATATTTTCCTGTGTGCCATAATAGAATAGATAACATTGAATTGATGGTCACTAATGAAAAAGAAGAATTAGTTGATTTTGCTGGAGCCACAACAACTGCAATCATAGAGATTAATATTTAAATAAAAATACATACAATGGAAAATATTGAGAGTTATGAGCTACAATCATTCCCCCCAAACAGGAGGACATTTGCAAATTTAAATCAACCCAACACAGAAATAGAGGTTGATCTTGATGTAGGGGACGGCTTTATACACCCCCACAGAGCAGATCTATACATCAAATTTGATGTTGTAAAGCTGGATGGTACCGATTTTCCGGCAAATTCAAATATAAGATTGGTAGACAATTTTGTGCCGCATCTGTTCTCTGAAATTGAGATCAGAAAACATGGTGTTGTTATAAACAGAGTGGATTATCCCGGCATTACCTCCACGGCTTTGGCCACATTAAAATTATCCAAAACAGAGGCTTCTTACTACCAAATAGGTGGATTTGAGGCTGGTGAGAAAATATTATCTAAAAATCACACAGTGCTGTTCCCCATGCGCCTGTTGCCAGGATTCTTCTCAGATTACAAAGATATTATGTGGAAGGGTGGTTTAAGAATTACATTTAGAAGAGCTGCAAATGATAACAATGCTTTGATGAGGTACAGCACATTAAACTCTACAGGAGAAGCTCTGCCCAATACCTTACCTGATGAAGGCAAATGCATTATTCAGACTATGGAGCTAAGAATCCCGGTTGTTGAATATGAGGCCAGTTATGCTCTTAAATACAAAGCAGATATCCTAAAAAATCCACAAATTCCTCTGCAATTTTACACATATCAATGCGTACAGAAGGTTGCCACTGGCACATATTATGAGTTTGATGCTACAAATTCATTCTCCAGCATTCAATTTGACATGCCTGATTTTGTAGTGGTACTGTTTCAGACTGGAAGACACAACAATCAGGAAAAAAATTCAAGTAGATTTGATAACTGCAACATCAAAAACATATATCTTAAAAATGGCAGAAATGAGGTATTTCCTAGAGAAAATTATAATTTAGACATTTCCAAGGATGATTTTCTTAAATTATATGAGGCTTTTTCTTCCTTCAAGCGCGTCACTACTGGCAGTACTGATATATATTACACACCAGATGAATTCAAAGCACGGAGACCCATGTTTGTAATTAACACTTCAAAAAGGAAACAAGTTGTGGTTAATGACAGGACAAACATTAAAATTATCTGTGAATTCCACGAGGCTTTACCAGATGACAACATATGTAGCGTCATTCTCATAGGTGAAAAATCATATGTTTATGATGTAAGAAATGAGCGGGTCACAGAGCAGTTCTAGAGGCCCGATTCAAACACAAAGGCCCTTTGGATATAAAACAACACTTTACCGTCAGAAAATATATTACCTACCCATTTTATACCACCTCTGCTCGTAGCAGATACCTACCCAAAATACAATACATTTGCCAAAAGCTGAAATACAGAAATATTGTAATTCTGTAAGTTACAGACTTGTGTGCAACAAGACCAAACCTGCTATTCGGTTTGCATGACAATATCCGAAAAGGAATTTCCTCAATATGATGGATGGTCCCTGAAAGGGTACATAGTGTAGATAAGAATTTCTCTTTGAGTTCCATGACAAATGACATGTAATTTCCCTCGGAAAAGGCACAGTACAGGTAATATCAACAGATATAATCACTCAGGCATACAGAAAGAAGGCAATTACTCTTTGATGATGAATAACTCTGAAAAGACACAATACAGATTATATCTGTTGGCATACAACTCCCGGGCAAGCATGATTAATTGTTGGCAGAAACATGGGACTGATCAAAAAGATTGGAAAGAACATGGAATGTTTACTTGACCTCCATTCTATTGTATTGATCAGGCAGTTTTGCTCGTATTGTTGAGCTGATATTTTACCCAGATAACAAAACTCTGGTGATTCTTAATAGAGAATAATTTTGCTCTGTTGTATAACATTTTTTACCAAATTTAAGATCTGGGAGCTATCAACTAGCAGTAATTATTCTCAAAATCTCACGTATGGAATGCCACATCTCTCAGGACTCGAACCCAAAGCACCTTTGTTTACAAAACAACAATATTAACATTTTGCCATCAGATTTTATGAGGACTCAAACCCGAGCCTTTTGATTACAAGACAATAAAAACCATGCACCACACTCCACTCGGTCTCAGAACCCAATAGATATCAATTCAAGATTCCTGGGATTTTGACAGAAAAACATATTATAAGCTTAATTTCTGGTGTGGCCAAAAATTGACAAGTTTATGAACAAAAATCTGGCTGATGCAACTTTTGTAAGTATGCACAAATCAATCTGAAGAGCTCGTACTTTCTGAAAAATTCCCGAGGGCATTTTTACAAAAATCTTGAATTAGACAAGATTCCACACTTGCTCAAAAAACTCATATGGGCATGTTGAGCAAGTTTTAAGTATAGCCAAAGCTGCTGGAGAGGGGTTCGTACTTTCTCGCGCTGTCCGTAGCATAAATACCACTACTTTCCAGCCTCCTTCACCTACCACCCTGCGTTAGGCGTTAGCGCGATACGTCTGCTGGAACCAGTTTGAAAGGGTGTTCAGGGGCGGAAGTGCATGTCGCTGGGGAAAAAATCCGCCATTTTCCAAGATGGTGGCCGCGTTTTTGGAAATATCTCAAAATGGCATTTACCTTTTTTCGTTCTCTTGACTTGATCTAGGTCTGTGTAAAATTTCAACTCGATTGCTCGAAATCGAAAAATCGGGGGGGGGCGAGAATGACATCGTCTTTTTCCTTTTTTCACTTTTTCACACTTTGCTTCGTTCGAACCTCATGGAGAGGTACCGAATTACCCGAATCCCAAGTTTTGTCTTCCTCGGTTAACCACAAGTACACTTTAACGGCCTTTTCCAGAAATGGCGGTTGGGGGGGCGAGAAGGACGCAGGCTCGCGGATTTCATTAGAAAAGTCACCCTTTCGACTTTGATTTAGGATAGCCCTGCATGTTTTCGTGTATGGGAAAGATGTAGCTTCCATCCTAAGAAATTATTTGAGTTTCGCGCCAAAACGGGACTTTCGGTTGAAACTTGAAAACCGTTAAAATTTAGCATGTTTCATGCATTTCAAATGGAGAATCAAACGTTTCCCGTGACTCGAACCCTACACCCACTGCTTACTTTACCGTCACGTTGTCTTCCAGCCTCCTTCCCCTACAACCCTGAGTTAGGCGTTAGCGCGATGCGTCTGCTGGAACCAGTTTGAAAGGGTGTTTAGGGGCGGAGGTGCAGGTCGCTGGGGACGAAATCCGCCATTTTCCAAGATGGAGGCCGCGTTTTTGGAGATATCTCGAAATCGCATTTAACTTTTTTTGTTCTCTTGACTTGATCTACGTCTGTGTAAAATATGAAGTTGCTAGCTCGAAATCGAAAAAATGGCTTCTTCGATTTGTTTTTCTCAATTGGTCTCGTATATCGTTCCTCTTATTTCTGCAACAGTCTCGGAAAGAAAATATGGACTTTCGTTACATAGGGAGCTTGGATTTCGGTTACCACGATCGAAGAAGATAACCTAATCCCTAATACAAATTGGTCTTTCTGCTGCAAAACCCAAGGCCGCTTGCTACATTTGTGGGTTTAAGTGACCCTACATTGGGTGATTCCTACATAGTTGGTTTAATTGCAAACATTTCCCGTGACTCGAACCAAACACCCACTGCTTACTTTACCGTCACGTTGTCTTCCAGCCTCCTTCCCCTACAACCCTGAGTTAGGCGTTAGCGCGATACGTCTGCTGGAACCAGTTTGAAAGGGTGTTCAGGGGCGGAAGTGCATGTCGCTGGGGACAAAATCCGCCATTTTCCAAGATGGAGGCCGCGTTTTTGGAAATATCTCAAAATGGCATTTACCTTTTTTTGTTCTCTTGACTTGATCTAGGTCTGTGTAAAATTTCAACTCGATTGCTCGAAATCGAAAATTCGGGGGGGGGGGGGCGAGAATGACATCGTCTTTTTCTTTTTTTCACTTTTTCACACTTTGCTTGGTTCGAACCTCATGGAGAGGTACCGAATTACCCGAATCCCAAGTTTTGTCTTCCTCGGTTAACCACAAGTACACTTTAACGCCCTTTTCCAGAAATGGCGGTTGGGGGGGCGAGAGGGACGCAGGCTCGCGGATTTCATTAGAAAAGTCACCCTTTCGACTTTGATTTAGGATAGCCCTGCATGTTTTCGTGTATGGGAAAGATGTAGCTTCCATCCTAAGAAATTATTTGAGTTTCGCGCAAAAACGGGACTTTCGGTTGAAACTTGAAAACCGTTAAAATTTAGCATGTTTTATGCATTTCAAATGGAGAATCAAACGTTTCCCGTGACTCGAACCCTACACCCACTGCTTACTTTACCGTCACGTTGTCTTCCAGCCTCCTTCCCCTGCAACCATGAGTTAGGCGTTAGCGCGATGGGTCTGCTGGAACCAGTTTGAAAGGGTGTTTAGGGGCGGAGGTGCAGGTCGCTGGGGACGAAATCCGCCATTTTCCAAGATGGAGGCCGCGTTTTTGGAAATATCTCGAAATGGCAATTACCTTTTTTTGTTCTCTTGTCTTGATCTAGGCCTGTGTAAAATTTCAACTCGATTGCTCGAAATCGAAAAAATGGCTTAGGGGGGCGAGAAGCACTTCTTGGGGGGACGAGAAGGACATTGTATTTTTCTTTATTCAATTATTCACACTTTGCCTGGTTCGAACCTCATCAAATTTTACAATCTGGGAGGAGAGGTACTGAATTACTCGAATCCCAAGTTTTGTCTTCCTCGGTTAACTGCAAGTACACTTTAACGGCCTTTTCCAGAAATGGCGGTTTGGGGGGCGAGAAGGACGCAGGCTCGCGGATTTCATTAGAAAAGTCACCCTTTCGACTTTGATTTAGGATAGCCCTGCATGTTTTCGTGTATGGGAACGATGCAGCTTCCCTCCCACCAGATATTGTGAGTTTCTCGCCAAAACGGGATTTCCTGTTCAAACTTGAATAACCGTTAAAATTTAGCATTTTTCATGAATTTCAAATGGTGAATCAAACGTTTCCCGTGACTCGAACACTCCACCCACTGCTTACTTTACCCTCACGTAGTCTTCCAGCCTCCTTCACCTACCACCCTGCGTTAGGCGTTAGCGCGATACGTCTGCTGGAACCAGTTTGAAAGGGTGTTCAGGGGCGGAAGTGCATGTCGCTGGGGAAAAAATCCGCCATTTTCCAAGATGGTGGCCGCGTTTTTGGAAATATCTCAAAATGGCATTTACCTTTTTTCGTTCTCTTGACTTGATCTAGGTCTGTGTAAAATTTCAACTCGATTGCTCGAAATCGAAAAATCGGGAAGGGGGGGCGAGAATGACATCGTCTTTTTCCTTTTTTCACTTTTTCACACTTTGCTTGGTTCGAACCTCATGGAGAGGTACCGAATTACCCGAATCCCAAGTTTTGTCTTCCTCGGTTAACCACAAGTACACTTTAACGGCCTTTTCCAGAAATTGCGGTTGGGGGGCGAGAAGGACGCAGGCTCGCGGATTTCATTAGAAAAGTCACCCTTTCGACTTTGATTTAGGATAGCCCTGCATGTTTTCGTGTATGGGAAAGATGTAGCTTCCATCCTAAGAAATTATTTGAGTTTCGCGCCAAAACGGGACTTTCGGTTGAAACTTGAAAAGCGTTAAAATTTAGCATGTTTCATGCATTTCAAATGGAGAATCAAACGTTTCCCGTGACTCGAACCCTACACCCACTGCTTACTTTACCGTCACGTTGTCTTCCAGCCTCCTTCCCCTACAACCCTGAGTTAGGCGTTAGCGCGATGCGTCTGCTGGAACCAGTTTGAAAGGGTGTTTAGGGGCGGAGGTGCAGGTCGCTGGGGACGAAATCCGCCATTTTCCAAGATGGAGGCCGCGTTTTTGGAGATATCTCGAAATCGCATTTAACTTTTTTTGTTCTCCTGACTTGATCTACGTCTGTGTAAAATATGAAGTTGCTAGCTCGAAATCGAAAAAATGGCTTCTTCGATTTGTTTTTCTCAACTGGTCTCGTATATCGTTCCTCTTATTTCTGCAACAGTCTCGGAAAGAAAATATGGACTTTCGTTACATAGGGAGCTTGGATTTCGGTTACCACGATCGAAGAAGATAACCTAATCCCTAATACAAATTGGTCTTTCTGCTGCAAAACCCATGGCCGCTTGCTACATTTGTGGGTTTAAGTGACCCTACATTGGGTGATTCCTACATAGTTGGTTTAATTGCAAACATTTCCCGTGACACGAACCAAACACCCACTGCTTACTTTACCGTCACGTTGTCTTCCAGCCTCCTTCCCCTACAACCCTGAGTTAGGCGTTAGCGCGATGCGTCTGCTGGAACCAGTTTGAAAGGGTGTTTAGGGGCGGAGGTGCAGGTCGCTGGGGACGAAATCCGCCATTTTCCAAGATGGAGGCCGCGTTTTTGGAAATATCTCGAAATCGCATTTACCTTTTTTTGTTCTCTTGACTTGATCTAGGTCTGTGTAAAATTTCAACTCGATTGCTCGAAATCGAAAAATCGGGGGGGGGGCGAGAATGACATCGTCTTTTTCTTTTTTTCACTTTTTCACACTTTGCTTGGTTCGAACCTCATGGAGAGGTACCGAATTACCCGAATCCCAAGTTTTGTCTTCCTCGGTTAACCACAAGTACACTTTAACGGCCTTTTCCAGAAATGGCGGTTGGGGGGCGAGAAGGACGCAGGCTCGCGGATTTCATTAGAAAAGTCACCCTTTCGACTTTGATTTAGGATAGCCCTGCATGTTTTCGTGTATGGGAAAGATGTAGCTTCCATCCTAAGAAATTATTTGACTTTCGCGCCAAAACGGGACTTTCGGTTGAAACTTGAAAACCGTTAAAATTTAGCATGTTTCATGCATTTCAAATGGAGAATCAAACGTTTCCCGTGACTCGAACCCTACACCCACTGCTTACTTTACCGTCACGTTGTCTTCCAGCCTCCTTCCCCTACAACCCTGAGTTAGGCGTTAGAGCGATGCGTCTGCTGGAACCAGTTTGAAAGGGTGTTTAGGGGCGGAGGTGCAGGTCGCTAGGGACGAAATCCGCCATTTTACAAGATGGAGGCCGCGTTTTTGGAGATATCTCGAAATCGCATTTAACTTTTTTTGTTCTCTTGACTTGATCTACGTCTGTGTAAAATATGAAGTTGCTAGCTCGAAATCGAAAAAATGGCTTCTTCGATTTGTTTTTCTCAATTGGTCTCGTATATCGTTCCTCTTATTTCTGCAACAGTCTCGGAAAGAAAATATGGACTTTCGTTACATAGGGAGCTTGGATTTCGGTTACCACGATCGAAGAAGATAACCTAATCCCTAATACAAATTGGTCTTTCTGCTGCAAAACCCAAGGCCGCTTGCTACATTTGTGGGTTTAAGTGACCCTACATTGGGTGATTCCTACATAGTTGGTTTAATTGCAAACATTTCCCGTGACTCGAACCAAACACCCACTGCTTACTTTACCGTCACGTTGTCTTCCAGCCTCCTTCCCCTACAACCCTGAGTTAGGCGTTAGCGCGATACGTCTGCTGGATCCAGTTTGAAAGGGTGTTCAGGGGCGGAAGTGCATGTCGCTGGGGACAAAATCCGCCATTTTCCAAGATGGAGGCCGCGTTTTTGGAAATATCTCAAAATGGCATTTACCTTTTTTTGTTCTCTTGACTTGATCTAGGTCTGTGTAAAATTTCAACTCGATTGCTCGAAATCGAAAAATCGGGGGGGGGGGGGGGGCGAGAATGACATCGTCTTTTTCTTTTTTTCACTTTTTCACACTTTGCTTGGTTCGAACCTCATGGAGAGGTACCGAATTACCCGAATCCCAAGTTTTGTCTTCCTCGGTTAACCACAAGTACACTTTAACGGCCTTTTCCAGAAATGGCGGTTGGGGGGGCGAGAGGGACGCAGGCTCGCGGATTTCATTAGAAAAGTCACCCTTTCGACTTTGATTTAGGATAGCCCTGCATGTTTTCGTGTATGGGAAAGATGTAGCTTCCATCCTAAGAACTTATTTGAGTTTCGCGCAAAAACGGGACTTTCGGTTGAAACTTGAAAACCGTTAAAATTTAGCATGTTTCATGCATTTCAAATGGAGAATCAAACGTTTCCCGTGACTCGAACCCTACACCCACTGCTTACTTTACCGTCACGTTGTCTTCCAGCCTCCTTCCCCTGCAACCATGAGTTAGGCGTTAGCGCGATGGGTCTGCTGGAACCAGTTTGAAAGGGTGTTTAGGGGCGGAGGTGCAGGTCGCTAGGGACGAAATCCGCCATTTTACAAGATGGAGGCCGCGTTTTTGGAGATATCTCGAAATCGCATTTAACTTTTTTTGTTCTCTTGACTTGATCTACGTCTGTGTAAAATATGAAGTTGCTAGCTCGAAATCGAAAAAATGGCTTCTTCGATTTGTTTTTCTCAACTGGTCTCGTATATCGTTCCTCTTATTTCTGCAACAGTCTCGGAAAGAAAATATGAACTTTCGTTACATAGGGAGCTTGGATTTCGGTTACCACGATCGAAGAAGATAACCTAATCCCTAATACAAATTGGTCTTTCTGCTGCAAAACCCATGGCCGCTTGCTACATTTGTGGGTTTAAGTGACCCAACATTGGGTGATTCCTACATAGTTGGTTTAATTGCAAACATTTCCCGTGACACGAACCAAACACCCACTGCTTACTTTACCGTCACGTTGTCTTCCAGCCTCCTTCCCCTACAACCCTGAGTTAGGCGTTAGCGCGATGCGTCTGCTGGAACCAGTTTGAAAGGGTGTTTAGGGGCGGAGGTGCAGGTCGCTGGGGACGAAATCCGCCATTTTCCAAGATGGAGGCCGCGTTTTTGGAAATATCTCGAAATGGCATTTACCTTTTTTTGTTCTCTTGACTTGATCTAGGCCTGTGTAAAATTTCAACTCGATTGCTCGAAATCGAAAAAATGGCTTAGGGGGGCGAGAAGCACTTCTTGGGGGGACGAGAAGGACATTGTCTTTTTCTTTATTCAATTATTCACACTTTGCGTGGTTCGAACCTCATCAAATTTTACAATCTGGGAGGAGAGGTACTGAATTACCCGAATCCCAAGTTTTGTCTTCCTCGGTTAACCGCAAGTACACTTTAACGGCCTTTTCCAGAAATGGCGGTTTGGGGGGGCGAGAAGGACGCAGGCTCGCGGATTTCATTAGAAAAGTCACCCTTTCGACTTTGATTTAGGATAGCCCTGCATGTTTTCGTGTATGGGATCGATGCAGCTTCCCTCCCACCAGATATTGTGAGTTTCTCGCCAAAACGGGATTTCCTGTTCAAACTTGAAAAACAGTTAAAATTTAGCATTTTTCATGAATTTCAAATGGAGAATCAAACGTTTCCCGTGACTCGAACACTCCACCCACTGCTTACTTTACCCTCACGTTGTCTTCCAGCCCCCTTCACCTACCACCCTGCGTTAGGCGTTAGCGCGATACGTCTGCTGGAACCAGTTTGAAAGGGTGTTCAGGGGCGGAAGTGCATGTCGCTGGGGAAAAAATCCGCCATTTTCCAAGATGGTGGCCGCGTTTTTGGAAATATCTCAAAATGGCATTTACCTTTTTTCGTTCTCTTGACTTGATCTAGGTCTGTGTAAAATTTCAACTCGATTGCTCGAAATCGAAAAATCGGGAAGGGGGGGCGAGAATGACATCGTCTTTTTCCTTTTTTCACTTTTTCACACTTTGCTTGGTTCGAACCTCATGGAGAGGTACCGAATTACCCGAATCCCAAGTTTTGTCTTCCTCGGTTAACCACAAGTACACTTTAACGGCCTTTTCCAGAAATTGCGGTTGGGGGGCGAGAAGGACGCAGGCTCGCGGATTTCATTAGAAAAGTCACCCTTTCGACTTTGATTTAGGATAGCCCTGCATGTTTTCGTGTATGGGAAAGATGTAGCTTCCATCCTAAGAAATTATTTGAGTTTCGCGCCAAAACGGGACTTTCGGTTGAAACTTGAAAACCGTTAAAATTTAGCATGTTTCATGCATTTCAAATGGAGAATCAAACGTTTCCCGTGACTCGAACCCTACACCCACTGCTTACTTTACCGTCACGTTGTCTTCCAGCCTCCTTCCCCTACAACCCTCAGTTAGGCGTTAGCGCGATGCGTCTGCTGGAACCAGTTTGAAAGGGTGTTTAGGGGCGGAGGTGCAGGTCGCTGGGGACGAAATCCGCCATTTTCCAAGATGGAGGCCGCGTTTTTGGAGATATCTCGAAATCGCATTTAACTTTTTTTGTTCTCCTGACTTGATCTACGTCTGTGTAAAATATGAAGTTGCTAGCTCGAAATCGAAAAAATGGCTTCTTCGATTTGTTTTTCTCAACTGGTCTCGTATATCGTTCCTCTTATTTCTGCAACAGTCTCGGAAAGAAAATATGGACTTTCGTTACATAGGGAGCTTGGATTTCGGTTACCACGATCGAAGAAGATAACCTAATCCCTAATACAAATTGGTCTTTCTGCTGCAAAACCCATGGCCGCTTGCTACATTTGTGGGTTTAAG
Organism: Lepisma saccharinum; assembly: GCF_977018435.1. Classification (NCBI taxonomy): domain Eukaryota; kingdom Metazoa; phylum Arthropoda; class Insecta; order Zygentoma; family Lepismatidae; genus Lepisma; species Lepisma saccharinum. The sequence goes on along the minus strand of NC_139239.1, from coordinate 278,937 downwards.
TGACCCTACATTGGGTGATTCCTACATAGTTGGTTTAATTGCAAACATTTCCCGTGACACGAACCAAACACCCACTGCTTACTTTACCGTCACGTTGTCTTCCAGCCTCCTTCCCCTACAACCCTGAGTTAGGCGTTAGCGCGATGCGTCTGCTGGAACCAGTTTGAAAGGGTGTTTAGGGGCGGAGGTGCAGGTCGCTGGGGACGAAATCCGCCATTTTCCAAGATGGAGGCCGCGTTTTTGGAAATATCTCGAAATCGCATTTACCTTTTTTTGTTCTCTTGACTTGATCTAGGTCTGTGTAAAATTTCAACTCGATTGCTCGAAATCGAAAAATCGGGGGGGGGGGCGAGAATGACATCGTCTTTTTCTTTTTTTCACTTTTTCACACTTTGCTTGGTTCGAACCTCATGGAGAGGTACCGAATTACCCGAATCCCAAGTTTTGTCTTCCTCGGTTAACCACAAGTACACTTTAACGGCCTTTTCCAGAAATGGCGGTTGGGGGGCGAGAAGGACGCAGGCTCGCGGATTTCATTAGAAAAGTCACCCTTTCGACTTTGATTTAGGATAGCCCTGCATGTTTTCGTGTATGGGAAAGATGTAGCTTCCATCCTAAGAAATTATTTGACTTTCGCGCCAAAACGGGACTTTCGGTTGAAACTTGAAAACCGTTAAAATTTAGCATGTTTCATGCATTTCAAATGGAGAATCAAACGTTTCCCGTGACTCGAACCCTACACCCACTGCTTACTTTACCGTCACGTTGTCTTCCAGCCTCCTTCCCCTACAACCCTGAGTTCCGCGTTAGCGCGATGCGTCTGCTGGAACCAGTTTGAAAGGGTGTTTAGGGGCGGAGGTGCAGGTCGCTAGGGACGAAATCCGCCATTTTACAAGATGGAGGCCGCGTTTTTGGAGATATCTCGAAATCGCATTTAACTTTTTTTGTTCTCTTGACTTGATCTACGTCTGTGTAAAATATGAAGTTGCTAGCTCGAAATCGAAAAAATGGCTTCTTCGATTTGTTTTTCTCAATTGGTCTCGTATATCGTTCCTCTTATTTCTGCAACAGTCTCGGAAAGAAAATATGGACTTTCGTTACATAGGGAGCTTGGATTTCGGTTACCACGATCGAAGAAGATAACCTAATCCCTAATACAAATTGGTCTTTCTGCTGCAAAACCCAAGGCCGCTTGCTACATTTGTGGGTTTAAGTGACCCTACATTGGGTGATTCCTACATAGTTGGTTTAATTGCAAACATTTCCCGTGACTCGAACCAAACACCCACTGCTTACTTTACCGTCACGTTGTCTTCCAGCCTCCTTCCCCTACAACCCAGAGTTAGGCGTTAGCGCGATACGTCTGCTGGAACCAGTTTGAAAGGGTGTTCAGGGGCGGAAGTGCATGTCGCTGGGGACAAAATCCGCCATTTTCCAAGATGGAGGCCGCGTTTTTGGAAATATCTCAAAATGGCATTTACCTTTTTTTGTTCTCTTGACTTGATCTAGGTCTGTGTAAAATTTCAACTCGATTGCTCGAAATCGAAAAATCGGGGGGGGGGGGCGAGAATGACATCGTCTTTTTCTTTTTTTCACTTTTTCACACTTTGCTTGGTTCGAACCTCATGGAGAGGTACCGAATTACCCGAATCCCAAGTTTTGTCTTCCTCGGTTAACCACAAGTACACTTTAACGGCCTTTTCCAGAAATGGCGGTTGGGGGGGCGAGAGGGACGCAGGCTCGCGGATTTCATTAGAAAAGTCACCCTTTCGACTTTGATTTAGGATAGCCCTGCATGTTTTCGTGTATGGGAAAGATGTAGCTTCCATCCTAAGAAATTATTTGAGTTTCGCGCCAAAACGGGACTTTCGGTTGAAACTTGAAAACCGTTAAAATTTAGCATGTTTCATGCATTTCAAATGGAGAATCAAACGTTTCCCGTGACTCGAACCCTACACCCACTGCTTACTTTACCGTCACGTTGTCTTCCAGCCTCCTTCCCCTGCAACCATGAGTTAGGCGTTAGCGCGATGGGTCTGCTGGAACCAGTTTGAAAGGGTGTTTAGGGGCGGAGGTGCAGGTCGCTGGGGACGAAATCCGCCATTTTCCAAGATGGAGGCCGCGTTTTTGGAAATATCTCGAAATGGCATTTACCTTTTTTTGTTCTCTTGTCTTGATCTAGGCCTGTGTAAAATTTCAACTCGATTGCTCGAAATCGAAAAAATGGCTTAGGGGGCGAGAAGCACTTCTTGGGGGGACGAGAAGGACATTGTATTTTTCTTTATTCAATTATTCACACTTTGCGTGGTTCGAACCTCATCAAATTTTACAATCTGGGAGGAGAGGTACTGAATTACTCGAATCCCAAGTTTTGTCTTCCTCGGTTAACCGCAAGTACACTTTAACGGCCTTTTCCAGAAATGGCGGTTTGGGGGGCGAGAAGGACGCAGGCTCGCGGATTTCATTAGAAAAGTCACCCTTTCGACTTTGATTTAGGATAGCCCTGCATGTTTTCGTGTATGGGAACGATACAGCTTCCATCCCACCAGATATTGTGAGTTTCTCGCCAAAACGGGATTTCCTGTTCAAACTTGAATAACCGTTAAAATTTAGCATTTTTCATGAATTTCAAATGGTGAATCAAACGTTTCCCGTGACTCGAACACTCCACCCACTGCTTACTTTACCCTCACGTAGTCTTCCAGCCTCCTTCACCTACCACCCTGCGTTAGGCGTTAGCGCGATACGTCTGCTGGAACCAGTTTGAAAGGGTGTTCAGGGGCGGAAGTGCATGTCGCTGGGGAAAAAATCCGCCATTTTCCAAGATGGTGGCCGCGTTTTTGGAAATATCTCAAAATGGCATTTACCTTTTTTCGTTCTCTTGACTTGATCTAGGTCTGTGTAAAATTTCAACTCGATTGCTCGAAATCGAAAAATCGGGAAGGGGGGGCGAGAATGACATCGTCTTTTTCCTTTTTTCACTTTTTCACACTTTGCTTGGTTCGAACCTCATGGAGAGGTACCGAATTACCCGAATCCCAAGTTTTGTCTTCCTCGGTTAACCACAAGTACACTTTAACGGCCTTTTCCAGAAATTGCGGTTGGGGGGCGAGAAGGACGCAGGCTCGCGGATTTCATTAGAAAAGTCACCCTTTCGACTTTGATTTAGGATAGCCCTGCATGTTTTCGTGTATGGGAAAGATGTAGCTTCCATCCTAAGAAATTATTTGAGTTTCGCGCCAAAACGGGACTTTCGGTTGAAACTTGAAAAGCGTTAAAATTTAGCATGTTTCATGCATTTCAAATGGAGAATCAAACGTTTCCCGTGACTCGAACCCTACACCCACTGCTTACTTTACCGTCACGTTGTCTTCCAGCCTCCTTCCCCTACAACCCTGAGTTAGGCGTTAGCGCGATGCGTCTGCTGGAACCAGTTTGAAAGGGTGTTTAGGGGCGGAGGTGCAGGTCGCTGGGGACGAAATCCGCCATTTTCCAAGATGGAGGCCGCGTTTTTGGAGATATCTCGAAATCGCATTTAACTTTTTTTGTTCTCCTGACTTGATCTACGTCTGTGTAAAATATGAAGTTGCTAGCTCGAAATCGAAAAAATGGCTTCTTCGATTTGTTTTTCTCAACTGGTCTCGTATATCGTTCCTCTTATTTCTGCAACAGTCTCGGAAAGAAAATATGGACTTTCGTTACATAGGGAGCTTGGATTTCGGTTACCACGATCGAAGAAGATAACCTAATCCCTAATACAAATTGGTCTTTCTGCTGCAAAACCCATGGCCGCTTGCTACATTTGTGGGTTTAAGTGACCCTACATTGGGTGATTCCTACATAGTTGGTTTAATTGCAAACATTTCCCGTGACACGAACCAAACACCCACTGCTTACTTTACCGTCACGTTGTCTTCCAGCCTCCTTCCCCTACAACCCTGAGTTAGGCGTTAGCGCGATGCGTCTGCTGGAACCAGTTTGAATGGGTGTTTAGGGGCGGAGGTGCAGGTCGCTGGGGACGAAATCCGCCATTTTCCAAGATGGAGGCCGCGTTTTTGGAAATATCTCGAAATCGCATTTACCTTTTTTTGTTCTCTTGACTTGATCTAGGTCTGTGTAAAATTTCAACTCGATTGCTCGAAATCGAAAAATCGGGGGGGGGGGGCGAGAATGACATCGTCTTTTTCTTTTTTTCACTTTTTCACACTTTGCTTGGTTCGAACCTCATGGAGAGGTACCGAATTACCCGAATCCCAAGTTTTGTCTTCCTCGGTTAACCACAAGTACACTTTAACGGCCTTTTCCAGAAATGGCGGTTGGGGGGCGAGAAGGACGCAGGCTCGCGGATTTCATTAGAAAAGTCACCCTTTCGACTTTGATTTAGGATAGCCCTGCATGTTTTCGTGTATGGGAAAGATGTAGCTTCCATCCTAAGAAATTATTTGACTTTCGCGCCAAAACGGGACTTTCGGTTGAAACTTGAAAACCGTTAAAATTTAGCATGTTTCATGCATTTCAAATGGAGAATCAAACGTTTCCCGTGACTCGAACCCTACACCCACTGCTTACTTTACCGTCACGTTGTCTTCCAGCCTCCTTCCCCTACAACCCTGAGTTAGGCGTTAGCGCGATGCGTCTGCTGGAACCAGTTTGAAAGGGTGTTTAGGGGCGGAGGTGCAGGTCGCTAGGGACGAAATCCGCCATTTTACAAGATGGAGGCCGCGTTTTTGGAGATATCTCGAAATCGCATTTAACTTTTTTTGTTCTCTTGACTTGATCTACGTCTGTGTAAAATATGAAGTTGCTAGCTCGAAATCGAAAAAATGGCTTCTTCGATTTGTTTTTCTCAACTGGTCTCGTATATCGTTCCTCTTATTTCTGCAACAGTCTCGGAAAGAAAATATGGACTTTCGTTACATAGGGAGCTTGGATTTCGGTTACCACGATCGAAGAAGATAACCTAATCCCTAATACAAATTGGTCTTTCTGCTGCAAAACCCATGGCCGCTTGCTACATTTGTGGGTTTAAGTGACCCAACATTGGGTGATTCCTACATAGTTAGTTTAATTGCAAACATTTCCCGTGACACGAACCAAACACCCACTGCTTACTTTACCGTCACGTTGTCTTCCAGCCTCCTTCCCCTACAACCCTGAGTTAGGCGTTAGCGCGATGCGTCTGCTGGAACCAGTTTGAAAGGGTGTTTAGGGGCGGAGGTGCAGGTCGCTGGGGACGAAATCCGCCATTTTCCAAGATGGAGGCCGCGTTTTTGGAAATATCTCGAAATCGCATTTACCTTTTTTTGTTCTCTTGACTTGATCTAGGCCTGTGTAAAATTTCAACTCGATTGCTCGAAATCGAAAAAATGGCTTAGGGGGGCGAGAAGCACTTCTTGGGGGGACGAGAAGGACATTGTCTTTTTCTTTATTCAATTATTCACACTTTGCGTGGTTCGAACCTCATCAAATTTTACAATCTGGGAGGAGAGGTACTGAATTACCCGAATCCCAAGTTTTGTCTTCCTCGGTTAACCGCAAGTACACTTTAACGGCCTTTTCCAGAAATGGCGGTTTGGGGGGGCGAGAAGGACGCAGGCTCGCGGATTTCATTAGAAAAGTCACCCTTTCGACTTTGATTTAGGATAGCCCTGCATGTTTTCGTGTATGGGAACGATGCAGCTTCCCTCCCACCAGATATTGTGAGTTTCTCGCCAAAACGGGATTTCCTGTTCAAACTTGAAAAACAGTTAAAATTTAGCATTTTTCATGAATTTCAAATGGAGAATCAAACGTTTCCCGTGACTCGAACACTCCACCCACTGCTTACTTTACCCTCACGTTGTCTTCCAGCCCCCTTCACCTACCACCCTGAGTTAGGCGTTAGCGCGATACGTCTGCTGGAACCAGTTTGAAAGGGTGTTCAGGGGCGGAAGTGCATGTCGCTGGGGACAAAATCCGCCATTTTCCAAGATGGAGGCCGCGTTTTTGGAAATATCTCAAAATGGCATTTACCTTTTTTTGTTCTCTTGACTTAATCTAGGTCTGTGTAAAATTTCAACTCGATTGCTCGAAATCGAAAAATCGGGGGTGGCGAGAATGACATCGTCTTTTTCTTTTTTTCACTTTTTCACACTTTGCTTGGTTCGAACCTCATGGAGAGGTACCGAATTACCCGAATCCCAAGTTTTGTCTTCCTCGGATAACCACAAGTACACTTTAACGGCCTTTCCCAGAAATGGCGGTTTGGTGGGGCGAGAAGGACGCAGGCTCGCGGATTTCATTAGAAAAGTCACCCTTTCGACTTTGATTTAGGATAGCCCTGCATGTTTTCGTGTATGGGAAAGATGTAGCTTCCATCCTAAGAAATTATTTGAGTTTCGCTCCAAAACGGGACTTTCGGTTGAAACTTGAAAACCGTTAAAATTTAGCATGTTTCATGCATTTCAATTGGAGAATCAAACGTTTCCCGTGACTCGAACCCTACACCCACTGCTTACTTTACCGTCACGTTGTCTTCCAGCCTCCTTCCCCTACAACTCTGAGTTAGGCGTTAGCGCGATGCGTCTGCTGGAACCAGTTTGAAAGGGTGTTTAGGGGCGGAGGTGCAGGTCGCTGGGGACGAAATCCGCCATTTTCCAAGATGGAGGCCGCGTTTTTGGAAATATCTCGAAATCGCATTTACCTTTTTTTGTTCTCTTGACTTGATCTAGGCCTGTGTAAACTTTCAACTCGATTGCTCGAAATCGAAAAAATGGCTTAGGGGGGCGAGAAGCACTTCTTGGGGGGACGAGAAGGACATTGTCTTTTTCTTTATTCAATTATTCACACTTTGCGTGGTTCGAACCTCATCAAATTTTACAATCTGGGAGGAGAGGTACTGAATTACCCGAATCCCAAGTTTTGTCTTACTCGGTTAACCGCAAGTACACTTTAACGGCCTTTTCCAGAAATGGCGGTTTGGGGGGGCGAGAAGGACGCAGGCTCGCGGATTTCATTAGAAAAGTCACCCTTTCGACTTCGATTTAAAATAGCCCTGCATGTTTTCGTGTATGGGAACGATGCAGCTTCCCTCCCACCAGATATTGTGAGTTTCTCGCCAAAACGGGATTTCCTGTTCAAACTTGAAAAACCTTTAAAATTTAGCATTTTTCATGAATTTCAAATGGAGAATCAAACGTTTCCCGTGACTCGAACACTCCACCCACTGCTTACTTTACCCTCACGTTGTCTTCCAGCCTCCTTCACCTACCACCCTGCGTTAGGCGTTAGCGCGATACGTCAGCTGGAACCAGTTTGAAAGGGTGTTCAGGGGCGGAAGTGCATGTCGCTGGGGACAAAATCCGCCATTTTCCAAGATGGAGGCCGCGTTTTTGGAAATATCTCAAAATGGCATTTACCTTTTTTGTTCTCTTGACTTGATCTAGGTCTGTGTAAAATTTCAACTCGATTGCTCGAAATCGAAAAATCGGGGGGGGGGGGGGGGCGAGAATGACATCGTCTTTATCTTTTTTTCACTTTTTCACACTTTGCTTGGTTCGAACCTCATGGAGAGGTACCGAATTACCCGAATCCCAAGTTTTGTCTTCCACGGTTAACCACAAGTACACTTTAACGGCCTTTTCCAGAAATTGCGGTTGGGGGGGCGAGAAGGACGCAGGCTCGCGGATTTCATTAGAAAAGTCACCCTTTAGACTTTGATTTAGGATAGCCCTGCATGTTTTCGTGTATGGGAAAGATGTAGCTTCCATCCTAAGAAATTATTTGACTTTCGCGCCAAAACGGGACTTTCGGTTGAAACTTGAAAAGCGTTAAAATTTAGCATGTTTCATGCATTTCAAATGGAGAATCAAACGTTTCCCGTGACTCGAACCCTACACCCACTGCTTACTTTACCGTCACGTTGTCTTCCAGCCTCCTTCCCCTACAACCCTGAGTTAGGCGTTAGCGCGATGCGTCTGCTGGAACCAGTTTGAAAGGGTGTTTAGGGGCGGAGGTGCAGGTCGCTGGGGACGAAATCCGCCATTTTCCAAGATGGAGGCCTCGTTTTTGGAGATATCTCGAAATCGCATTTAACTTTTTTTTGTTCTCTTGACTTGATCTACGTCTGTGTAAAATATGCAGTTGCTAGCTCGAAATCGAAAAAATGGCTTCTTCGATTTGTTTTTCTCAACTGGTCTCGTATATCGTTCCTCTTATTTCTGCAACAGTCTCGGAAAGAAAATATGGACTTTCGTTACATAGGGAGCTTGGATTTCGGTTACCACGATCGAAGAAGATAACCTAATGCCTAATACAAATTGGTCTTTCTGCTGCAAAACCCATGGCCGCTTGCTACATTTGTGGGTTTAAGTGACCCTACATTGGGTGATTCCTACATAGTTGGTTTAATTGCAAACATTTCCCGTGACTCGAACCAAACACCCACTGCTTACTTTACCGTCACGTTGTCTTCCAGCCTCCTTCCCCTACAACCCTGAGTTAGGCGTTAGCGCGATGCGTCTGCTGGAACCAGTTTGAAAGGGTGTTTAGGGGCGGAGGTGCAGGTCGCTGGGGACGAAATCCGCCATTTTCCAAGATGGAGGCCGCGTTTTTGGAAATATCTCGAAATCGCATTTACCTTTTTTTGTTCTCTTGACTTGATCTAGGCCTGTGTAAAATTTCAACTCGACTGCTCGAAATCGAAAAAATGTCTTAGGGGGGGCGAGAAGCACTTCTTGGGGGGACGAGAAGGACATTGTCTTTTTCTTTATTCAATTATTCACACTTTGCGTGGTTCGAAACTCATCAAATTTTACAATCTGGGAGGAGAGGTACTGAATTACCCGAATCCCAAGTTTTGTCTTCCTCGGTTAACCGCAAGTACACTTTAACGGCCTTTTCCAGAAATGGCGGTTTGGGGGGGCGAGAAGGACGCAGGCTCGCGGATTTCATTAGAAAAGTCACCCTTTCGACTTTGATTTAGGATAGCCCTGCATGTTTTCGTGTATGGGAAAGATGCAGCTTCCCTCCCACCAGATATTGTGAGTTTCGCGCCAAAACGGGATTTCCTGTTCAAACTTGAAAAACCTTTAAAATTTAGCATTTTTCATGAATTTCAAATGGAGAATCAAACGTTTCCCGTGACTCGGACACTCCACCCACTGCTTATTTTACTCTCACGTTGTCTTCCAGCCTCCTTCACCTACCACTCTGCGTTAGGCGTTAGCGCGATACGTCTGCTGGAACCAGTTTGAAAGGGTGTTCAGGGGCGGAAGTGCATGTCGCTGGGGACAAAATCCGCCATTTTCCAAGATGGAGGCCGCGTTTTTGGAAATATCTCAAAAATTGCATTTACATTTTTTTGTTCTCTTGACTTGATCTAGGTCTGTGTAAAATTTCAACTCGATTGCTCGAAATCGAAAAATCGGGGGGGGGGGGGCGAGAATGACATCGTCTTTTTCTTTTTTTCACTTTTTCACACTTTGCTTGGTTCGAACCTCATGGAGAGGTACCGAATTACCCGAATCCCAAGTTTTGTCTTCCTCGGTTAACCACAAGTACACTTTAACGGCCTTTTCCAGAAATGGCGGTTGGGGGGGCGAGAAGGACGCAGGCTCGCGGATTTCATTAGAAAAGTCACCCTTTCGACTTTGATTTAGGATAGCTCTGCATGTTTTCGTGTATGGGAAAGATGTAGCTTCCATCCTAAGATATTATTTGAGTTTCGCGCAAAAACGGGACTTTCGGTTGAAACTTGAAAACCGTTAAAATTTAGCATGTTTCATGCATTTCAAATGGAGAATCAAACGTTTCCCGTGACTCGAACCCTACACCCACTGCTTACTTTACCGTCACGTTGTCTTCCAGCCTCCTTCCCCTACAACCCTGAGTTAGGCGTTAGCGCGATGCGTCTGCTGGAACCAGTTTGAAAGGGTGTTTAGGGGCGGAGGTGCAAGTCGCTGGGTCGAAATCCGCCATTTTCCAAGATGGAGGCCGCGTTTTTGGAAATATCTCGAAATCGCATTTACCTTTTTTTGTTCTCTTGACTTGATCTAGGCCTGTGTAAAATTTCAACTCGATTGCTCGAAATCGAAAAAATGGCTTAGGAGGGCGAGAAGCACTTCTTGGGGGGACGAGAAGGACATTGTCTTTTTCTTTATTCAATTATTCACACTTTGCGTGGTTCGAACCTCATCAAATTTTACAATCTGGGAGGAGAGGTACTGAATTACCCGAATCCCAAGTTTTGTCTTCCTCGGTTAACCGCAAGTACACTTTAACGGCCTTTTCCAGAAATGGCGGTTTGGGGGGCGAGAAGGACGCAGGCTCGCGGATTTCATTAGAAAAGTCACCCTTTCGACTTTGATTTAGGATAGCCCTGCATGTTTTCGTGTATGGGAACGATGCAGCTTCCCTCCCACCAGATATTGTGAGTTTCTCGACAAAACGGGATTTCCTGTTCAAACTTGAAAAACCGTTAAAATTTAGCATTTTTCATGAATTTCAAATGGAGAATCAAACGTTTCCCGTGACTCGAACACTCCACCCACTGCTTACTTTACTCTCACGTTGTCTTCCAGCATCCTTCACCTACCACCCTGCGTTAGGCGTTAGCGCGATACGTCTGCTGGAACCAGTTTGAAAGGGTGTTCAGGGGCGGAAGTGCATGTCGCTGGGGACAAAATCCGCCATTTTCCAAGATGGAGGCCGCATTTTTGGAAATATCTCAAAATGGCATTTACCTTTTTTTGTTCTCTTGACTTGATCTAGGTCTGTGTAAAATTTCAACTCGATTGCTCGAAATCGAAAAATCGGGGGGGGCGAGAATGACATCGTCTTTTTCTTTTTTTCACTTTTTCACACTTTGCTTGGTTCGAACCTCATGGAGAGGTACCGAATTACCCGAATCCCAAGTTTTGTCTTCCTCGGTTAACCACAAGTACACTTTAACGGCCTTTTCCAGAAATGGCGGTTGGGGGGGCGAGAAGGACGCAGGCTCGCGGATTTCATTAGAAAAGTCACCCTTTCGACTTTGATTTAGGATAGCCCTGCATGTTTTCGTGTATGGGAAAGATGTAGCTTCCATCCTAAGAAATTATTTGAGTTTCGCTCCAAAACGGGACTTTCGGTTGAAACTTGAAAACCGTTAAAATTTAGCATGTTTCATGCATTTCAAATGGAGAATCAAACGTTTCCCGTGACTCGAACCCTACACCCACTGCTTACTTTACCGTCACGTTGTCTTCCAGCCTCCTTCCCCTACAACCCTGAGTTAGGCGTTAGCGCGATGCGTCTGCTGGAACCAGTTTGAAAGGGTGTTTAGGGGCGGAGGTGCAGGTCGCTGGGGACGAAATCCGCCATTTTCCAAGATGGAGGCCGCGTTTTTGGAGATATCTCGAAATCGCATTTAACTTTTTTTGTTCTCTTGACTTGATCTACGTCTGTGTAAAATATGAAGTTGCTAGCTCGAAATCGAAAAAATGGCTTCTTCGATTTGTTTTTCTCAACTGGTCTCGTATATCGTTCCTCTTATTTCTGCAACAGTCTCGGAAAGAAAATATGGACTTTCGTTACATAGGGAGCTTGGGTTTCGGTTACCACGATCGAAGAAGATAACCTAATCCCTAATACAAATTGGTCTTTCTGCTGCAAAACCCATGGCCGCTTGCTACATTTGTGGGTTTAAGTGACCCTACATTGGGTGATTCCTACATAGTTGGTTTAATTGCAAACATTTCCCGTGACTCGAACCAAACACCCACTGCTTACTTTACCGTCACGTTGTCTTCCAGCCTCCTTCCCCTACAACCCTGAGTTAGGCGTTAGCGCGATGCGTCTGCTGGAACCAGTTTGAAAGGGTGTTTAGGGGCGGAGGTGCAGGTCGCTGGGGACGAAATCCGCCATTTTCCAAGATGGAGGCCGCGTTTTTGGAAATATCTCGAAATGGCATTTACCTTTTTTTGTTCTCTTGACTTGATCTAGGCCTGTGTAAAATTTCAACTCGATTGCTCGAAATCGAAAAAATGGCTTAGCGGGGGCGAGAAGCACTTCTTGGGGGAACGAGAAGGACATTGTATTTTTCTTTATTCAATTATTCACACTTTGCGTGGTTCGAACCTCATCAAATTTTACAATCTGGGAGGAGAGGTACTGAATTACCCGAATCCCAAGTTTTGTCTTACTCGGTTAACCGCAAGTACACTTTAACGGCCTTTTCCAGAAATGGCGGTTTGGGGGGGCGAGAAGGACGCAGGCTCGCGGATTTCATTAGAAAAGTCACCCTTTCGACTTCGATTTAAAATAGCCCTGCATGTTTTCGTGTATGGGAACGATGCAGCTTCCCTCCCACCAGATATTGTGAGTTTCTCGCCAAAACGGGATTTCCTGTTCAAACTTGAAAAACCTTTAAAATTTAGCATTTTTCATGAATTTCAAATGGAGAATCAAACGTTTCCCGTGACTCGAACACTCCACCCACTGCTTACTTTACCCTCACGTTGTCTTCCAGCCTCCTTCACCTACCACCCTGCGTTAGGCGTTAGCGCGATACGTCAGCTGGAACCAGTTTGAAAGGGTGTTCAGGGGCGGAAGTGCATGTCGCTGGGGACAAAATCCGCCATTTTCCAAGATGGAGGCCGCGTTTTTGGAAATATCTCAAAATGGCATTTACCTTTTTTGTTCTCTTGACTTGATCTAGGTCTGTGTAAAATTTCAACTCGATTGCTCGAAATCGAAAAATCGGGGGGGGGGGGGCGAGAATGACATCGTCTTTATCTTTTTTTCACTTTTTCACACTTTGCTTGGTTCGAACCTCATGGAGAGGTACCGAATTACCCGAATCCCAAGTTTTGTCTTCCACGGTTAACCACAAGTACACTTTAACGGCCTTTTCCAGAAATTGCGGTTGGGGGGGCGAGAAGGACGCAGGCTCGCGGATTTCATTAGAAAAGTCACCCTTTAGACTTTGATTTAGGATAGCCCTGCATGTTTTCGTGTATGGGAAAGATGTAGCTTCCATCCTAAGAAATTATTTGACTTTCGCGCCAAAACGGGACTTTCGGTTGAAACTTGAAAAGCGTTAAAATTTAGCATGTTTCATGCATTTCAAATGGAGAATCAAACGTTTCCCGTGACTCGAACCCTACACCCACTGCTTACTTTACCGTCACGTTGTCTTCCAGCCTCCTTCCCCTACAACCCTGAGTTAGGCGTTAGCGCGATGCGTCTGCTGGAACCAGTTTGAAAGGGTGTTTAGGGGCGGAGGTGCAGGTCGCTGGGGACGAAATCCGCCATTTTCCAAGATGGAGGCCTCGTTTTTGGAGATATCTCGAAATCGCATTTAACTTTTTTTTGTTCTCTTGACTTGATCTACGTCTGTGTAAAATATGCAGTTGCTAGCTCGAAATCGAAAAAATGGCTTCTTCGATTTGTTTTTCTCAACTGGTCTCGTATATCGTTCCTCTTATTTCTGCAACAGTCTCGGAAAGAAAATATGGACTTTCGTTACATAGGGAGCTTGGATTTCGGTTACCACGATCGAAGAAGATAACCTAATGCCTAATACAAATTGGTCTTTCTGCTGCAAAACCCATGGCCGCTTGCTACATTTGTGGGTTTAAGTGACCCTACATTGGGTGATTCCTACATAGTTGGTTTAATTGCAAACATTTCCCGTGACTCGAACCAAACACCCACTGCTTACTTTACCGTCACGTTGTCTTCCAGCCTCCTTCCCCTACAACCCTGAGTTAGGCGTTAGCGCGATGCGTCTGCTGGAACCAGTTTGAAAGGGTGTTTAGGGGCGGAGGTGCAGGTCGCTGGGGACGAAATCCGCCATTTTCCAAGATGGAGGCCGCGTTTTTGGAAATATCTCGAAATCGCATTTACCTTTTTTTGTTCTCTTGACTTGATCTAGGCCTGTGTAAAATTTCAACTCGACTGCTCGAAATCGAAAAAATGTCTTAGGGGGGGCGAGAAGCACTTCTTGGGGGGACGAGAAGGACATTGTCTTTTTCTTTATTCAATTATTCACACTTTGCGTGGTTCGAAACTCATCAAATTTTACAATCTGGGAGGAGAGGTACTGAATTACCCGAATCCCAAGTTTTGTCTTCCTCGGTTAACCGCAAGTACACTTTAACGGCCTTTTCCAGAAATGGCGGTTTGGGGGGGCGAGAAGGACGCAGGCTCGCGGATTTCATTAGAAAAGTCACCCTTTCGACTTTGATTTAGGATAGCCCTGCATGTTTTCGTGTATGGGAAAGATGCAGCTTCCCTCCCACCAGATATTGTGAGTTTCGCGCCAAAACGGGATTTCCTGTTCAAACTTGAAAAACCTTTAAAATTTAGCATTTTTCATGAATTTCAAATGGAGAATCAAACGTTTCCCGTGACTCGGACACTCCACCCACTGCTTATTTTACTCTCACGTTGTCTTCCAGCCTCCTTCACCTACCACTCTGCGTTAGGCGTTAGCGCGATACGTCTGCTGGAACCAGTTTGAAAGGGTGTTCAGGGGCGGAAGTGCATGTCGCTGGGGACAAAATCCGCCATTTTCCAAGATGGAGGCCGCGTTTTTGGAAATATCTCAAAAATTGCATTTACATTTTTTTGTTCTCTTGACTTGATCTAGGTCTGTGTAAAATTTCAACTCGATTGCTCGAAATCGAAAAATCGGGGGGGGGGGGCGAGAATGACATCGTCTTTTTCTTTTTTTCACTTTTTCACACTTTGCTTGGTTCGAACCTCATGGAGAGGTACCGAATTACCCGAATCCCAAGTTTTGTCTTCCTCGGTTAACCACAAGTACACTTTAACGGCCTTTTCCAGAAATGGCGGTTGGGGGGGCGAGAAGGACGCAGGCTCGCGGATTTCATTAGAAAAGTCACCCTTTCGACTTTGATTTAGGATAGCTCTGCATGTTTTCGTGTATGGGAAAGATGTAGCTTCCATCCTAAGATATTATTTGAGTTTCGCGCAAAAACGGGACTTTCGGTTGAAACTTGAAAACCGTTAAAATTTAGCATGTTTCATGCATTTCAAATGGAGAATCAAACGTTTCCCGTGACTCGAACCCTACACCCACTGCTTACTTTACCGTCACGTTGTCTTCCAGCCTCCTTCCCCTACAACCCTGAGTTAGGCGTTAGCGCGATGCGTCTGCTGGAACCAGTTTGAAAGGGTGTTTAGGGGCGGAGGTGCAAGTCGCTGGGTCGAAATCCGCCATTTTCCAAGATGGAGGCCGCGTTTTTGGAAATATCTCGAAATCGCATTTACCTTTTATTGTTCTCTTGACTTGATCTAGGCCTGTGTAAAATTTCAACTCGATTGCTCGAAATCGAAAAAATGGCTTAGGAGGGCGAGAAGCACTTCTTGGGGGGACGAGAAGGACATTGTCTTTTTCTTTATTCAATTATTCACACTTTGCGTGGTTCGAACCTCATCAAATTTTACAATCTGGGAGGAGAGGTACTGAATTACCCGAATCCCAAGTTTTGTCTTCCTCGGTTAACCGCAAGTACACTTTAACGGCCTTTTCCAGAAATGGCGGTTTGGGGGGCGAGAAGGACGCAGGCTCGCGGATTTCATTAGAAAAGTCACCCTTTCGACTTTGATTTAGGATAGCCCTGCATGTTTTCGTGTATGGGAACGATGCAGCTTCCCTCCCACCAGATATTGTGAGTTTCTCGACAAAACGGGATTTCCTGTTCAAACTTGAAAAACCGTTAAAATTTAGCATTTTTCATGAATTTCAAATGGAGAATCAAACGTTTCCCGTGACTCGAACACTCCACCCACTGCTTACTTTACTCTCACGTTGTCTTCCAGCATCCTTCACCTACCACCCTGCGTTAGGCGTTAGCGCGATACGTCTGCTGGAACCAGTTTGAAAGGGTGTTCAGGGGCGGAAGTGCATGTCGCTGGGGACAAAATCCGCCATTTTCCAAGATGGAGGCCGCATTTTTGGAAATATCTCAAAATGGCATTTACCTTTTTTTGTTCTCTTGACTTGATCTAGGTCTGTGTAAAATTTCAACTCGATTGCTCGAAATCGAAAAATCGGGGGGGGCGAGAATGACATCGTCTTTTTCTTTTTTTCACTTTTTCACACTTTGCTTGGTTCGAACCTCATGGAGAGGTACCGAATTACCCGAATCCCAAGTTTTGTCTTCCTCGGTTAACCACAAGTACACTTTAACGGCCTTTTCCAGAAATGGCGGTTGGGGGGGCGAGAAGGACGCAGGCTCGCGGATTTCATTAGAAAAGTCACCCTTTCGACTTTGATTTAGGATAGCCCTGCATGTTTTCGTGTATGGGAAAGATGTAGCTTCCATCCTAAGAAATTATTTGAGTTTCGCTCCAAAACGGGACTTTCGGTTGAAACTTGAAAACCGTTAAAATTTAGCATGTTTCATGCATTTCAAATGGAGAATCAAACGTTTCCCGTGACTCGAACCCTACACCCACTGCTTACTTTACCGTCACGTTGTCTTCCAGCCTCCTTCCCCTACAACCCTGAGTTAGGCGTTAGCGCGATGCGTCTGCTGGAACCAGTTTGAAAGGGTGTTTAGGGGCGGAGGTGCAGGTCGCTGGGGACGAAATCCGCCATTTTCCAAGATGGAGGCCGCGTTTTTGGAGATATCTCGAAATCGCATTTAACTTTTTTTGTTCTCTTGACTTGATCTACGTCTGTGTAAAATATGAAGTTGCTAGCTCGAAATCGAAAAAATGGCTTCTTCGATTTGTTTTTCTCAACTGGTCTCGTATATCGTTCCTCTTATTTCTGCAACAGTCTCGGAAAGAAAATATGGACTTTCGTTACATAGGGAGCTTGGGTTTCGGTTACCACGATCGAAGAAGATAACCTAATCCCTAATACAAATTGGTCTTTCTGCTGCAAAACCCATGGCCGCTTGCTACATTTGTGGGTTTAAGTGACCCTACATTGGGTGATTCCTACATAGTTGGTTTAATTGCAAACATTTCCCGTGACTCGAACCAAACACCCACTGCTTACTTTACCGTCACGTTGTCTTCCAGCCTCCTTCCCCTACAACCCTGAGTTAGGCGTTAGCGCGATGCGTCTGCTGGAACCAGTTTGAAAGGGTGTTTAGGGGCGGAGGTGCAGGTCGCTGGGGACGAAATCCGCCATTTTCCAAGATGGAGGCCGCGTTTTTGGAAATATCTCGAAATGGCATTTACCTTTTTTTGTTCTCTTGACTTGATCTAGGCCTGTGTAAAATTTCAACTCGATTGCTCGAAATCGAAAAAATGGCTTAGCGGGGGCGAGAAGCACTTCTTGGGGGAACGAGAAGGACATTGTATTTTTCTTTATTCAATTATTCACACTTTGCGTGGTTCGAACCTCATCAAATTTTACAATCTGGGAGGAGAGGTACTGAATTACCAGAATCCCAAGTTTTGTCTTCCTCGGTTAACCGCAAGTACACTTTAACGGCCTTTTCCAGAAATGGCGGTTTGGGGGGCGAGAAGGACGCAGGCTCGCGGATTTCATTAGAAAAGTCACCCTTTCGACTTTGATTTAGGATAGCCCTGCATGTTTTCGTGTATGGGAACGATGCAGCTTCCCTCCCACCAGATATTGTGAGTTTCGCGCCAAAACGGGATTTCCTGTTCAAACTTGAAAAACCGTTAAAATTTAGCATTTTTCATGAATTTCAAATGGAGAATCAAACGTTTCCCGTGACTCGAACACTCCACCCACTGCTTATTTTACTCTCACGTTGTCTTCCAGCCTCCTTCACCTACCACTCTGCGTTAGGCGTTAGCGCGATACGTCTGCTGGAACCAGTTTGAAAGGGTGTTCAGGGGCGGAAGTGCATGTCGCTGGGGACAAAATCCGCCATTTTCCAAGATGGAGGCCGCGTTTTTGGAAATATCTCAAAAATTGCATTTACATTTTTTTGTTCTCTTGACTTGATCTAGGTCTGTGTAAAATTTCAACTCGATTGCTCGAAATCGAAAAATCGGGGGGGGGGGGGAGAGAATGACATCGTCTTTTTCTTTTTTTCACTTTTTCACACTTTGCTTGGTTCGAACCTCATGGAGAGGTACCGAATTACCCGAATCCCAAGTTTTGTCTTCCTCGGTTAACCACAAGTACACTTTAACGGCCTTTTCCAGAAATGGCGGTTGGGGGGGCGAGAAGGACGCAGGCTCGCGGATTTCATTAGAAAAGTCACCCTTTCGACTTTGATTTAGGATAGCTCTGCATGTTTTCGTGTATGGGAAAGATGTAGCTTCCATCCTAAGATATTATTTGAGTTTCGCGCCAAAACGGGACTTTCGGTTGAAACTTGAAAACCGTTAAAATTTAGCATGTTTCATGCATTTCAAATGGAGAATCAAACGTTTCCCGTGACTCGAACCCTACACCCACTGCTTACTTTACCGTCACGTTGTCTTCCAGCCTCCTTCCCCTACAACCCTGAGTTAGGCGTTAGCGCGATGCGTCTGCTGGAACCAGTTTGAAAGGGTGTTTAGGGGCGGAGGTGCAAGTCGCTGGGTCGAAATCCGCCATTTTCCAAGATGGAGGCCGCGTTTTTGGAAATATCTCGAAATCGCATTTACCTTTTTTTGTTCTCTTGACTTGATCTAGGCCTGTGTAAAATTTCAACTCGATTGCTCGAAATCGAAAAAATGGCTTAGGAGGGCGAGAAGCACTTCTTGGGGGGACGAGAAGGACATTGTCTTTTTCTTTATTCAATTATTCACACTTTGCGTGGTTCGAACCTCATCAAATTTTACAATCTGGGAGGAGAGGTACTGAATTACCCGAATCCCAAGTTTTGTCTTCCTCGGTTAACCGCAAGTACACTTTAACGGCCTTTTCCAGAAATGGCGGTTTGGGGGCGAGAAGGACGCAGGCTCGCGGATTTCATTAGAAAAGTCACCCTTTCGACTTTGATTTAGGATAGCCCTGCATGTTTTCGTGTATGGGAACGATGCAGCTTCCCTCCCACCAGATATTGTGAGTTTCTCGACAAAACGGGATTTCCTGTTCAAACTTGAAAAACCGTTAAAATTTAGCATTTTTCATGAATTTCAAATGGAGAATCAAACGTCTCCCGTGACTCGAACACTCCACCCACTGCTTACTTTACTCTCACGTTGTCTTCCAGCATCCTTCACCTACCACCCTGCGTTAGGCGTTAGCGCGATACGTCTGCTGGAACCAGTTTGAAAGGGTGTTCAGGGGCGGAAGTGCATGTCGCTGGGGACAAAATCCGCCATTTTCCAAGATGGAGGCCGCATTTTTGGAAATATCTCAAAATGGCATTTACCTTTTTTTGTTCTCTTGACTTGATCTAGGTCTGTGTAAAATTTCAACTCGATTGCTCGAAATCGAAAAATCGGGGGGGGGGGCGAGAATGACATCGTCTTTTTCTTTTTTTCACTTTTTCACACTTTGCTTGGTTCGAACCTCATGGAGAGGTACCGAATTACCCGAATCCCAAGTTTTGTCTTCCTCGGTTAACCACAAGTACACTTTAACGGCCTTTTCCAGAAATGGCGGTTGGGGGGGCGAGAAGGACGCAGGCTCGCGGATTTCATTAGAAAAGTCACCCTTTCGACTTTGATTTAGGATAGCCCTGCATGTTTTCGTGTATGGGAAAGATGTAGCTTCCATCCTAAGAAATTATTTGAGTTTCGCTCCAAAACGGGACTTTCGGTTGAAACTTGAAAACCGATAAAATTTAGCATGTTTCATGCATTTCAAATGGAGAATCAAACGTTTCCCGTGACTCGAACCCTACACCCACTGCTTACTTTACCGTCACGTTGTCTTCCAGCCTCCTTCCCCTACAACCCTGAGTTAGGCGTTAGCGCGATGCGTCTGCTGGAACCAGTTTGAAAGGGTGTTTAGGGGCGGAGGTGCAGGTCGCTGGGGACGAAATCCGCCATTTTCCAAGATGGAGGCCGCGTTTTTGGAGATATCTCGAAATCGCATTTAACTTTTTTTGTTCTCTTGACTTGATCTACGTCTGTGTAAAATATGAAGTTGCTAGCTCGAAATCGAAAAAATGGCTTCTTCGATTTGTTTTTCTCAACTGGTCTCGTATATCGTTCCTCTTATTTCTGCAACAGTCTCGGAAAGAAAATATGGACTTTCGTTACATAGGGAGCTTGGGTTTCGGTTACCACGATCGAAGAAGATAACCTAATCCCTAATACAAATTGGTCTTTCTGCTGCAAAACCCATGGCCGCTTGCTACATTTGTGGGTTTAAGTGACCCTACATTGGGTGATTCCTACATAGTTGGTTTAATTGCAAACATTTCCCGTGACTCGAACCAAACACCCACTGCTTACTTTACCGTCACGTTGTCTTCCAGCCTCCTTCCCCTACAACCCTGAGTTAGGCGTTAGCGCGATGCGTCTGCTGGAACCAGTTTGAAAGGGTGTTTAGGGGCGGAGGTGCAGGTCGCTGGGGACGAAATCCGCCATTTTCCAAGATGGAGGCCGCGTTTTTGGAAATATCTCGAAATGGCATTTACCTTTTTTTGTTCTCTTGACTTGATCTAGGCCTGTGTAAAATTTCAACTCGATTGCTCGAAATCGAAAAAATGGCTTAGCGGGGGCGAGAAGCACTTCTTGGGGGAACGAGAAGGACATTGTATTTTTCTTTATTCAATTATTCACACTTTGCGTGGTTCGAACCTCATCAAATTTTACAATCTGGGAGGAGAGGTACTGAATTACCAGAATCCCAAGTTTTGTCTTCCTCGGTTAACCGCAAGTACACTTTAACGGCCTTTTCCAGAAATGGCGGTTTGGGGGGCGAGAAGGACGCAGGCTCGCGGATTTCATTAGAAAAGTCACCCTTTCGACTTTGATTTAGGATAGCCCTGCATGTTTTCGTGTATGGGAACGATGCAGCTTCCCTCCCACCAGATATTGTGAGTTTCGCGCCAAAACGGGATTTCCTGTTCAAACTTGAAAAACCGTTAAAATTTAGCATTTTTCATGAATTTCAAATGGAGAATCAAACGTTTCCCGTGACTCGAACCCTACACCCACTGCTTACTTTACCGTCACGTTGTCTTCCAGCCTCCTTCCCCTACAACCCTGAGTTAGGCGTTAGCGCGATGCGTCTGCTGGAACCAGTTTGAAAGGGTGTTTAGGGGCGGAGGTGCAGGTCGCTAGGGACGAAATCCGCCATTTTCCAAGATGGAGGCCGCGTTTTTGGAGATATCTCGAAATCGCATTTAACTTTTTTTGTTCTCTTGACTTGATCTACGTCTGTGTAAAATATGAAGTTGCTAGCTCGAAATCGAAAAAATGGCTTCTTCGATTTGTTTTTCTCAACTGGTCTCGTATATCGTTCCTCTTATTTCTGCAACAGTCTCGGAAAGAAAATATGGACTTTCGTTACATAGGGAGCTTGGGTTTCGGTTACCACGATCGAAGAAGATAACCTAATCCCTAATACAAATTGGTCTTTCTGCTGCAAAACCCATGGCCGCTTGCTACATTTGTGGGTTTAAGTGACCCTACATTGGGTGATTCCTACATAGTTGGTTTAATTGCAAACATTTCCCGTGACTCGAACCAAACACCCACTGCTTACTTTACCGTCACGTTGTCTTCCAGCCTCCTTCCCCTACAACCCTGAGTTAGGCGTTAGCGCGATGCGTCTGCTGGAACCAGTTTGAAAGGGTGTTTAGGGGCGGAGGTGCAGGTCGCTGGGGACGAAATCCGCCATTTTCCAAGATGGAAGCCGCGTTTTTGGAAATATCTCGAAATGGCATTTACCTTTTTTTGTTCTCTTGACTTGATCTAGGCCTGTGTAAAATTTCAACTCGATTGCTCGAAATCGAAAAAATGGCTTAGCGGGGGCGAGAAGCACTTCTTGGGGGAACGAGAAGGACATTGTATTTTTCTTTATTCAATTATTCACACTTTGCGTGGTTCGAACCTCATCAAATTTTACAATCTGGGAGGAGAGGTACTGAATTACCAGAATCCCAAGTTTTGTCTTCCTCGGTTAACCGCAAGTACACTTTAACGGCCTTTTCCAGAAATGGCGGTTTGGGGGGCGAGAAGGACGCAGGCTCGCGGATTTCATTAGAAAAGTCACCCTTTCGACTTTGATTTAGGATAGCCCTGCATGTTTTCGTGTATGGGAACGATGCAGCTTCCCTCCCACCAGATATTGTGAGTTTCTCGACAAAACGGGATTTCCTGTTCAAACTTGAAAAACCGTTAAAATTTAGCATTTTTCATGAATTTCAAATGGAGAATCAAACGTCTCCCGTGACTCGAACACTCCACCCACTGCTTACTTTACTCTCACGTTGTCTTCCAGCATCCTTCACCTACCACCCTGCGTTAGGCGTTAGCGCGATACGTCTGCTGGAACCAGTTTGAAAGGGTGTTCAGGGGCGGAAGTGCATGTCGCTGGGGACAAAATCCGCCATTTTCCAAGATGGAGGCCGCATTTTTGGAAATATCTCAAAATGGCATTTACCTTTTTTTGTTCTCTTGACTTGATCTAGGTCTGTGTAAAATTTCAACTCGATTGCTCGAAATCGAAAAATCGGGGGGGGGGGGCGAGAATGACATCGTCTTTTTCTTTTTTTCACTTTTTCACACTTTGCTTGGTTCGAACCTCATGGAGAGGTACCGAATTACCCGAATCCCAAGTTTTGTCTTCCTCGGTTAACCACAAGTACACTTTAACGGCCTTTTCCAGAAATGGCGGTTGGGGGGGCGAGAAGGACGCAGGCTCGCGGATTTCATTAGAAAAGTCACCCTTTCGACTTTGATTTAGGATAGCCCTGCATGTTTTCGTGTATGGGAAAGATGTAGCTTCCATCCTAAGAAATTATTTGAGTTTCGCTCCAAAACGGGACTTTCGGTTGAAACTTGAAAACCGATAAAATTTAGCATGTTTCATGCATTTCAAATGGAGAATCAAACGTTTCCCGTGACTCGAACCCTACACCCACTGCTTACTTTACCGTCACGTTGTCTTCCAGCCTCCTTCCCCTACAACCCTGAGTTAGGCGTTAGCGCGATGCGTCTGCTGGAACCAGTTTGAAAGGGTGTTTAGGGGCGGAGGTGCAGGTCGCTGGGGACGAAATCCGCCATTTTCCAAGATGGAGGCCGCGTTTTTGGAGATATCTCGAAATCGCATTTAACTTTTTTTGTTCTCTTGACTTGATCTACGTCTGTGTAAAATATGAAGTTGCTAGCTCGAAATCGAAAAAATGGCTTCTTCGATTTGTTTTTCTCAACTGGTCTCGTATATCGTTCCTCTTATTTCTGCAACAGTCTCGGAAAGAAAATATGGACTTTCGTTACATAGGGAGCTTGGGTTTCGGTTACCACGATCGAAGAAGATAACCTAATCCCTAATACAAATTGGTCTTTCTGCTGCAAAACCCATGGCCGCTTGCTACATTTGTGGGTTTAAGTGACCCTACATTGGGTGATTCCTACATAGTTGGTTTAATTGCAAACATTTCCCGTGACTCGAACCAAACACCCACTGCTTACTTTACCGTCACGTTGTCTTCCAGCCTCCTTCCCCTACAACCCTGAGTTAGGCGTTAGCGCGATGCGTCTGCTGGAACCAGTTTGAAAGGGTGTTTAGGGGCGGAGGTGCAGGTCGCTGGGGACGAAATCCGCCATTTTCCAAGATGGAGGCCGCGTTTTTGGAAATATCTCGAAATGGCATTTACCTTTTTTTGTTCTCTTGACTTGATCTAGGCCTGTGTAAAATTTCAACTCGATTGCTCGAAATCGAAAAAATGGCTTAGCGGGGGCGAGAAGCACTTCTTGGGGGAACGAGAAGGACATTGTATTTTTCTTTATTCAATTATTCACACTTTGCGTGGTTCGAACCTCATCAAATTTTACAATCTGGGAGGAGAGGTACTGAATTACCAGAATCCCAAGTTTTGTCTTCCTCGGTTAACCGCAAGTACACTTTAACGGCCTTTTCCAGAAATGGCGGTTTGGGGGGCGAGAAGGACGCAGGCTCGCGGATTTCATTAGAAAAGTCACCCTTTCGACTTTGATTTAGGATAGCCCTGCATGTTTTCGTGTATGGGAACGATGCAGCTTCCCTCCCACCAGATATTGTGAGTTTCGCGCCAAAACGGGATTTCCTGTTCAAACTTGAAAAACCGTTAAAATTTAGCATTTTTCATGAATTTCAAATGGAGAATCAAACGTTTCCCGTGACTCGAACCCTACACCCACTGCTTACTTTACCGTCACGTTGTCTTCCAGCCTCCTTCCCCTACAACCCTGAGTTAGGCGTTAGCGCGATGCGTCTGCTGGAACCAGTTTGAAAGGGTGTTTAGGGGCGGAGGTGCAGGTCGCTAGGGACGAAATCCGCCATTTTCCAAGATGGAGGCCGCGTTTTTGGAGATATCTCGAAATCGCATTTAACTTTTTTTGTTCTCTTGACTTGATCTACGTCTGTGTAAAATATGAAGTTGCTAGCTCGAAATCGAAAAAATGGCTTCTTCGATTTGTTTTTCTCAACTGGTCTCGTATATCGTTCCTCTTATTTCTGCAACAGTCTCGGAAAGAAAATATGGACTTTCGTTACATAGGGAGCTTGGGTTTCGGTTACCACGATCGAAGAAGATAACCTAATCCCTAATACAAATTGGTCTTTCTGCTGCAAAACCCATGGCCGCTTGCTACATTTGTGGGTTTAAGTGACCCTACATTGGGTGATTCCTACATAGTTGGTTTAATTGCAAACATTTCCCGTGACTCGAACCAAACACCCACTGCTTACTTTACCGTCACGTTGTCTTCCAGCCTCCTTCCCCTACAACCCTGAGTTAGGCGTTAGCGCGATGCGTCTGCTGGAACCAGTTTGAAAGGGTGTTTAGGGGCGGAGGTGCAGGTCGCTGGGGACGAAATCCGCCATTTTCCAAGATGGAAGCCGCGTTTTTGGAAATATCTCGAAATGGCATTTACCTTTTTTTGTTCTCTTGACTTGATCTAGGCCTGTGTAAAATTTCAACTCGATTGCTCGAAATCGAAAAAATGGCTTAGCGGGGGCGAGAAGCACTTCTTGGGGGAACGAGAAGGACATTGTATTTTTCTTTATTCAATTATTCACACTTTGCGTGGTTCGAACCTCATCAAATTTTACAATCTGGGAGGAGAGGTACTGAATTACCAGAATCCCAAGTTTTGTCTTCCTCGGTTAACCGCAAGTACACTTTAACGGCCTTTTCCAGAAATGGCGGTTTGGGTGGCGAGAAGGACGCAGGCTCGCGGATTTCATTAGAAAAGTCACCCTTTCGACTTTGATTTAGGATAGCCCTGCATGTTTTCGTGTATGGGAACGATGCAGCTTCCCTCCCACCAGATATTGTGAGTTTCGCGCCAAAACGGGATTTCCTGTTCAAACTTGAAAAACCGTTAAAATTTAGCATTTTTCATGAATTTCAAATGGAGAATCAAACGTTTCCCGTGACTCGAACACTCCACCCACTGCTTACTTTACCCTCACGTTGTCTTCCAGCCTTCTTCACCTACCACTCTGCGTTAGGCGTTAGCGCGATACGTCTGCTGGAACCAGTTTGAAAGGGTGTTCAGGGGCGGAAGTGCATGTCGCTGGGGACAAAATCCGCCATTTTCCAAGATGGAGGCCGCGTTTTTGGAAATATCTCAAAATGGCATTTACCTTTTTTTGTTCTCTTGACTTGATCTAGGTCTGTGTAAAATTTCAACTCGATTGCTCGAAATCGAAAAATCGGGGGGGAGGGGGGGCGAGAATGACATCGTCTTTTTCTTTTTTTCACTTTTTCACACTTTGCTTGGTTCGAACCTCATGGAGAGGTACCGAATTACCCGAATCCCAAGTTTTGTCTTCCTCGGTTAACCACAAGTACACTTTAACGGCCTTTTCCAGAAATGGCGGTTGGGGGGCGAGAAGGACGCAGGCTCGCGGATTTCATTAGAAAAGTCACCCTTTCGACTTTGATTTAGGATAGCCCTGCATGTTTTCGTGTATGGGAAAGATGTAGCTTCCATCCTAAGAAATTATTTGAGTTTCGCGCAAAAACGGGACTTTCGGTTGAAACTTGAAAACCGTTAAAATTTAGCTTGTTTCATGCATTTCAAATGGAGAATCAAACGTTTCCCGTGTCTCGAACCCTACACCCACTGCTTACTTTACCGTCACGTTGTCTTCCAGCCTCCTTCCCCTACAACCCTGAGTTAGGCGTTAGCGCGATGCGTCTGCTGGAACCAGTTTGAAAGGGTGTTTAGGGGCGGAGGTGCAGGTCGCTGGGGACGAAATCCGCCATTTTCCAAGATGGAGGCCGCGTTTTTGGAAATATCTCGAAATCGCATTTACCTTTTTTTGTTCTCTTGACTTGATCTAGGCCTGTGTAAAATTTCAACTCGATTGCTAGAAATCGAAAAAATGGCTTAGGGGGGCGAGAAGCACTTCTTGGGGGGACGAGAAGGACATTGTATTTTTCTTTATTCAATTATTCACACTTTGCGTTGTTCGAACCTCATCAAATTTTACAATCTGGGAGGAGAGGTACTGAATTACCCGAATCCCAAGTTTTGTCTTCCTCGGTTAACCGCAAGTACACTTTAACGGCCTTTTCCAGAAATGGCGGTTTGGGGGGGGGCGAGAAGGACGCAGGCTCGCGGATTTCATTAGAAAAGTCACCCTTTCGACTTTGATTTAGGATAGCCCTGCTTGTTTTCGTGTATGGGAACGATGCAGCTTCCCTCCCACCAGATATTGTGAGTTTCTCGCCAAAACGGGATTTCCTGTTCAAACTTGAAAAACCGTTAAAATTTAGCATTTTTCATGAATTTCAAATGGAGAATCAAACGTTTCCCGTGACTCGAACACTCCACCCACTGCTTACTTTACCCTCACGTTGTCTTCCAGCCTCCTTCACCTACCACCCTGCGTTAGGCGTTAGCGCGATACGTCTGCTGGAACCAGTTTAAAAGGGTGTTCAGGGGCGGAAGTGCATGTCGCTGGGGAAAAAATCCGCCATTTTCCAAGATGGTGGCCGCGTTTTTGGAAATATCTCAAAATGGCATTTACCTTTTTTCGTTCTCTTGACTTGATCTAGGTCTGTGTAAAATTTCAACTCGATTGCTCGAAATCGAAAAATCGGGGGGGGGGGGGCGAGAATGACATCGTCTTTTTCCTTTTTTCACTTTTTCACACTTTGCTTGGTTCGAACCTCATGGAGAGGTACCGAATTACCCGAATCCCAAGTTTTGTCTTCCTCGGTTAACCACAAGTACACTTTAACGGCCTTTTCCAGAAATGGCGGTTGGGGGGGCGAGAAGGACGCAGGCTCGCGGATTTCATTAGAAAAGTCACCCTTTCGACTTTGATTTAGGATAGCCCTGCATGTTTTCGTGTATGGGAAAGATGTAGCTTCCATCCTAAGAAATTATTTGAGTTTCGCGCCAAAACGGGACTTTCGGTTGAAACTTGAAAAGCGTTAAAATTTAGCATGTTTCATGCATTTCAAATGGAGAATCAAACGTTTCCCGTGACTCGAACCCTACACCCACTGCTTACTTTACCGTCACGTTGTCTTCCAGCCTCCTTCCCCTACAACCCTGAGTTAGGCGTTAGCGCGATGCGTCTGCTGGAACCAGTTTGAAAGGGTGTTTAGGGGCGGAGGTGCAGGTCGCTGGGGACGAAATCCGCCATTTTCCAAGATGGAGGCCGCGTTTTTGGAGATATCTCGAAATCGCATTTAACTTTTTTTGTTCTCTTGACTTGATCTACGTCTGTGTAAAATATGAAGTTGCTAGCTCGAAATCGAAAAAATGGCTTCTTCGATTTGTTTTTCTCAATTGGTCTCGTATATCGTTCCTCTTATTTCTGCAACAGTCTCGGAAAGAAAATATGGACTTTCGTTACATAGGGAGCTTGGATTTCGGTTACCACGATCGAAGAAGATAACCTAATCCCTAATACAAATTGGTCTTTCTGCTGCAAAACCCATGGCCGCTTGCTACATTTGTGGGTTTAAGTGACCCTACATTGGGTGATTCCTACATAGTTGGTTTAATTGCAAACATTTCCCGTGACTCGAACCAAACACCCACTGCTTACTTTACCGTCACGTTGTCTTCCAGCCTCCTTCCCCTACAACCCTGAGTTAGGCGTTAGCGCGATGCGTCTGCTGGAACCAGTTTGAAAGGGTGTTTAGGGGCGGAGGTGCAGGTCGCTGGGGACGAAATCCGACATTTTCCAAGATGGAGGCCGCGTTTTTGGAAATATCTCGAAATCGCATTTACCTTTTTTTGTTCTCTTGACTTGATCTAGGTCTGTGTAAAATTTCAACTCGATTGCTCGAAATCGAAAAAATGGCTTAGGGGGGCGAGAAGCACTTCTTGGGGGGACGAGAAGGACATTGTCTTTTTCTTTATTCAATTATTCACACTTTGCGTGGTTCGAACCTCATCAAATTTTACAATCTGGGAGGAGAGGTACTGAATTACCCGAATCCCAAGTTTTGTCTTCCTCGGTTAAACGCAAGTACACTTTAACGGCCTTTTCCAGAAATGGCGGTTTGGGGGGCGAGAAGGACGCAGGCTCGCGGATTTCATTAGAAAAGTCACCCTTTCGACTTTGATTTAGGATAGCCCTGCATGTTTTCGTGTATGGGAACGATGCAGCTTCCCTCCCACCAGACATTGTGAGTTTCGCGCCAAAACGGGATTTCCTGTTCAAACTTGAAAAACCGTTAAAATTTAGCATTTTTCATGAATTTCAAATGGAGAATCAAACGTTTCCCGTGACTCGAACACTCCACCCACTGCTTACTTTACCCTCACGTTGTCTTCCAGCCTCCTTCACCTACCACCCTGCGTTAGGCGTTAGCGCGATACGTCTGCTGGAACCAGTTTGAAAGGGTGTTCAGGGGCGGAAGTGCATGTCGCTGGGGACAAAATCCGCCATTTTCCAAGATGGAGGCCGCGTTTTTGGAAATATCTCAAAATGGCATTTACCTTTTTTGTTCTCTTGACTTGATCTAGGTCTGTGTAAAATTTCAACTCGATTGCTCGAAATCGAAAAATCGGGGGGGGGGGCGAGAATGACATCGTCTTTTTCTTTTTTTCACTTTTTCACACTTTGCTTGGTTCGAACCTCATGGAGAGGTACCGAATTACCCGAATCCCAAGTTTTGTCTTCCACGGTTAACCACAAGTACACTTTAACGGCCTTTTCCAGAAATTGCGGTTGGGGGGGCGAGAAGGACGCAGGCTCGCGGATTTCATTAGAAAAGTCACCCTTTAGACTTTGATTTAGGATAGCCCTGCATGTTTTCGTGTATGGGAAAGATGTAGCTTCCATCCTAAGAAATTATTTGAGTTTCGCGCCAAAACGGGACTTTCGGTTGAAACTTGAAAAGCGTTAAAATTTAGCATGTTTCATGCATTTCAAATGGAGAATCAAACGTTTCCCGTGACTCGAACCCTACACCCACTGCTTACTTTACCGTCACGTTGTCTTCCAGCCTCCTTCCCCTACAACCCTGAGTTAGGCGTTAGCGCGATGCGTCTGCTGGAACCAGTTTGAAAGGGTGTTTAGGGGCGGAGGTGCAGGTCGCTGGGGACGAAATCCGCCATTTTCCAAGATGGAGGCCTCGTTTTTGGAGATATCTCGAAATCGCATTTAACTTTTTTTTTGTTCTCTTGACTTGATCTACGTCTGTGTAAAATATGCAGTTGCTAGCTCGAAATCGAAAAAATGGCTTCTTCGATTTGTTTTTCTCAACTGGTCTCGTATATCGTTCCTCTTATTTCTGCAACAGTCTCGGAAAGAAAATATGGACTTTCGTTACATAGGGAGCTTGGATTTCGGTTACCACGATCGAAGAAGATAACCTAATCCCTAATACAAATTGGTCTTTCTGCTGCAAAACCCATGGCCGCTTGCTACATTTGTGGGTTTAAGTGACCCTACATTGGGTGATTCCTACATAGTTGGTTTAATTGCAAACATTTCCCGTGACTCGAACCAAACACCCACTGCTTACTTTACCGTCACGTTGTCTTCCAGCCTCCTTCCCCTACAACCCTGAGTTAGGCGTTAGCGCGATGCGTCTGCTGGAACCAGTTTGAAAGGGTGTTTAGGGGCGGAGGTGCAGGTCGCTGGGGACGAAATCCGCCATTTTCCAAGATGGAGGCCGCGTTTTTGGAAATATCTCGAAATCGCATTTACCTTTTTTTGTTCTCTTGACTTGATCTAGGTCTGTGTAAAATTTCAACTCGACTGCTCGAAATCGAAAAAATGTCTTAGGGGGGGCGAGAAGCACTTCTTGGGGGGACGAGAAGGACATTGTCTTTTTCTTTATTCAATTATTCACACTTTGCGTGGTTCGAACCTCATCAAATTTTACAATCTGGGAGGAGAGGTACTGAATTACCCGAATCCCAAGTTTTGTCTTCCTCGGTTAACCGCAAGTACACTTTAACGGCCTTTTCCAGAAATGGCGGTTTGGGGGGGCGAGAAGGACGCAGGCTCGCGGATTTCATTAGAAAAGTCACCCTTTCGACTTTGATTTAGGATAGCCCTGCATGTTTTCGTGTATGGGAAAGATGCAGCTTCCCTCCCACCAGATATTGTGAGTTTCGCGCCAAAACGGGATTTCCTGTTCAAACTTGAAAAACCTTTAAAATTTAGCATTTTTCATGAATTTCAAATGGAGAATCAAACGTTTCCCGTGACTCGAACACTCCACCCACTGCTTATTTTACTCTCACGTTGTCTTCCAGCCTCCTTCACCTACCACTCTGCGTTAGGCGTTAGCGCGATACGTCTGCTGGAACCAGTTTGAAAGGGTGTTCAGGGGCGGAAGTGCATGTCGCTGGGGACAAAATCCGCCATTTTCCAAGATGGAGGCCGCGTTTTTGGAAATATCTCAAAAATTGCATTTACATTTTTTTGTTCTCTTGACTTGATCTAGGTCTGTGTAAAATTTCAACTCGATTGCTCGAAATCGAAAAATCGGGGGGGGGGGGCGAGAATGACATCGTCTTTTTCTTTTTTTCACTTTTTCACACTTTGCTTGGTTCGAACCTCATGGAGAGGTACCGAATTACCCGAATCCCAAGTTTTGTCTTCCTCGGTTAACCACAAGTACACTTTAACGGCCTTTTCCAGAAATGGCGGTTGGGGGGGCGAGAAGGACGCAGGCTCGCGGATTTCATTAGAAAAGTTACCCTTTCGACTTTGATTTAGGATAGCTCTGCATGTTTTCGTGTATGGGAAAGATGTAGCTTCCAACCTAAGATATTATTTGAGTTTCGCGCAAAAACGGGACTTTCGGTTGAAACTTGAAAACCGTTAAAATTTAGCATGTTTCATGCATTTCAAATGGAGAATCAAACGTTTCCCGTGACTCGAACCCTACACCCACTGCTTACTTTACCGTCACGTTGTCTTCCAGCCTCCTTCCCCTACAACCCTGAGTTAGGCGTTAGCGCGATGCGTCTGCTGGAACCAGTTTGAAAGGGTGTTTAGGGGCGGAGGTGCAAGTCGCTGGGTCGAAATCCGCCATTTTCCAAGATGGAGGCCGCGTTTTTGGAAATATCTCGAAATCGCATTTACCTTTTTTTGTTCTCTTGACTTGATCTAGGCCTGTGTAAAATTTCAACTCGATTGCTCGAAATCGAAAAAATGGCTTAGGAGTGCGAGAAGCACTTCTTGGGGGGACGAGAAGGACATTGTCTTTTTCTTTATTCAATTATTCACACTTTGCGTGGTTCGAACCTCATCAAATTTTACAATCTGGGAGGAGAGGTACTGAATTACCCGAATCCCAAGTTTTGTCTTCCTCGGTTAACCGCAAGTACACTTTAACGGCCTTTTCCAGAAATGGCGGTTTGGGGGGGCGAGAAGGACGCAGGCTCGCGGATTTCATTAGAAAAGTCACCCTTTCGACTTTGATTTAGGATAGCCCTGCATGTTTTCGTGTATGGGAACGATGCAGCTTCCCTCCCACCAGATATTGTGAGTTTCTCGACAAAACGGGATTTCCTGTTCAAACTTGAAAAAACGTTAAAATTTAGCATTTTTCATGAATTTCAAATGGAGAATCAAACGTTTCCCGTGACTCGAACACTCCACCCACTGCTTACTTTACCCTCACGTTGTCTTCCAGCCTCCTTCACCTACCACCCTGCGTTAGGCGTTAGCGCGATACGTCTGCTGGAACCAGTTTGAAAGGGTGTTCAGGGGCGGAAGTGCATGTCGCTGGGGAAAAAATCCGCCATTTTCCAAGATGGTGGCCGCGTTTTTGGAAATATCTCAAAATGGCATTTACCTTTTTTCGTTCTCTTGACTTGATCTAGGTCTGTGTAAAATTTCAACTCGATTGCTCGAAATCGAAAAATCGGGGGGGGGGGCGAGAATGACATCGTCTTTTTCCTTTTTTCACTTTTTCACACTTTGCTTGGTTCGAACCTCATGGAGAGGTACCGAATTACCCGAATCCCAAGTTTTGTCTTCCTCGGTTAACCACAAGTACACTTTAACGGCCTTTTCCAGAAATGGCGGTTGGGGGGGCGAGAAGGACGCAGGCTCGCGGATTTCATTAGAAAAGTCACCCTTTCGACTTTGATTTAGGATAGCCCTGCATGTTTTCGTGTATGGGAAAGATGTAGCTTCCATCCTAAGAAATTATTTGAGTTTCGCGCCAAAACGGGACTTTCGGTTGAAACTTGAAAAGCGTTAAAATTTAGCATGTTTCATGCATTTCAAATGGAGAATCAAACGTTTCCCGTGACTCGAACCCTACACCCACTGCTTACTTTACCGTCACGTTGTCTTCCAGCCTCCTTCCCCTACAACCCTGAGTTAGGCGTTAGCGCGATGCGTCTGCTGGAACCAGTTTGAAAGGGTGTTTAGGGGCGGAGGTGCAGGTCGCTGGGGACGAAATCCGCCATTTTCCAAGATGGAGGCCGCGTTTTTGGAGATATCTCGAAATCGCATTTAACTTTTTTTGTTCTCTTGACTTGATCTACGTCTGTGTAAAATATGAAGTTGCTAGCTCGAAATCGAAAAAATGGCTTCTTCGATTTGTTTTTCTCAATTGGTCTCGTATATCGTTCCTCTTATTTCTGCAACAGTCTCGGAAAGAAAATATGGACTTTCGTTACATAGGGAGCTTGGATTTCGGTTACCACGATCGAAGAAGATAACCTAATCCCTAATACAAATTGGTCTTTCTGCTGCAAAACCCATGGCCGCTTGCTACATTTGTGGGTTTAAGTGACCCTACATTGGGTGATTCCTACATAGTTGGTTTAATTGCAAACATTTCCCGTGACTCGAACCAAACACCCACTGCTTACTTTACCGTCACGTTGTCTTCCAGCCTCCTTCCCCTACAACCCTGAGTTAGGCGTTAGCGCGATGCGTCTGCTGGAACCAGTTTGAAAGGGTGTATAGGGGCGGAGGTGCAGGTCGCTGGGGACGAAATCCGACATTTTCCAAGATGGAGGCCGCGTTTTTGGAAATATCTCGAAATCGCATTTACCTTTTTTTGTTCTCTTGACTTGATCTAGGTCTGTGTAAAATTTCAACTCGATTGCTCGAAATCGAAAAAATGGCTTAGGGGGGCGAGAAGCACTTCTTGGGGGGACGAGAAGGACATTGTCTTTTTCTTTATTCAATTATTCACACTTTGCGTGGTTCGAACCTCATCAAATTTTACAATCTGGGAGGAGAGGTACTGAATTACCCGAATCCCACGTTTTGTCTTCCTCGGTTAAACGCAAGTACACTTTAACGGCCTTTTCCAGAAATGGCGGTTTGGGGGGCGAGAAGGACGCAGGCTCGCGGATTTCATTAGAAAAGTCACCCTTTCGACTTTGATTTAGGATAGCCCTGCATGTTTTCGTGTATGGGAACGATGCAGCTTCCCTCCCACCAGACATTGTGAGTTTCGCGCCAAAACGGGATTTCCTGTTCAAACTTGAAAAACCGTTAAAATTTAGCATTTTTCATGAATTTCAAATGGAGAATCAAACGTTTCCCGTGACTCGAACACTCCACCCACTGCTTACTTTACCCTCACGTTGTCTTCCAGCCTCCTTCACCTACCACCCTGCGTTAGGCGTTAGCGCGATACGTCTGCTGGAACCAGTTTGAAAGGGTGTTCAGGGGCGGAAGTGCATGTCGCTGGGGACAAAATCCGCCATTTTCCAAGATGGAGGCCGCGTTTTTGGAAATATCTCAAAATGGCATTTACCTTTTTTGTTCTCTTGACTTGATCTAGGTCTGTGTAAAATTTCAACTCGATTGCTCGAAATCGAAAAATCGGGGGGGGGGGCGAGAATGACATCGTCTTTTTCTTTTTTTCACTTTTTCACACTTTGCTTGGTTCGAACCTCATGGAGAGGTACCGAATTACCCGAATCCCAAGTTTTGTCTTCCACGGTTAACCACAAGTACACTTTAACGGCCTTTTCCAGAAATTGCGGTTGGGGGGCGAGAAGGACGCAGGCTCGCGGATTTCATTAGAAAAGTCACCCTTTCGACTTTGATTTAGGATAGCCCTGCATGTTTTCGTGTATGGGAAAGATGTAGCTTCCATCCTAAGAAATTATTTGAGTTTCGCGCCAAAACGGGACTTTCGGTTGAAACTTGAAAAGCGTTAAAATTTAGCATGTTTCATGCATTTCAAATGGAGAATCAAACGTTTCCCGTGACTCGAACCCTACACCCACTGCTTACTTTACCGTCACGTTGTCTTCCAGCCTCCTTCCCCTACAACCCTGAGTTAGGCGTTAGCGCGATGCGTCTGCTGGAACCAGTTTGAAAGGGTGTTTAGGGGCGGAGGTGCAGGTCGCTGGGGACGAAATCCGCCATTTTCCAAGATGGAGGCCTCGTTTTTGGAGATATCTCGAAATCGCATTTAACTTTTTTTTGTTCTCTTGACTTGATCTACGTCTGTGTAAAATATGCAGTTGCTAGCTCGAAATCGAAAAAATGGCTTCTTCGATTTGTTTTTCTCAACTGGTCTCGTATATCGTTCCTCTTATTTCTGCAACAGTCTCGGAAAGAAAATATGGACTTTCGTTACATAGGGAGCTTGGATTTCGGTTACCACGATCGAAGAAGATAACCTAATCCCTAATACAAATTGGTCTTTCTGCTGCAAAACCCATGGCCGCTTGCTACATTTGTGGGTTTAAGTGACCCTACATTGGGTGATTCCTACATAGTTGGTTTAATTGCAAACATTTCCCGTGACTCGAACCAAACACCCACTGCTTACTTTACCGTCACGTTGTCTTCCAGCCTCCTTCCCCTACAACCCTGAGTTAGGCGTTAGCGCGATGCGTCTGCTGGAACCAGTTTGAAAGGGTGTTTAGGGGCGGAGGTGCAGGTCGCTGGGGACGAAATCCGCCATTTTCCAAGATGGAGGCCGCGTTTTTGGAAATATCTCGAAATCGCATTTACCTTTTTTTGTTCTCTTGACTTGATCTAGGTCTGTGTAAAATTTCAACTCGACTGCTCGAAATCGAAAAAATGTCTTAGGGGGGGCGAGAAGCACTTCTTGGGGGGACGAGAAGGACATTGTCTTTTTCTTTATTCAATTATTCACACTTTGCGTGGTTCGAACCTCATCAAATTTTACAATCTGGGAGGAGAGGTACTGAATTACCCGAATCCCAAGTTTTGTCTTCCTCGGTTAACCGCAAGTACACTTTAACGGCCTTTTCCAGAAATGGCGGTTTGGGGGGCGAGAAGGACGCAGGCTCGCGGATTTCATTAGAAAAGTCACCCTTTCGACTTTGATTTAGGATAGCCCTGCATGTTTTCGTGTATGGGAAAGATGC
Organism: Lepisma saccharinum; assembly: GCF_977018435.1. Lineage (NCBI taxonomy): Eukaryota > Metazoa > Arthropoda > Insecta > Zygentoma > Lepismatidae > Lepisma > Lepisma saccharinum. The sequence goes on along the minus strand of NC_139239.1, from coordinate 243,111 downwards.
AGCTTCCCTCCCACCAGATATTGTGAGTTTCGCGCCAAAACGGGATTTCCTGTTCAAACTTGAAAAACCTTTAAAATTTAGCATTTTTCATGAATTTCAAATGGAGAATCAAACGTTTCCCGTGACTCGAACACTCCACCAACTGCTTATTTTACTCTCACGTTGTCTTCCAGCCTCCTTCACCTACCACTCTGCGTTAGGCGTTAGCGCGATACGTCTGCTGGAACCAGTTTGAAAGGGTGTTCAGGGGCGGAAGTGCATGTCGCTGGGGACAAAATCCGCCATTTTCCAAGATGGAGGCCGCGTTTTTGGAAATATCTCAAAAATTGCATTTACATTTTTTTGTTCTCTTGACTTGATCTAGGTCTGTGTAAAATTTCAACTCGATTGCTCGAAATCGAAAAATCGGGGGGGGGGCGAGAATGACATCGTCTTTTTCTTTTTTTCACTTTTTCACACTTTGCTTGGTTCGAACCTCATGGAGAGGTACCGAATTACCCGAATCCCAAGTTTTGTCTTCCTCGGTTAACCACAAGTACACTTTAACGGCCTTTTCCAGAAATGGCGGTTGGGGGGGCGAGAAGGACGCAGGCTCGCGGATTTCATTAGAAAAGTCACCCTTTCGACTTTGATTTAGGATAGCTCTGCATGTTTTCGTGTATGGGAAAGATGTAGCTTCCATCCTAAGATATTATTTGAGTTTCGCGCAAAAACGGGACTTTCGGTTGAAACTTGAAAACCGTTAAAATTTAGCATGTTTCATGCATTTCAAATGGAGAATCAAACGTTTCCCGTGACTCGAACCCTACACCCACTGCTTACTTTACCGTCACGTTGTCTTCCAGCCTCCTTCCCCTACAACCCTGAGTTAGGCGTTAGCGCGATGCGTCTGCTGGAACCAGTTTGAAAGGGTGTTTAGGGGCGGAGGTGCAAGTCGCTGGGTCGAAATCCGCCATTTTCCAAGATGGAGGCCGCGTTTTTGGAAATATCTCGAAATCGCATTTACCTTTTTTTGTTCTCTTGACTTGATCTAGGCCTGTGTAAAATTTCAACTCGATTGCTCGAAATCGAAAAAATGGCTTAGGAGGGCGAGAAGCACTTCTTGGGGGGACGAGAAGGACATTGTCTTTTTCTTTATTCAATTATTCACACTTTGCGTGGTTCGAACCTCATCAAATTTTACAATCTGGGAGGAGAGGTACTGAGTTACCCGAATCCCAAGTTTTGTCTTCCTCGGTTAACCGCAAGTACACTTTAACGGCCTTTTCCAGAAATGGCGGTTTGGGGGGGCGAGAAGGACGCAGGCTCGCGGATTTCATTAGAAAAGTCACCCTTTCGACTTTGATTTAGGATAGCCCTGCATGTTTTCGTGTATGGGAACGATGCAGCTTCCCTCCCACCAGATATTGTGAGTTTCTCGACAAAACGGGATTTCCTGTTCAAACTTGAAAAACCGTTAAAATTTAGCATTTTTCATGAATTTCAAATGGAGAATCAAACGTTTCCCGTGACTCGAACACTCCACCCACTGCTTACTTTACTCTCACGTTGTCTTCCAGCATCCTTCACCTACCACCCTGCGTTAGGCGTTAGCGCGATACGTCTGCTGGAACCAGTTTGAAAGGGTGTTCAGAGGCGGAAGTGCATGTCGCTGGGGACAAAATCCGCCATTTTCCAAGATGGAGGCCGCGTTTTTGGAAATATCTCAAAATGGCATTTACCTTTTTTTGTTCTCTTGACTTGATCTAGGTCTGTGTAAAATTTCAACTCGATTGCTCGAAATCGAAAAATCGGGGGGGGGGGCGAGAATGACATCGTCTTTTTCTTTTTTTCACTTTTTCACACTTTGCTTGGTTCGAACCTCATGGAGAGGTACCGAATTACCCGAATCCCAAGTTTTGTCTTCCTCGGTTAACCACAAGTACACTTTAACGGCCTTTTCCAGAAATGGCGGTTGGGGGGGGCGAGAAGGACGCAGGCTCGCGGATTTCATTAGAAAAGTCACCCTTTCGACTTTGATTTAGGATAGCCCTGCATGTTTTCGTGTATGGGAAAGATGTAGCTTCCATCCTAAGAAATTATTTGAGTTTCGCGCCAAAACGGGACTTTCGGTTGAAACTTGAAAAGCGTTAAAATTTAGCATGTTTCATGCATTTCAAATGGAGAATCAAACGTTTCCCGTGACTCGAACCCTACACCCACTGCTTACTTTACCGTCACGTTGTCTTCCAGCCTCCTTCCCCTACAACCCTGAGTTAGGCGTTAGCGCGATGCGTCTGCTGGAACCAGTTTGAAAGGGTGTTTAGGGGCGGAGGTGCAGGTCGCTGGGGACGAAATCCGCCATTTTCCAAGATGGAGGCCGCGTTTTTGGAGATATCTCGAAATCGCATTTAACTTTTTTTGTTCTCTTGACTTGATCTACGTCTGTGTAAAATATGAAGTTGCTAGCTCGAAATCGAAAAAATGGCTTCTTCGATTTGTTTTTCTCAACTGGTCTCGTATATCGTTCCTCTTATTTCTGCAACAGTCTCGGAAAGAAAATATGGACTTTCGTTACATAGGGAGCTTGGATTTCGGTTACCACGATCGAAGAAGATAACCTAATCCCTAATACAAATTGGTCTTTCTGCTGCAAAACCCATGGCCGCTTGCTACATTTGTGGGTTTAAGTGACCCTACATTGGGTGATTCCTACATAGTTGGTTTAATTGCAAACATTTCCCGTGACTCGAACCAAACACCCACTGCTTACTTTTCCGTCACGTTGTCTTCCAGCCTCCTTCCCCTACAACCCTGAGTTAGGCGTTAGCGCGATGCGTCTGCTGGAACCAGTTTGAAAGGGTGTTTAGGGGCGGAGGTGCAGGTCGCTGGGGACGAAATCCGCCATTTTCCAAGATGGAGGCCGCGTTTTTGGAAATATCTCGAAATCGCATTTACCTTTTTTTGGTCTCTTGACTTGATCTAGGTCTGTGTAAAATTTCAATACGATTGCTCGAAATCGAAAAAATGGCTTAGGGGGGCGAGAAGCACTTCTTGGGGGGACGAGAAGGACATTGTCTTTTTCTTTATTCAATTATTCACACTTTGCGTGGTTCGAACCTCATCAAATTTTACAATCTGGGAGGAGAGGTACTGAATTACCCGAATCCCACGTTTTGTCTTCCTCGGTTAAACGCAAGTACACTTTAACGGCCTTTTCCAGAAATGGCGGTTTGGGGGGCGAGAAGGACGCAGGCTCGCGGATTTCATTAGAAAAGTCACCCTTTCGACTTTGATTTAGGATAGCCCTGCATGTTTTCGTGTATGGGAACGATGCAGCTTCCCTCCCACCAGACATTGTGAGTTTCGCGCCAAAACGGGATTTCCTGTTCAAACTTGAAAAACCGTTAAAATTTAGCATTTTTCATGAATTTCAAATGGAGAATCAAACGTTTCCCGTGACTCGAACACTCCACCCACTGCTTATATTACCCTCACGTTGTCTTCCAGCCTCCTTCACCTACCACCCTGCGTTAGGCGTTAGCGCGATACGTCTGCTGGAACCAGTTTGAAAGGGTGTTCAGGGGCGGAAGTGCATGTCGCTGGGGACAAAATCCGCCATTTTCCAAGATGGAGGCCGCGTTTTTGGAAATATCTCAAAATGGCATTTACCTTTTTTGTTCTCTTGACTTGATCTAGGTCTGTGTAAAATTTCAACTCGATTGCTCGAAATCGAAAAATCGGGGGGGAGGGGGGGCGAGAATGACATCGTCTTTTTCTTTTTTTCACTTTTTCACACTTTGCTTGGTTCGAACCTCATGGAGAAGTACCGAATTACCCGAATCCCAAGTTTTGTCTTCCTCGGTTAACCACAAGTACACTTTAACGGCCTTTTCCAGAAATTGCGGTTGGGGGGGCGAGAAGGACGCAGGCTCGCGGATTTCATTAGAAAAGTCACCCTTTAGACTTTGATTTAGGATAGCCCTGCATGTTTTCGTGTATGGGAAAGATGTAGCTTCCATCCTAAGAAATTATTTGAGTTTCGCGCCAAAACGGGACTTTCGGTTGAAACTTGAAAAGCGTTAAAATTTAGCATGTTTCATGCATTTCAAATGGAGAATCAAACGTTTCCCGTGACTCGAACCCTACACCCACTGCTTACTTTACCGTCACGTTGTCTTCCAGCCTCCTTCCCCTACAACCCTGAGTTAGGCGTTAGCGCGATGCGTCTGCTGGAACCAGTTTGAAAGGGTGTTTAGGGGCGGAGGTGCAGGTCGCTGGGGACGAAATCCGCCATTTTCCAAGATGGAGGCCGCGTTTTTGGAGATATCTCGAAATCGCATTTAACTTTTTTTGTTCTCTTGACTTGATCTACGTCTGTGTAAAATATGCAGTTGCTAGCTCGAAATCGAAAAAATGGCTTCTTCGATTTGTTTTTCTCAACTGGTCTCGTATATCGTTCCTCTTATTTCTGCAACAGTCTCGGATAGAAAATATGGACTTTCGTTACATAGGGAGCTTGGATTTCGGTTACCACGATCGAAGAAGATAACCTAATCCCTAATACAAATTGGTCTTTCTGCTGCAAAACCCATGGCCGCTTGCTACATTTGTGGTTTTAAGTGACCCTACATTGGGTGATTCCTACATAGTTGGTTTAATTGCAAACATTTCCCGTGACTCGAACCAAACACCCACTGCTTACTTTACCGTCACGTTGTCTTCCAGCCTCCTTCCCCTACAACCCAGAGTTAGGCGTTAGCGCGATGCGTCTGCTGGAACCAGTTTGAAAGGGTGTTTAGGGGCGGAGGTGCAGGTCGCTGGGGACGAAATCCGCCATTTTCCAAGATGGAGGCCGCGTTTTTGGAAATATCTCGAAATCGCATTTACCTTTTTTTGTTCTCTTGACTTGATCTAGGCCTGTGTAAAATTTCAACTCGACTGCTCGAAATCGAAAAAATGTCTTAGGGGGGGCGAGAAGCACTTCTTGGGGGGACGAGAAGGACATTGTATTTTTCTTTATTCAATTATTCACACTTTGCGTGGTTCGAACTTCATCAAATTTTACAATCTGGGACGAGAGGTACTGTATTACCCGAATCCCAAGTTTTGTCTTCCTCGGTTAACCGCAAGTACACTTTAACGGCCTTTTCCAGAAATGGCGGTTTGGGGGGGCGAGAAGGACGCAGGCTCGCGGATTTCATTAGAAAAGTCACCCTTTCGACTTTGATTTAGGATAGCCCTGCATGTTTTCGTGTATGGGAACGATGCAGCTTCCCTCCCACCAGATATTGTGAGTTTCGCGCCAAAACGGTATTTCCTGTTCAAACTTGAAAAACCTTTAAAATTTAGCATTTTTCATGAATTTCAAATGGAGAATCAAACGTTTCCCGTGACTCGAACACTCCACCCACTGCTTATTTTACTCTCACGTTGTCTTCCAGCCTCCTTCACCTACCACTCTGCGTTAGGCGTTAGCGCGATACGTCTGCTGGAACCAGTTTGAAAGGGTGTTCAGGGGCGGAAGTGCATGTCGCTGGGGACAAAATCCGCCATTTTCCAAGATGGAGGCCGCGTTTTTGGAAATATCTCAAAAATTGCATTTACATTTTTTTGTTCTCTTGACTTGATCTAGGTCTGTGAAAAATTTCAACTCGATTGCTCGAAATCGAAAAATCGGGGGGGGGGGGCGAGAATGACATCGTCTTTTTCTTTTTTTCACTTTTTCACACTTTGCTTGGTTCGAACCTAATGGAGAGGTACCGAATTACCCGAATCCCAAGTTTTGTCTTCCTCGGTTAACCACAAGTACACTTTAACGGCCTTTTCCAGAAATTGCGGTTGGGGGGGCGAGAAGGACGCAGGCTCGCGGATTTCATTAGAAAAGTCACCCTTTAGACTTTCATTTAGGATAGCCCTGCATGTTTTCGTGTATGGGAAAGATGTAGCTTCCATCCTAAGAAATTATTTGAGTTTCGCGCCAAAACGGGACTTTCGGTTGAAACTTGAAAACCGTTAAAATTTAGCATGTTTCATGCATTTCAAATGGAGAATCAAACGTTTCCCGTGACTCGAACCCTACACCCACTGCTTACTTTACCGTCACGTTGTCTTCCAGCCTCCTTCCCCTACAACCCTGAGTTAGGCGTTAGCGCGATGCGTCTGCTGGAACCAGTTTGAAAGGGTGTTTAGGGGCGGAGGTGCAAGTCGCTGGGTCGAAATCCGCCATTTTCCAAGATGGAGGCCGCGTTTTTGGAAATATCTCGAAATCGCATTTACCTTTTTTTGTTCTCTTGACTTGATCTAGGCCTGTGTAAAATTTCAACTCGATTGCTCGAAATCGAAAAAATGGCTTAGGAGGGCGAGAAGCACTTCTTGGGGGGACGAGAAGGACATTGTCTTTTTCTTTATTCAATTATTCACACTTTGCGTGGTTCGAACCTCATCAAATTTTACAATCTGGGAGGAGAGGTACTGAATTACCCGAATCCCAAGTTTTGTCTTCCTCGGTTAACCGCAAGTACACTTTAACGGCCTTTTCCAGAAATGGCGGTTTGGGGGGGCGAGAAGGACGCAGGCTCGCGGATTTCATTAGAAAAGTCACCCTTTCGACTTTGATTTAGGATAGCCCTGCATGTTTTCGTGTATGGGAACGATGCAGCTTCCCTCCCACCAGATATTGTGAGTTTCTCGACAAAACGGGATTTCCTGTTCAAACTTGAAAAAACGTTAAAATTTAGCATTTTTCATGAATTTCAAATGGAGAATCAAACGTTTCCCGTGACTCGAACACTCCACCCACTGCTTACTTTACCCTCACGTTGTCTTCCAGCCTCCTTCACCTACCACCCTGCGTTAGGCGTTAGCGCGATACGTCTGCTGGAACCAGTTTGAAAGGGTGTTCAGGGGCGGAAGTGCATGTCGCTGGGGAAAAAATCCGCCATTTTCCAAGATGGTGGCCGCGTTTTTGGAAATATCTCAAAATGGCATTTACCTTTTTTCGTTCTCTTGACTTGATCTAGGTCTGTGTAAAATTTCAACTCGATTGCTCGAAATCGAAAAATCGGGGGGGGGGCGAGAATGACATCGTCTTTTTCCTTTTTTTACTTTTTCACACTTTGCTTGGTTCGAACCTCATGGAGAGGTACCGAATTACCCGAATCCCAAGTTTTGTCTTCCTCGGTTAACCACAAGTACACTTTAACGGCCTTTTCCAGAAATTGCGGTTGGGGGGCGAGAAGGACGCAGGCTCGCGGATTTCATTAGAAAAGTCACCCTTTCGACTTTGATTTAGGATAGCCCTGCATGTTTTCGTGTATGGGAAAGATGTAGCTTCCATCCTAAGAAATTATTTGAGTTTCGCGCCAAAACGGGACTTTCGGTTGAAACTTGAAAACCGTTAAAATTTAGCATGTTTCATGCATTTCAAATGGAGAATCAAACGTTTCCCGTGACTCGAACCCTACACCCACTGCTTACTTTACCGTCACGTTGTCTTCCAGCCTCCTTCCCCTACAACCCTCAGTTAGGCGTTAGCGCGATGCGTCTGCTGGAACCAGTTTGAAAGGGTGTTTAGGGGCGGAGGTGCAGGTCGCTGGGGACGAAATCCGCCATTTTCCAAGATGGAGGCCGCGTTTTTGGAGATATCTCGAAATCGCATTTAACTTTTTTTGTTCTCCTGACTTGATCTACGTCTGTGTAAAATATGAAGTTGCTAGCTCGAAATCGAAAAAATGGCTTCTTCGATTTGTTTTTCTCAACTGGTCTCGTATATCGTTCCTCTTATTTCTGCAACAGTCTCGGAAAGAAAATATGGACTTTCGTTACATAGGGAGCTTGGATTTCGGTTACCACGATCGAAGAAGATAACCTAATCCCTAATACAAATTGGTCTTTCTGCTGCAAAACCCATGGCCGCTTGCTACATTTGTGGGTTTAAGTGACCCTACATTGGGTGATTCCTACATAGTTGGTTTAATTGCAAACATTTCCCGTGACTCGAACCAAACACCCACTGCTTACTTTACCGTCACGTTGTCTTCCAGCCTCCTTCCCCTACAACCCTGAGTTAGGCGTTAGCGCGATGCGTTTGCTGGAACCAGTTTGAAAGGGTGTATAGGGGCGGAGGTGCAGGTCGCTGGGGACGAAATCCGACATTTTCCAAGATGGAGGCCGCGTTTTTGGAAATATCTCGAAATCGCATTTACCTTTTTTTGTTCTCTTGACTTGATCTAGGTCTGTGTAAAATTTCAACTCGATTGCTCGAAATCGAAAAAATGGCTTAGGGGGGCGAGAAGCACTTCTTGGGGGGACGAGAAGGACATTGTCTTTTTCTTTATTCAATTATTCACACTTTGCGTGGTTCGAACCTCATCAAATTTTACAATCTGGGAGGAGAGGTACTGAATTACCCGAATCCCACGTTTTGTCTTCCTCGGTTAAACGCAAGTACACTTTAACGGCCTTTTCCAGAAATGGCGGTTTGGGGGGCGAGAAGGACGCAGGCTCGCGGATTTCATTAGAAAAGTCACCCTTTCGACTTTGATTTAGGATAGCCCTGCATGTTTTCGTGTATGGGAACGATGCAGCTTCCCTCCCACCAGACATTGTGAGTTTCGCGCCAAAACGGGATTTCCTGTTCAAACTTGAAAAACCGTTAAAATTTAGCATTTTTCATGAATTTCAAATGGAGAATCAAACGTTTCCCGTGACTCGAACACTCCACCCACTGCTTACTTTACCCTCACGTTGTCTTCCAGCCTCCTTCACCTACCACCCTGCGTTAGGCGTTAGCGCGATACGTCTGCTGGAACCAGTTTGAAAGGGTGTTCAGGGGCGGAAGTGCATGTCGCTGGGGACAAAATCCGCCATTTTCCAAGATGGAGGCCGCGTTTTTGGAAATATCTCAAAATGGCATTTACCTTTTTTGTTCTCTTGACTTGATCTAGGTCTGTGTAAAATTTCAACTTGATTGCTCGAAATCGAAAAATCGGGGGGGGGGGGGCGAGAATGACATCGTCTTTTTCTTTTTTTCACTTTTTCACACTTTGCTTGGTTCGAACCTCATGGAGAGGTACCGAATTACCCGAATCCCAAGTTTTGTCTTCCACGGTTAACCACAAGTACACTTTAACGGCCTTTTCCAGAAATTGCGGTTGGGGGGGCGAGAAGGACGCAGGCTCGCGGATTTCATTAGAAAAGTCACCCTTTCGACTTTGATTTAGGATAGCCCTGCATGTTTTCGTGTATGGGAAAGATGTAGCTTCCATCCTAAGAAATTATTTGAGTTTCGCGCCAAAACGGGACTTTCGGTTGAAACTTGAAAAGCGTTAAAATTTAGCATGTTTCATGCATTTCAAATGGAGAATCAAACGTTTCCCGTGACTCGAACCCTACACCCACTGCTTACTTTACCGTCACGTTGTCTTCCAGCCTCCTTCCCCTACAACCCTGAGTTAGGCGTTAGCGCGATGCGTCTGCTGGAACCAGTTTGAAAGGGTGTTTAGGGGCGGAGGTGCAGGTCGCTGGGGACGAAATCCGCCATTTTCCAAGATGGAGGCCGCGTTTTTGGAAATATCTCGAAATCGCATTTACCTTTTTTTGTTCTCTTGACTTGATCTAGGTCTGTGTAAAATTTCAACTCGACTGCTCGAAATCGAAAAAATGTCTTAGGGGGGGCGAGAAGCACTTCTTGGGGGGACGAGAAGGACATTGTCTTTTTCTTTATTCAATTATTCACACTTTGCGTGGTTCGAACCTCATCAAATTTTACAATCTGGGAGGAGAGGTACTGAATTACCCGAATCCCAAGTTTTGTCTTCCTCGGTTAACCGCAAGTACACTTTAACGGCCTTTTCCAGAAATGGCGGTTTGGGGGGCGAGAAGGACGCAGGCTCGCGGATTTCATTAGAAAAGTCACCCTTTCGACTTTGATTTAGGATAGCCCTGCATGTTTTCGTGTATGGGAAAGATGCAGCTTCCCTCCCACCAGATATTGTGAGTTTCGCGCCAAAACGGGATTTCCTGTTCAAACTTGAAAAACCTTTAAAATTTAGCATTTTTCATGAATTTCAAATGGAGAATCAAACGTTTCCCGTGACTCGAACACTCCACCCACTGCTTATTTTACTCTCACGTTGTCTTCCAGCCTCCTTCACCTACCACTCTGCGTTAGGCGTTAGCGCGATACGTCTGCTGGAACCAGTTTGAAAGGGTGTTCAGGGGCGGAAGTGCATGTCGCTGGGGACAAAATCCGCCATTTTCCAAGATGGAGGCCGCGTTTTTGGAAATATCTCAAAAATTGCATTTACATTTTTTTGTTCTCTTGACTTGATCTAGGTCTGTGTAAAATTTCAACTCGATTGCTCGAAATCGAAAAATCGGGGGGGGGGGAGAATGACATCGTCTTTTTCTTTTTTTCACTTTTTCACACTTTGCTTGGTTCGAACCTCATGGAGAGGTACCGAATTACCCGAATCCCAAGTTTTGTCTTCCTCGGTTAACCACAAGTACACTTTAACGGCCTTTTCCAGAAATGGCGGTTGGGGGGGCGAGAAGGACGCAGGCTCGCGGATTTCATTAGAAAAGTCACCCTTTCGACTTTGATTTAGGATAGCTCTGCATGTTTTCGTGTATGGGAAAGATGTAGCTTCCATCCTAAGATATTATTTGAGTTTCGCGCAAAAACGGGACTTTCGGTTGAAACTTGAAAACCGTTAAAATTTAGCATGTTTCATGCATTTCAAATGGAGAATCAAACGTTTCCCGTGACTCGAACCCTACACCCACTGCTTACTTTACCGTCACGTTGTCTTCCAGCCTCCTTCCCCTACAACCCTGAGTTAGGCGTTAGCGCGATGCGTCTGCTGGAACCAGTTTGAAAGGGTGTTTAGGGGCGGAGGTGCAAGTCGCTGGGTCGAAATCCGCCATTTTCCAAGATGGAGGCCGCGTTTTTGGAAATATCTCGAAATCGCATTTACCTTTTTTTGTTCTCTTGACTTGATCTAGGCCTGTGTAAAATTTCAACTCGATTGCTCGAAATCGAAAAAATGGCTTAGGAGGGCGAGAAGCACTTCTTGGGGGGACGAGAAGGACATTGTCTTTTTCTTTATTCAATTATTCACACTTTGCGTGGTTCGAACCTCATCAAATTTTACAATCTGGGAGGAGAGGTACTGAGTTACCCGAATCCCAAGTTTTGTCTTCCTCGGTTAACCGCAAGTACACTTTAACGGCCTTTTCCAGAAATGGCGGTTTGGGGGGCGAGAAGGACGCAGGCTCGCGGATTTCATTAGAAAAGTCACCCTTTCGACTTTGATTTAGGATAGCCCTGCATGTTTTCGTGTATGGGAACGATGCAGCTTCCCTCCCACCAGATATTGTGAGTTTCTCGACAAAACGGGATTTCCTGTTCAAACTTGAAAAACCGTTAAAATTTAGCATTTTTCATGAATTTCAAATGGAGAATCAAACGTTTCCCGTGACTCGAACACTCCACCCACTGCTTACTTTACTCTCACGTTGTCTTCCAGCATCCTTCACCTACCACCCTGCGTTAGGCGTTAGCGCGATACGTCTGCTGGAACCAGTTTGAAAGGGTGTTCAGGGGCGGAAGTGCATGTCGCTGGGGACAAAATCCGCCATTTTCCAAGATGGAGGCCGCGTTTTTGGAAATATCTCAAAATGGCATTTACCTTTTTTTGTTCTCTTGACTTGATCTAGGTCTGTGTAAAATTTCAACTCGATTGCTCGAAATCGAAAAATCGGGGGGGGGGGGGCGAGAATGACATCGTCTTTTTCTTTTTTTCACTTTTTCACACTTTGCTTGGTTCGAACCTCATGGAGAGGTACCGAATTACCCGAATCCCAAGTTTTGTCTTCCTCGGTTAACCACAAGTACACTTTAACGGCCTTTTCCAGAAATGGCGGTTGGGGGGGCGAGAAGGACGCAGGCTCGAGGATTTCATTAGAAAAGTCACCCTTTCGACTTTGATTTAGGATAGCCCTGCATGTTTTCGTGTATGGGAAAGATGTAGCTTCCATCCTAAGAAATTATTTGAGTTTCGCGCCAAAACGGGACTTTCGGTTGAAACTTGAAAAGCGTTAAAATTTAGCATGTTTCATGCATTTCAAATGGAGAATCAAACGTTTCCCGTGACTCGAACCCTACACCCACTGCTTACTTTACCGTCACGTTGTCTTCCAGCCTCCTTCCCCTACAACCCTGAGTTAGGCGTTAGCGCGATGCGTCTGCTGGAACCAGTTTGAAAGGGTGTTTAGGGGCGGAGGTGCAGGTCGCTGGGGACGAAATCCGCCATTTTCCAAGATGGAGGCCGCGTTTTTGGAGATATCTCGAAATCGCATTTAACTTTTTTTGTTCTCTTGACTTGATCTACGTCTGTGTAAAATATGAAGTTGCTAGCTCGAAATCGAAAAAATGGCTTCTTCGATTTGTTTTTCTCAACTGGTCTCGTATATCGTTCCTCTTATTTCTGCAACAGTCTCGGAAAGAAAATATGGACTTTCGTTACATAGGGAGCTTGGATTTCGGTTACCACGATCGAAGAAGATAACCTAATCCCTAATACAAATTGGTCTTTCTGCTGCAAAACCCATGGCCGCTTGCTACATTTGTGGGTTTAAGTGACCCTACATTGGGTGATTCCTACATAGTTGGTTTAATTGCAAACATTTCCCGTGACTCGAACCAAACACCCACTGCTTACTTTACCGTCACGTTGTCTTCCAGCCTCCTTCCCCTACAACCCTGAGTTAGGCGTTAGCGCGATGCGTCTGCTGGAACCAGTTTGAAAGGGTGTTTAGGGGCGGAGGTGCAGGTCGCTGGGGACGAAATCCGCCATTTTCCAAGATGGAGGCCGCGTTTTTGGAAATATCTCGAAATCGCATTTACCTTTTTTTGTTCTCTTGACTTGATCTAGGTCTGTGTAAAATTTCAATACGATTGCTCGAAATCGAAAAAATGGCTTAGGGGGGCGAGAAGCACTTCTTGGGGGGACGAGAAGGACATTGTCTTTTTCTTTATTCAATTATTCACACTTTGCGTGGTTCGAACCTCATCAAATTTTACAATCTGGGAGGAGAGGTACTGAATTACCCGAATCCCACGTTTTGTCTTCCTCGGTTAAACGCAAGTACACTTTAACGGCCTTTTCCAGAAATGGCGGTTTGGGGGGCGAGAAGGACGCAGGCTCGCGGATTTCATTAGAAAAGTCACCCTTTCGACTTTGATTTAGGATAGCCCTGCATGTTTTCATGTATGGGAACGATGCAGCTTCCCTCCCACCAGACATTGTGAGTTTCGCGCCAAAACGGGATTTCCTGTTCAAACTTGAAAAACCGTTAAAATTTAGCATTTTTCATGAATTTCAAATGGAGAATCAAACGTTTCCCGTGACTCGAACACTCCACCCACTGCTTACTTTACCCTCACGTTGTCTTCCAGCCTCCTTCACCTACCACCCTGCGTTAGGCGTTAGCGCGATACGTCTGCTGGAACCAGTTTGAAAGGGTGTTCAGGGGCGGAAGTGCATGTCGCTGGGGACAAAATCCGCCATTTTCCAAGATGGAGGCCGCGTTTTTGGAAATATCTCAAAATGGCATTTACCTTTTTTGTTCTCTTGACTTGATCTAGGTCTGTGTAAAATTTCAACTCGATTGCTCGAAATCGAAAAATCGGGGGGGGGCGAGAATGACATCGTCTTTTTCTTTTTTTCACTTTTTCACACTTTGCTTGGTTCGAACCTCATGGAGAGGTACCGAATTACCCGAATCCCAAGTTTTGTCTTCCTCGGTTAACCACAAGTACACTTTAACGGCCTTTTCCAGAAATTGCGGTTGGGGGGGCGAGAAGGACGCAGGCTCGCGGATTTCATTAGAAAAGTCACCCTTTAGACTTTGATTTAGGATAGCCCTGCATGTTTTCGTGTATGGGAAAGATGTAGCTTCCATCCTAAGAAATTATTTGAGTTTCGCGCCAAAACGGGACTTTCGGTTGAAACTTGAAAAGCGTTAAAATTTAGCATGTTTCATGCATTTCAAATGGAGAATCAAACGTTTCCCGTGACTCGAACCCTACACCCACTGCTTACTTTACCGTCACGTTGTCTTCCAGCCTCCTTCCCCTACAACCCTGAGTTAGGCGTTAGCGCGATGCGTCTGCTGGAACCAGTTTGAAAGGGTGTTTAGGGGCGGAGGTGCAGGTCGCTGGGGACGAAATCCGCCATTTTCCAAGATGGAGGCCGCGTTTTTGGAGATATCTCGAAATCGCATTTAACTTTTTTTGTTCTCTTGACTTGATCTACGTCTGTGTAAAATATGCAGTTGCTAGCTCGAAATCGAAAAAATGGCTTCTTCGATTTGTTTTTCTCAACTGGTCTCGTATATCGTTCCTCTTATTTCTGCAACAGTCTCGGAAAGAAAATATGGACTTTCGTTACATAGGGAGCTTGGATTTCGGTTACCACGATCGAAGAAGATAACCTAATCCCTAATACAAATTGGTCTTTCTGCTGCAAAACCCATGGCCGCTTGCTACATTTGTGGGTTTAAGTGACCCTACATTGGGTGATTCCTACATAGTTGGTTTAATTGCAAACATTTCCCGTGACTCGAACCAAACACCCACTGCTTACTTTACCGTCACGTTGTCTTCCAGCCTCCTTCCCCTACAACCCAGAGTTAGGCGTTAGCGCGATGCGTCTGCTGGAACCAGTTTGAAAGGGTGTTTAGGGGCGGAGGTGCAGGTCGCTGGGGACGAAATCCGCCATTTTCCAAGATGGAGGCCGCGTTTTTGGAAATATCTCGAAATCGCATTTACCTTTTTTTGTTCTCTTGACTTGATCTAGGCCTGTGTAAAATTTCAACTCGACTGCTCGAAATCGAAAAAATGTCTTAGGGGGGGCGAGAAGCACTTCTTGGGGGGACGAGAAGGACATTGTATTTTTCTTTATTCAATTATTCACACTTTGCGTGGTTCGAACTTCATCATATTTTACAATCTGGGACGAGAGGTACTGTATTACCCGAATCCCAAGTTTTGTCTTCCTCGGTTAACCGCAAGTACACTTTAACGGCCTTTTCCAGAAATGGCGGTTTGGGGGGGCGAGAAGGACGCAGGCTCGCGGATTTCATTAGAAAAGTCACCCTTTAGACTTTCATTTAGGATAGCCCTGCATGTTTTCGTGTATGGGAAAGATGTAGCTTCCATCCTAAGAAATTATTTGAGTTTCGCGCCAAAACGGGACTTTCGGTTGAAACTTGAAAACCGTTAAAATTTATCATGTTTCATGCATTTCAAATGGAGAATCAAACGTTTCCCGTGACTCGAACCCTACACCCACTGCTTACTTTACCGTCACGTTGTCTTCCAGCCTCCTTCCCCTACAACCCTGAGTTAGGCGTTAGCGCGATGCGTCTGCTGGAACCAGTTTGAAAGGGTGTTTAGGGGCGGAGGTGCAGGTCGCTGGGGACGAAATCCGCCATTTTCCAAGATGGAGGCCGCGTTTTTGGAAATATCTCGAAATCGCATTTACCTTTTTTTGTTCTCTTGACTTGATCTAGGCCTGTGTAAAATTTCAACTCGATTGCTCGAAATCGAAAAAATGGCTTAGGAGGGCGAGAAGCACTTCTTGGGGGGACGAGAAGGACATTGTCTTTTTCTTTATTCAATTATTCACACTTTGCGTGGTTCGAACCTCATCAAATTTTACAATCTGGGAGGAGAGGTACTGAGTTACCCGAATCCCAAGTTTTGTCTTCCTCGGTTAACCGCAAGTACACTTTAACGGCCTTTTCCAGAAATGGCGGTTTGGGGGGGCGAGAAGGACGCAGGCTCGCGGATTTCATTAGAAAAGTCACCCTTTCGACTTTGATTTAGGATAGCCCTGCATGTTTTCGTGTATGGGAACGATGCAGCTTCCCTCCCACCAGATATTGTGAGTTTCTCGACAAAACGGGATTTCCTGTTCAAACTTGAAAAACCGTTAAAATTTAGCATTTTTCATGAATTTCAAATGGAGAATCAAACGTTTCCCGTGACTCGAACACTCCACCCACTGCTTACTTTACTCTCACGTTGTCTTCCAGCATCCTTCACCTACCACCCTGCGTTAGGCGTTAGCGCGATACGTCTGCTGGAACCAGTTTGAAAGGGTGTTCAGGGGCGGAAGTGCATGTCGCTGGGGACAAAATCCGTCATTTTCCAAGATGGAGGCCGCGTTTTTGGAAATATCTCAAAATGGCATTTACCTTTTTTTGTTCTCTTGACTTGATCTAGGACTGTGTAAAATTTCAACTCGATTGCTCGAAATCGAAAAATCGGGGGGGGCGAGAATAACATCGTCTTTTTCTTTTTTTCACTTTTTCACACTTTGCTTGGTTCGAACCTCATGGAGAGGTACCGAATTACCTGAATCCCAAGTTTTGTCTTCCTCGGTTAACCACAAGTACACTTTAACGGCCTTTTCCAGAAATGGCGGTTGGGGGGGCGAGAAGGACGCAGGCTCGCGGATTTCATTAGAAAAGTCACCCTTTCGACTTTGATTTAGGATAGCCCTGCATGTTTTCGTGTATGGGAAAGATGTAGCTTCCATCCTAAGAAATTATTTGAGTTTCGCGCCAAAACGGGACTTTCGGTTGAAACTTGAAAAGCGTTAAAATTTAGCATGTTTCATGCATTTCAAATGGAGAATCAAACGTTTCCCGTGACTCGAACCCTACACCCACTGCTTACTTTACCGTCACGTTGTCTTCCAGCCTCCTTCCCCTACAACCCTGAGTTAGGCGTTAGCGCGATGCGTCTGCTGGAACCAGTTTGAAAGGGTGTTTAGGGGCGGAGGTGCAGGTCGCTGGGGACGAAATCCGCCATTTTCCAAGATGGAGGCCGCGTTTTTGGAGATATCTCGAAATCGCATTTAACTTTTTTTGTTCTCTTGACTTGATCTACGTCTGTGTAAAATATGAAGTTGCTAGCTCGAAATCGAAAAAATGGCTTCTTCGATTTGTTTTTCTCAACTGGTCTCGTATATCGTTCCTCTTATTTCTGCAACAGTCTCGGAAAGAAAATATGGACTTTCGTTACATAGGGAGCTTGGATTTCGGTTACCACGATCGAAGAAGATAACCTAATCCCTAATACAAATTGGTCTTTCTGCTGCAAAACCCATGGCCGCTTGCTACATTTGTGGGTTTAAGTGACCCTACATTGGGTGATTCCTACATAGTTGGTTTAATTGCAAACATTTCCCGTGACTCGAACCAAACACCCACTGCTTACTTTACCGTCACGTTGTCTTCCAGCCTCCTTCCCCTACAACCCTGAGTTAGGCGTTAGCGCGATGCGTCTGCTGGAACCAGTTTGAAAGGGTGTTTAGGGGCGGAGGTGCAGGTCGCTGGGGACGAAATCCGCCATTTTCCAAGATGGAGGCCGCGTTTTTGGAAATATCTCGAAATCGCATTTACCTTTTTTTGTTCTCTTGACTTGATCTAGGTCTGTGTAAAATTTCAATACGATTGCTCGAAATCGAAAAAATGGCTTAGGGGGGCGAGAAGCACTTCTTGGGGGGACGAGAAGGACATTGTCTTTTTCTTTATTCAATTATTCACACTTTGCGTGGTTCGAACCTCATCAAATTTTACAATCTGGGAGGAGAGGTACTGAATTACCCGAATCCCACGTTTTGTCTTCCTCGGTTAAACGCAAGTACACTTTAACGGCCTTTTCCAGAAATGGCGGTTTGGGGGGCGAGAAGGACGCAGGCTCGCGGATTTCATTAGAAAAGTCACCCTTTCGACTTTGATTTAGGATAGCCCTGCATGTTTTCGTGTATGGGAACGATGCAGCTTCCCTCCCACCAGACATTGTGAGTTTCGCGCCAAAACGGGATTTCCTGTTCAAACTTGAAAAACCGTTAAAATTTAGCATTTTTCATGAATTTCAAATGGAGAATCAAACGTTTCCCGTGACTCGAACACTCCACCCACTGCTTACTTTACCCTCACGTTGTCTTCCAGCCTCCTTCACCTACCACCCTGCGTTAGGCGTTAGCGCGATACGTCTGCTGGAACCAGTTTGAAAGGGTGTTCAGGGGCGGAAGTGCATGTCGCTGGGGACAAAATCCGCCATTTTCCAAGATGGAGGCCGCGTTTTTGGAAATATCTCAAAATGGCATTTACCTTTTTTGTTCTCTTGACTTGATCTAGGTCTGTGTAAAATTTCAACTCGATTGCTCGAAATCGAAAAATCGGGGGGGGGCGAGAATGACATCGTCTTTTTCTTTTTTTCACTTTTTCACACTTTGCTTGGTTCGAACCTCATGGAGAGGTACCGAATTACCCGAATCCCAAGTTTTGTCTTCCTCGGTTAACCACAAGTACACTTTAACGGCCTTTTCCAGAAATTGCGGTTGGGGGGGCGAGAAGGACGCAGGCTCGCGGATTTCATTAGAAAAGTCACCCTTTAGACTTTGATTTAGGATAGCCCTGCATGTTTTCGTGTATGGGAAAGATGTAGTTTCCATCCTAAGAAATTATTTGAGTTTCGCGCCAAAACGGGACTTTCGGTTGAAACTTGAAAAGCGTTAAAATTTAGCATGTTTCATGCATTTCAAATGGAGAATCAAACGTTTCCCGTGACTCGAACCCTACACCCACTGCTTACTTTACCGTCACGTTGTCTTCCAGCCTCCTTCCCCTACAACCCTGAGTTAGGCGTTAGCGCGATGCGTCTGCTGGAACCAGTTTGAAAGGGTGTTTAGGGGCGGAGGTGCAGGTCGCTGGGGACGAAATCCGCCATTTTCCAAGATGGAGGCCGCGTTTTTGGAGATATCTCGAAATCGCATTTAACTTTTTTTGTTCTCTTGACTTGATCTACGTCTGTGTAAAATATGCAGTTGCTAGCTCGAAATCGAAAAAATGGCTTCTTCGATTTGTTTTTCTCAACTGGTCTCGTATATCGTTCCTCTTATTTCTGCAACAGTCTCGGAAAGAAAATATGGACTTTCGTTACATAGGGAGCTTGGATTTCGGTTACCACGATCGAAGAAGATAACCTAATCCCTAATACAAATTGGTCTTTCTGCTGCAAAACCCATGGCCGCTTGCTACATTTGTGGTTTTAAGTGACCCTACATTGGGTGATTCCTACATAGTTGGTTTAATTGCAAACATTTCCCGTGACTCGAACCAAACACCCACTGCTTACTTTACCGTCACGTTGTCTTCCAGCCTCCTTCCCCTACAACCCAGAGTTAGGCGTTAGCGCGATGCGTCTGCTGGAACCAGTTTGAAAGGGTGTTTAGGGGCGGAGGTGCAGGTCGCTGGGGACGAAATCCGCCATTTTCCAAGATGGAGGCCGCGTTTTTGGAAATATCTCGAAATCGCATTTACCTTTTTTTGTTCTCTTGACTTGATCTAGGCCTGTGTAAAATTTCAACTCGACTGCTCGAAATCGAAAAAATGTCTTAGGGGGGGCGAGAAGCACTTCTTGGGGGGACGAGAAGGACATTGTATTTTTCTTTATTCAATTATTCACACTTTGCGTGGTTCGAACTTCATCAAATTTTACAATCTGGGACGAGAGGTACTGTATTACCCAAATCCCAAGTTTTGTCTTCCTCGGTTAACCGCAAGTACACTTTAACGGCCTTTTCCAGAAATGGCGGTTTGGGGGGGCGAGAAGGACGCAGGCTCGCGGATTTCATTAGAAAAGTCACCCTTTCGACTTTGATTTAGGATAGCCCTGCATGTTTTCGTGTATGGGAACGATGCAGCTTCCCTCCCACCAGATATTGTGAGTTTCGCGCCAAAACGGTATTTCCTGTTCAAACTTGAAAAACCTTTAAAATTTAGCATTTTTCATGAATTTCAAATGGAGAATCAAACGTTTCCCGTGACTCGAACACTCCACCCACTGCTTATTTTACTCTCACGTTGTCTTCCAGCCTCCTTCACCTACCACTCTGCGTTAGGCGTTAGCGCGATACGTCTGCTGGAACCAGTTTGAAAGGGTGTTCAGGGGCGGAAGTGCATGTCGCTGGGGACAAAATCCGCCATTTTCCAAGATGGAGGCCGCGTTTTTGGAAATATCTCAAAAATTGCATTTACATTTTTTTGTTCTCTTGACTTGATCTAGGTCTGTGAAAAATTTCAACTCGATTGCTCGAAATCGAAAAATCGGGGGGGGGGGGCGAGAATGACATCGTCTTTTTCTTTTTTTCACTTTTTCACACTTTGCTTGGTTCGAACCTCATGGAGAGGTACCGAATTACCCGAATCCCAAGTTTTGTCTTCCTCGGTTAACCACAAGTACACTTTAACGGCCTTTTCCAGAAATTGCGGTTGGGGGGGCGAGAAGGACGCAGGCTCGCGGATTTCATTAGAAAAGTCACCCTTTAGACTTTCATTTAGGATAGCCCTGCATGTTTTCGTGTATGGGAAAGATGTAGCTTCCATCCTAAGAAATTATTTGAGTTTCGCGCCAAAACGGGACTTTCGGTTGAAACTTGAAAACCGTTAAAATTTAGCATGTTTCATGCATTTCAAATGGAGAATCAAACGTTTCCCGTGACTCGAACCCTACACCCACTGCTTACTTTACCGTCACGTTGTCTTCCAGCCTCCTTCCCCTACAACCCTGAGTTAGGCGTTAGCGCGATGCGTCTGCTGGAACCAGTTTGAAAGGGTGTTTAGGGGCGGAGGTGCAGGTCGCTGGGGACGAAATCCGCCATTTTCCAAGATGGAGGCCGCGTTTTTGGAGATATCTCGAAATCGCATTTAACTTTTTTTGTTCTCTTGACTTGATCTACGTCTGTGTAAAATATGAAGTTGCTAGCTCGAAATCGAAAAAATGGCTTCTTCGATTTGTTTTTCTCAACTGGTCTCGTATATCGTTCCTCTTATTTCTGCAACAGTCTCGGAAAGAAAATATGGACTTTCGTTACATAGGAAGCTTGGATTTCGGTTACCACGATCGAAGAAGATAACCTAATCCCTAATACAAATTGGTCTTTCTGCTGCAAAACCCATGGCCGCTTGCTACATTTGTGGGTTTAAGTGACCCTACATTGTGTGATTCCTACATAGTTGGTTTAAATGCAAACATTTCCCGTGACTCGAACCAAACACCCACTGCTTACTTTACCGTCACGTTGTCTTCCAGCCTCCTTCCCCTACAACCCTGAGTTAGGCGTTAGCGCGATGCGTCTGCTGGAACCAGTTTGAAAGGGTGTTTAGGGGCGGAGGTGCAGGTCGCTGGGAACGAAATCCGCCATTTTCCAAGATGGAGGCCGCGTTTTTGGAAATATCTCGAAATCGCATTTACCTTTTTTTGTTCTCTTGACTTGATCTAGGTCTGTGTAAAATTTCAATACGATTGCTCGAAATCGAAAAAATGGCTTAGGGGGGCGAGAAGCACTTCTTGGGGGGACGAGAAGGACATTGTCTTTTTCTTTATTCAATTATTCACACTTTGCGTGGTTCGAACCTCATCAAATTTTACAATCTGGGAGGAGAGGTACTGAATTACCCGAATCCCACGTTTTGTCTTCCTCGGTTAAACGCAAGTACACTTTAACGGCCTTTTCCAGAAATGGCGGTTTGGGGGGCGAGAAGGACGCAGGCTCGGGGATTTCATTAGAAAAGTCACCCTTTCGACTTTGATTTAGGATAGCCCTGCATGTTTTCGTGTATGGGAACGATGCAGCTTCCCTCCCACCAGACATTGTGAGTTTCGCGCCAAAACGGGATTTCCTGTTCAAACTTGAAAAACCGTTAAAATTTAGCATTTTTCATGAATTTCAAATGGAGAATCAAACGTTTCCCGTGACTCGAACACTCCACCCACTGCTTACTTTACCCTCACGTTGTCTTCCAGCCTCCTTCACCTACCACCCTGCGTTAGGCGTTAGCGCGATACGTCTGCTGGAACCAGTTTGAAAGGGTGTTCAGGGGCGGAAGTGCATGTCGCTGGGGACAAAATCCGCCATTTTCCAAGATGGAGGCCGCGTTTTTGGAAATATCTCAAAATGGCATTTACCTTTTTTGTTCTCTTGACTTGATCTAGGTCTGTGTAAAATTTCAACTCGATTGCTCGAAATCGAAAAATCGGGGGGGGGGCGAGAATGACATCGTCTTTTTCTTTTTTTCACTTTTTCACATTTTGCTTGGTTCGAACCTCATGGAGAGGTACCGAATTACCCGAATCCCAAGTTTTGTCTTCCTCGGTTAACCACAAGTACACTTTAACGGCCTTTTCCAGAAATTGCGGTTGGGGGGGCGAGAAGGACGCAGGCTCGCGGATTTCATTAGAAAAGTCACCCTTTAGACTTTGATTTAGGATAGCCCTGCATGTTTTCGTGTATGGGAAAGATGTAGCTTCCATCCTAAGAAATTATTTGAGTTTCGCGCCAAAACGGGACTTTCGGTTGAAACTTGAAAAGCGTTAAAATTTAGCATGTTTCATGCATTTCAAATGGAGAATCAAACGTTTCCCGTGACTCGAACCCTACACCCACTGCTTACTTTACCGTCACGTTGTCTTCCAGCCTCCTTCCCCTACAACCCTGAGTTAGGCGTTAGCGCGATGCGTCTGCTGGAACCAGTTTGAAAGGGTGTTTAGGGGCGGAGGTGCAGGTCGCTGGGGACGAAATCCGCCATTTTCCAAGATGGAGGCCGCGTTTTTGGAGATATCTCGAAATCGCATTTAACTTTTTTTGTTCTCTTGACTTGATCTACGTCTGTGTAAAATATGCAGTTGCTAGCTCGAAATCGAAAAAATGGCTTCTTCGATTTGTTTTTCTCAACTGGTCTCGTATATCGTTCCTCTTATTTCTGCAACAGTCTCGGAAAGAAAATATGGACTTTCGTTACATAGGGAGCTTGGATTTCGGTTACCACGATCGAAGAAGATAACCTAATCCCTAATACAAATTGGTCTTTCTGCTGCAAAACCCATGGCCGCTTGCTACATTTGTGGTTTTAAGTGACCCTACATTGGGTGATTCCTACATAGTTGGTTTAATTGCAAACATTTCCCGTGACTCGAACCAAACACCCACTGCTTATTTACCGTCACGTTGTCTTCCAGCCTCCTTCCCCTACAACCCAGAGTTAGGCGTTAGCGCGATGCGTCTGCTGGAACCAGTTTGAAAGGGTGTTTAGGGGCGGAGGTGCAGGTCGCTGGGGACGAAATCCGCCATTTTCCAAGATGGAGGCCGCGTTTTTGGAAATATCTCGAAATCGCATTTACCTTTTTTTGTTCTCTTGACTTGATCTAGGCCTGTGTAAAATTTCAACTCGATTGCTCGAAATCGAAAAAATGGCTTAGGAGGGCGAGAAGCACTTCTTGGGGGGACGAGAAGGACATTGTCTTTTTCTTTATTCAATTATTCACACTTTGCGTGGTTCGAACCTCATCAAATTTTACAATCTGGGAGGAGAGGTACTGAGTTACCCGAATCCCAAGTTTTGTCTTCCTCGGTTAACCGCAAGTACACTTTAACGGCCTTTTCCAGAAATGGCGGTTTGGGGGGGCGAGAAGGACGCAGGCTCGCGGATTTCATTAGAAAAGTCACCCTTTCGACTTTGATTTAGGATAGCCCTGCATGTTTTCGTGTATGGGAACGATGCAGCTTCCCTCCCACCAGATATTGTGAGTTTCTCGACAAAACGGGATTTCCTGTTCAAACTTGAAAAACCATTAAAATTTAGCATTTTTCATGAATTTCAAATGGAGAATCAAACGTTTCCCGTGACTCGAACACTCCACCCACTGCTTACTTTACTCTCACGTTGTCTTCCAGCATCCTTCACCTACCACCCTGCGTTAGGCGTTAGCGCGATACGTCTGCTGGAACCAGTTTGAAAGGGTGTTCAGGGGCGGAAGTGCATGTCGCTGGGGACAAAATCCGTCATTTTCCAAGATGGAGGCCGCGTTTTTGGAAATATCTCAAAATGGCATTTACCTTTTTTTGTTCTCTTGACTTGATCTACGTCTGTGTAAAATATGAAGTTGCTAGCTCGAAATCGAAAAAATGGCTTCTTCGATTTGTTTTTCTCAACTGGTATCGTATATCGTTCCTCTTATTTCTGCAACAGTCTCGGAAAGAAAATATGGACTTTCGTTACATAGGGAGCTTGGATTTCGGTTACCACGATCGAAGAAGATAACCTAATCCCTAATACAAATTGGTCTTTCTGCTGCAAAACCCATGGCCGCTTGCTACATTTGTGGGTTTAAGTGACCCTACATTGGGTGATTCCTACATAGTTGGTTTAATTGCAAACATTTCCCGTGACTCGAACCAAACACCCACTGCTTACTTTACCGTCACGTTGTCTTCCAGCCTCCTTCCCCTACAACCCTGAGTTAGGCGTTAGCGCGATGCGTCTGCTGGAACCAGTTTGAAAGGGTGTTTAGGGGCGGAGGTGCAGGTCGCTGGGGACGAAATCCGCCATTTTCCAAGATGGAGGCCGCGTTTTTGGAAATATCTCGAAATGGCATTTACCTTTTTTTGTTCTCTTGACTTGATCTAGGCCTGTGTAAAATTTCAACTCGATTGCTCGAAATCGAAAAAAATTGCTTAGGGGGGCGAGAAGCACTTCTTGGGGGAACGAGAAGGACATTGTATTTTTCTTTATTCAATTATTCACACTTTGCGTGGATCGAACCTCAGCAAATTTTACAATCTGGGAGGAGAGGTACTGAATTACCAGAATCCCAAGTTTTGTCTTCCTCGGTTAACCGCAAGTACACTTTAACGGCCTTTTCCAGAAATGGCGGTTTGGGGGCGAGAAGGACGCAGGCTCGCGGATTTCATTAGAAAAGTCACCCTTTCGACTTTGATTTAGGATAGCCCTGCATGTTTTCGTGTATGGGAACGATGCAGCTTCCCTCCCACCAGATATTGTGAGTTTCGCGCCAAAACGGGATTTCCTGTTCAAACTTGAAAAACCGTTAAAATTTAGCATTTTTCATGAATTTCAAATGGAGAATCAAACGTTTCCCGTGACTCGAACACTCCACCCACTGCTTACTTTACCCTCACGTTGTCTTCCAGCCTTCTTCACCTACCACTCTGCGTTAGGCGTTAGCGCGATACGTCTGCTGGAACGAGTTTGAAAGGGTGTTCAGGGGCGGAAGTGCATGTCGCTGGGGACAAAATCCGCCATTTTCCAAGATGGAGGCCGCGTTTTTGGAAATATCTCAAAATTACATTTACCTTTTTTTGTTCTCTTGACTTGATCTAGGTCTGTGTAAAATTTCAACTCGATTGCTCGAAATCGAAAAATCGGGGGGAGGGGGTCGAGAATGACATCGTCTTTTTCTTTTTTTCACTTTTTTCACACTTTGCTTGGTTCGAACCTCATGGAGAGGTACCGAATTACCCGAATCCCAAGTTTTGTCATCCTCGGTTAACCACAAGTACACTTTAACGGCCTTTTCCAGAAATGGCGGTTGGGGGCGAGAAGGACGCAGGCTCGCGGATTTCATTAGAAAAGTCACCCTTTCGACTTTGATTTAGGATAGCCCTGCATGTTTTCGTGTATGGGAAAGATGTAGCTTCCATCCTAACAAATTATTTGAGTTTCGCGCAAAAACGGGACTTTCGGTTGAAACTTGAAAACCGTTAAAATTTAGCTTGTTTCATGCATTTCAAATGGAGAATCAAACGTTTCCCGTGTCTCGAACCCTACACCCACTGCTTACTTTACCGTCACGTTGTCTTCCAGCCTCCTTCCCCTACAACCCTGAGTTAGGCGTTAGCGCGATGCGTCTGCTGGAACCAGTTTGAAAGGGTGTTTAGGGGCGGAGGTGCAGGTCGCTGGGGACGAAATCCGCCATTTTCCAAGATGGAGGCCGCGTTTTTGGAAATATCTCGAAATCGCATTTACCTTTTTTTGTTCTCTTGACTTGATCTAGGCCTGTGTAAAATTTCAACTCGATTGCTCGAAATCGAAAAAATGGCTTAGGGGGGCGAGAAGCACTTCTTGGGGGGACGAGAAGGACATTGTATTTTTCTTTATTCAAATATTCACACTTTGCGTTGTTCGAACCTCATCAAATTTTACAATCTGGGAGGAGAGGTACTGAATTACCCGAATCCCAAGTTTTGTCTTCCTCGGTTAACCGCAAGTACACTTTAACGGCCTTTTCCAGAAATGGCGGTTTGGGGGGGCGAGAAGGACGCAGGCTCGCGGATTTCATTAGAAAAGTCACCCTTTCGACTTTGATTTAGGATAGCCCTGCATGTTTTCGTGTATGGGAACGATGCAGCTTCCCTCCCACCAGATATTGTGAGTTTCTCGCCAAAACGGGATTTCCTGTTCAAACTTGAAAAACCGTGTGACATCGTCTTTTTCTTTTTTTCACTTTTTCACACTTTGCTTGGTTCGAACCTCATGGAGAGGTACCGAATTACCCGAATCCCAAGTTTTGTCTTCCTCGGTTAACCACAAGTACACTTTAACGGCCTTTTCCAGAAATGGCGGTTGGGGGGGCGAGAAGGACGCAGGCTCGCGGATTTCATTAGAAAAGTCACCCTTTCGACTTTGATTTAGGATAGCCCTGCATGTTTTCGTGTATGGGAAAGATGTAGCTTCCATCCTAAGAAATTATTTGAGTTTCGCGCAAAAACGGGACTTTCGGTTGAAACTTGAAAACCGTTAAAATTTAGCATGTTTCATGCATATCAAATGGAGAATCAAACGTTTCCCGTGACTCGAACCCTACACCCACTGCTTACTTTACCGTCACGTTGTCTTCCAGCCTCCTTCCCCTACAACCCTGAGTTAGGCGTTAGCGCGATGCGTCTGCTGGAACCAGTTTGAAAGGGTGTTTAGGGGCGGAGGTGCAGGTCGCTGGGGACGAAATCCGCCATTTTCCAAGATGGAGGCCGCGTTTTTGGAGATATCTCGAAATCGCATTTAACTTTTTTTGTTCTCTTGACTTGATCTACGTCTGTGTAAAATATGAAGTTGCTAGCTCGAAATCGAAAAAATGGCTTCTTCGATTTGTTTTTCTCAACTGGTCTCGTATATCGTTCCTCTTATTTCTGCAACAGTCTCGGAATGAAAATATGGACTTTCGTTACATAGGGAGCTTGGATTTCGGTTACCACGATCGGAGAAGATAACCTAATCCCTAATACAAATTGGTCTTTCTGCTGCAAAACCCATGGCCGCTTGTTACATTTGTGGGTTTAAGTGACCCTACATTGGGTGATTCCTACATAGTTGGTTTAATTGCAAACATTTCCCGTGACTCGAACCAAACACCCACTGCTTACTTTACCGTCACGTTGTCTTCCAGCCTCCTTCCCCTACAACCCTGAGTTAGGCGTTAGCGCGATGCGTCTGCTGGAACCAGTTTGAAAGGGTGTTTAGGGGCGGAGGTGCAGGTCGCTGGGGACGAAATCCGCCATTTTCCAAGATGGAGGCCGCGTTTTTGGAAATATCTCGAAATCGCATTTACCTTTTTTTGTTCTCTTGACTTGATCTAGGCCTGTGTAAAATTTCAACTCGATTGCTCGAAATCGAAAAAATGGCTTAGGGGGGCGAGAAGCACTTCTTGGGGGTCGAGAAGGACATTGTCTTTTTCTTTATTCAATTATTCACACTTTGCGTTGTTCGAACCTCATCAAATTTTACAATCTGGGAGGAGAGGTACTGAATTACCAGAATCCCAAGTTTTGTCTTCCTCGGTTAACCGCAAGTACACTTTAACGGCCTTTTCCAGAAATGGCGGTTTGGGGGGCGAGAAGGACGCAGGCTCGCGGATTTCATTAGAAAAGTCACCCTTTCGACTTTGATTTAGGATAGCCCTGCATGTTTTCGTGTATGGGAACGATGCAGCTTCCCTCCCACCAGATATTGTGAGTTTCGCGCCAAAACGGGATTTCCTGTTCAAACTTGAAAAACCGTTAAAATTTAGCATTTTTCATGAATTTCAAATGGAGAATCAAACGTTTCCCGTGACTCGAACACTCCACCCACTGCTTACTTTACCCTCACGTTGTCTTCCAGCCTTCTTCACCTACCACTCTGCGTTAGGCGTTAGCGCGATACGTCTGCTGGAACCAGTTTGAAAGGGTGTTCAGGGGCGGAAGTGCATGTCGCTGGGGACAAAATCCGCCATTTTCCAAGATGGAGGCCGCGTTTTTGGAAATATCTCAAAATGGCATTTACCTTTTTTTGTTCTCTTGACTTGATCTAGGTCTGTGTAAAATTTCAACTCGATTGCTCGAAATCGAAAAATCGGGGGGGAGGGGGGCGAGAATGACATCGTCTTTTTCTTTTTTTCACTTTTTCACACTTTGCTTGGTTCGAACCTCATGGAGAGGTACCGAATTACCCGAATCCCAAGTTTTGTCTTCCTCGGTTAACCACAAGTACACTTTAACGGCCTTTTCCAGAAATGGCGGTTGGGGGGCGAGAAGGACGCAGGCTCGCGGATTTCATTAGAAAAGTCACCCTTTCGACTTTGATTTAGGATAGCCCTGCATGTTTTCGTGTATGGGAAAGATGTAGCTTACATCCTAAGAAATTATTTGAGTTTCGCGCAAAAACGGGACTTTCGGTTGAAACTTGAAAAGCGTTAAAATTTAGCATGTTTCATGCATTTCAAATGGAGAATCAAACGTTTCCCGTGACTCGAACCCTACACCCACTGCTTACTTTACCGTCACGTTGTCTTCCAGCCTCCTTCCCCTACAACCCTGAGTTAGGCGTTAGCGCGATGCGTCTGCTGGAACCAGTTTGAAAGGGTGTTTAGGGGCGGAGGTGCAGGTCGCTGGGGACGAAATCCGCCATTTTCCAAGATGGAGGCCGCGTTTTTGGAGATATCTCGAAATCGCATTTAACTTTTTTTGTTCTCTTGACTTGATCTACGTCTGTGTAAAATATGAAGTTGCTAGCTCGAAATCGAAAAAATGGCTTCTTCGATTTGTTTTTCTCAACTGGTCTCGTATATCGTTCCTCTTATTTCTGCAACAGTCTCGGAATGAAAATATGGACTTTCGTTACATAGGGAGCTTGGATTTCGGTTACCACGATCGAAGAAGATAA
The DNA here is from genome assembly GCF_977018435.1 of Lepisma saccharinum. Lineage (NCBI taxonomy): Eukaryota > Metazoa > Arthropoda > Insecta > Zygentoma > Lepismatidae > Lepisma > Lepisma saccharinum. The sequence goes on along the minus strand of NC_139239.1, from coordinate 214,053 downwards.
CCTAATCCCTAATACAAATTGGTCTTTCTGCTGCAAAACCCATGGCCGCTTGCTACATTTGTGGGTTTAAGTGACCCTACATTGGGTGATTCCTACATAGTTGGTTTAATTGCAAACATTTCCCGTGACTCGAACCAAACACCCACTGCTTACTTTACCGTCACGTTGTCTTCCAGCCTCCTTCCCCTACAACCCTGAGTTAGGCGTTAGCGCGATGCGTCTGCTGGAACCAGTTTGAAAGGGTGTTTAGGGGCGGAGGTGCAGGTCGCTGGGGACGAAATCCGCCATTTTCCAAGATGGAGGCCGCGTTTTTGGAAATATCTCGAAATCGCATTTACCTTTTTTTGTTCTCTTGACTTGATCTAGGCCTGTGTAAAATTTCAACTCGATTGCTCGAAATCGAAAAAATGGCTTAGGGGGGCGAGAAGCACTTCTTGGGGGGAAGAGAAGGACATTGTCTTTTTCTTTATTCAATTATTCACACTTTGCGTGGTTCGAACCTCATCAAATTTTACAATCTGGGAGGAGAGGTACTGAATTACCCGAATCCCAAGTTTTGTCTTCCTCGGTTAACCACAAGTACACTTTAACGGCCTTTTCCAGAAATGGCGGTTTGGGGGGGCGAAAAGGACGCAGGCTCGCGGATTTCATTAGAAAAGTCACCCTTTCGACTTTGATTTAGGATAGCCCTGCATGTTTTCGTGTATGGGAACGATGCAGCTTCCCTCCCACCAGATATTGTGAGTTTCGCGCCAAAACGGGATTTCCTGTTCAAACTTGAAAAACCGATACAATTTAGCATTTTTCATGAATTTCAAATGGAGAATCAAACGTTTCCCGTGACTCGAACACTCCACCCACTGCTTACTTTACACTCACGTTGTCTTCCAGCCTCCTTCACCTACCACCCTGCGTTAGGCGTTAGCGCGATACGTCTGCTGGAACCAGTTTGAAAGGGTGTTCAGGGGCGGAAGTGCATGTCGCTGGGGACAAAATCCGTCATTTTCCAAGATGGAGGCCGCGTTTTTGGAAATATCTCGAAATGGCATTTACCTTTTTTTGTTCTCTTGTCATAATCTAGGCCTGTGTAAAATTTCAACTCGATTGCTCAAAATCGAAAAATCGGGGGGGGGGGGTTGAGAATGACATCGTCTTTTTCTTTTTTTCACTTTTTCACACTTTGCTTGATTCGAACCTCATGCAGAGGTACCGAATTACCCGAATCCCAAGTTTTGTCTTCCTCGGTTAACCACAAGTACACTTTAACGGCCTTTTCCAGAAATGGCGGTTGGGGGGGCGAGAAGGACGCAGGCTCGCGGATTTCATTAGAAAAGTCACCCTTTCGACTTTGATTTAGGATAGCCCTGCATGTTTTCGTGTATGGGAAAGATGCAGCTTCCATCCTAAGAAATTATTTGAGTTTCGCTCAAAAACGGGACTTTCGGTTGAAACTTGAAAAGCGTTAAAATTTAGCATGTTTCATGCATTTCAAATGGAGAATCAAACGTTTCCCGTGGCTCGAACCCTACACCCACTGCTTACTTTACCCTCACGTTGTCTTCCAGCCTCCTTCCCCTACAACCCTGAGTTAGGCGTTAGCGCGATGCGTCTGCTGGAACCAGTTTGAAAGGGTGTTCAGGGGCGGAGGTGCAGGTCGCTGGGGACGAAATCCGCCATTTTCCAAGATGGAGGCCGCGTTTTTGGAAATATCTCGAAATCGCATTTACCTTTTTTTGTTCTCTTGACTTGATCTAGGCCTGTGTAAAATTTCAACTCGATTGCTCGAAATCGAAAAAATGGCTTAGGGGGGCGAGAAGCACTTCTTGGGGGTCGAGAAGGACATTGTCTTTTTCTTTATTCAATTATTCACACTTTGCGTGGTTCGAACCTCATCAAATTTTACAATCTGGGAGGAGAGGTACTGAATTACCCGAATCCCAAGTTTTGTCTTCCTCGGTTAACCACAAGTACACTTTAACGGCCTTTTCCAGAAATGGCGGTTTGGGGGGGCGAAAAGGACGCAGGCTCGCGGGTTTCATTAGAAAAGTCACCCTTTCGACTTTGATTTAGGATAGCCCTGCATGTTTTCGTGTATGGGAACGATGCAGCTTCCCTCCCACCAGATATTGTGAGTTTCGCGCCAAAACGGGATTTCCTGTTCAAACTTGAAAAACCGTTACAATTTAGCATTTTTCATGAATTTCAAATGGAGAATCAAACGTTTCCCGTGACTCGAACACTCCACCCACTGCTTACTTTACACTCACGTTGTCTTCCAGCCTCCTTCACCTACCACCCTGCGTTAGGCGTTAGCGCGATACGTCTGCTGGAACCAGTTTGAAAGGGTGTTCAGGGGCGGAAGTGCATGTCGCTGGGGACAAAATCCGCCATTTTCCAAGATGGAGGCCGCGTTTTTGGAAATATCTCAAAATGGCATTTACCTTTTTTTGTTCTCTTGACTTGATCTAGGACTGTGTAAAATTTCAACTCGATTGCTCGAAATCGAAAAATCGGGGGGGGGGCGAGAATAACATCGTCTTTTTCTTTTTTTCACTTTTTCACACTTTGCTTGGTTCGAACCTCATGGAGAGGTACCGAATTACCTGAATCCCAAGTTTTGTCTTCCTCGGTTAACCACAAGTACACTTTAACGGCCTTTTCCAGAAATGGCGGTTGGGGGGGCGAGAAGGACGCAGGCTCGCGGATTTCATTAGAAAAGTCACCCTTTAGACTTTGATTTAGGATAGCCCTGCATGTTTTCGTGTATGGGAAAGATGCAGCTTCCATCCTAAGAAATTATTTGAGTTTCGCTCAAAAACGGGACTTTCGGTTGAAACTTGAAAAGCGTTAAAATTTAGCATGTTTCATGCATTTCAAATGGAGAATCAAATGTTTCCCGTGACTCGAACCCTACACCCACTGCTTACTTTACCGTCACGTTGTCTTCCAGCCTCCTTCCCCTACAACCCTGAGTTAGGCGTTAGCGCGATGCGTCTGCTGGAACCAGTTTGAAAGGGTGTTCAGGGGCGGAGGTGCAGGTCGCTGGGGACGAAATCCGCCATTTTCCAAGATGGAGGCCGCGTTTTTGGAAATATCTCGAAATTTCAATTACCTTTTTTTGTTCTCTTGACTTGATCTAGACCTGTGTAAAATTTCAACTCGATTGCTCGAAATCGAAAAAATGGCTTAGGGGGGCGAGAAGCACTTCTTGGGGAGACGAAAAGGACATTGTCTTTTTCTTTATTCAATTATTCACACTTTTCGTGGTTCGAACCTCATCAAATTTTACAGTCTGTGAGGGGAGGTACTGAATTACCCGAATCCCAAGTTTTGTCTTCCTCGGTTAACCGCAAGTACACTTTAACGGCCTTTTCCAGAAATGGCGGTTTGGGGGGCGAGAAGGACGCAGGCTCGCGGATTTCATTAGAAAAGCCACCTTTCGACTTTGATTTAGGATAGCCCTGCATGTTTTCGTGTATGGGAACGATGCAGCTTCCCTCCCACCAGATATTGTGAGTTTCTCGCCAAAACGGGATTTCCTGTTCAAACTTGAAAAACCGTTAAAATTTAGCATTTTTCATGAATTTCAAATGGAGAATCAAACGTTTCCCGTGACTCGAACACTCCACCCACTGCTTACTTTACCCTCACGTTGTCTTCCAGCCTCCTTCACCTACCACTCTGCGTTAGGCGTTAGCGCGATACGTCTGCTGGAACCAGTTTGAAAGGGTGTTCAGGGGCGGAAGTGCATGTCGCTGGGGACAAAATCCGCCATTTTCCAAGATGGAGGCCGCGTTTTTGGAAATATCTCGAAATGGCATTTACCTTTTTTTGTTCTCTTGACTTAATCTAGGCCTGTGTAAAATTTCAACTCGATTGCTCGAAATCGAAAAATCGGGGGGGGGGGGTTGAGAATGACATCGTCTTTTTCTTTTTTTCACTTTTTCACACTTTGCTTGGTTCGAACCTCATGCAGAGGTACCGAATTACCCGAATCCCAAGTTTTGTCTTCCTCGGTTAACCACAAGTACACTTTAACGGCCTTTTCCAGAAATGGCGGTTGGGGGGCCGAGAAGGTCGCAGGCTCGCCGATTTCATTAGAAAAGTCACCCTTTCGACTTTGATTTAGGATAGCCCTGCATGTTTTCGTGTATGGGAACGATGCAGCTTCCCTCCCACCAGATATTGTGAGTTTCGCGCCAAAACGGGATTTCTTGTTCAAACTTGAAAAACCGTTAAAATTTAGCATTTTTTATGAATTTCAAATGGAGAATCAAACGTTTCCCGTGACTCGAACACTCCACCCACTGCTTACTTTACCCTCACGTTGTCTTCCAGCCTCCTTCACCTACCACCCTGAGTAGATAAAAATTGTGACTCCCACCGCAACTTTGATTTCTTGACCAAACGACTACAAAAAGTTGAAAAACTCACTTTCTCTTCCTGTTCCGCGCCTCATTTAGTGCGCTGACGATGTTTCACGGGGGCAAAAAGGCAGTGATGAGTGAAAGATGAGCTCTCATTCTCTCATCCTCCTCATCTTTCTCATCTTTCTTATTGTTCTCTCATTCTCTTTTTATTCTCCTGTTAATCCTCTCATCTTTTTTTTATTCTCTTATTTTTTTATTCTCTTATTTTCTTATTTTTTGAAAGATGAGTGCACCTTATCGTAATTTTCCAAGTCTGGGACCAAATGTTTATATATCGTGACCTACGTAAACCTCTCCTCTCATTCTCTCATTCTCTCATTCTCTTATTTTTTGAAAGATGAGTGCACTTTATCGTAATTTTCCAAGTTTGGGACCAAATGTTTATATATTGTGACCTACGTAAACCTCTTCTCTTATCCTCTTATTCTCTCAATCTCTCATTCTCTCAATCTCTCAATCTCTCATTCTCTTTTTACCTTTAGAATATTGTCGTCAACATTAGAGATGAAGTTGGAGTGCTGGAATCAACGGGGCCAAATGTTTATATATATCGTGATCTTCGTAAACCTCTTCTCTCGGGGAGGGAACGATGTACCATACACACACACACACACACACACACACACACACACACACACACACACACACACACACACACACACACACACACACACACACACACACGCACACATACACGCACGCGTATGTATTGTGACGCAAACAAACAAACAAACAAAATAATAATTGTTGTTGTTTTTAGGATGCCTGGCCCCTATCCTCGCCAGGGTGCGTGGTGCCCAACCCAAAAAGGTTCTAACGGCAAAATCATCACGAGTTTAGATTTGTACTGCGAATGTTGTCAAAAATTTAATCAATGTTGTTTATTCTCGATGCTAGAATCTTACATAGATTATTCTCTAAAACGAAAATCGATAATCCTATGCCAAGCCCCCAAGCTATTCAGGCAATTTCTAATGTTCGCGTGGATAGCGACGCTCGGTAGAATTTTTCCTGTCCCTGTGGAGAAATTGTGTTTCATCGCTCAATGTAACATTTTCATCACGGACCAAACTATCCACAACAACCCCTCCCCGAACCCATTCACCTTACATCCTTTTTCGCCCGAAGAGATTCTATTTTTTTTCAGCTTTCCCACGGTTCTGAATAAAGAATCTATTACATCCCCGATAACAATAGAATCAGAAGCGAATGCGGCGGAAGCAAACACAGCAGCATCTTTCGCTTTTTGAGTTTTGTGCTGGGAATTGTTTGTTTCACACACCACACCCTGACGGGGCGTGGAATAGAGGCCGAGGGGAAATAATCGACAATACATGCATGGGTGGAACTGTCAACGCCCCGTTTATTGTTATTTGTCCCTACAGAATATTGTGCACATCACAAAAATCTTTTGTTGAAAAAAATATGGCATGAATAAATTAGTTAACAAGGGTTTTATTTGCTAGGATATTGACCATAGCCCTTATTGTGTTTTCACCAAAGAGAGTCGCGTGGAGTAGGGAGGAGAGAAGGAGAAAAAAAGAGGAGTTCCTATATAACGTAGTAGTTTCTTCTTTGTACATCATTATCATAGTGAACGTCAATCGTGGCAGTTCAGTATTTTTTAATTTGTTTATCTGGCAGTATACATATATATCATCGTGGAAGTTTTAGTAAGCTACAAGTTTTTATTTTGAAGTTTTTCTATCTCTCTTGAAGGGTGAACGTCAATCGTGACAGTTCAGTATTCTTAATTGTTTGTCTGGCAGTATATATATATATCATCGTGGAAGTTTTAGTGAGCTACAAGTTTTTATTTTGAAGTTTCTCTCCATCTCTGTTGAAAGGTAAGTTTTTATTTTCATGATATATTAATATTTTTGTTTTGCGTCTGACACACACATATTCAGAGGAGCCATAAAAAATTGACACACACTTACATGTCCCATATTTTTTAACCTCCTACAACAGTGCACACACACATACATACATACATACATACATACATACATACATACATACTGTTTGCGTCTAATATATATGTGGAAGGAAAAAATATCTAGCATTTTTTAACTTTTTTTTCCTTCTGTTTCAGTGCGCTTTCCACTACCATCACCACAACCCCCCCCAAAAAATTTCTCTGTGTATATATATATAAATAACAGAAGGAAAAAATGGAACCGCAACCAGGTCCCTCCGGTCTTGTCGAGAAAGCGGCATGTTGCAACTGTGGAAAGTTGATTTCTAAACCTAATATTGCTAGGCATTTGAAAAAATGTCGTCTACCAGATCATGATGTCGTAGCCCCGCCGGCAAAGAAATCTCGCACTGATGGGCATGAGGAGGGTGCTTTGAATAAAAGTGCACGCATCATGACTTATAAAGCTGGAAGCGATGAAAAGTGTGACTCGAGCATCTTCCTCAACAATGTGAAATCTCTGGTAGTCGATAAATTACGTGATTGCCTCGTCAATGTTGCAATTAAAATTCATCTCGTCTTGACTCTGCTGTATGAGAAAGTTGTCTCGTCCGAGTCAAGCACTTTCAGCTTTTACGTAGGGTGTGAGAGCTTACACGATGACAATAACGAGGATCTTGACGAGATAGTGACACGACTATTTGAGCACTTGACACAAAAACAAGAAGAGTTTGAAGGTAGAGGAAGTGGGTGGACTCTTTGCGGTCGCAGCCACATGTTAGAACTTCGAGTCTGCAATTTCAAACCATTACGCAGCGCTCAAAAAAAAACAAAAAAACAAAAAAAGCAAAATGCAGTATTGAACATACAAAGTAATGATCAGAAGAGTTTCTTATGGTCTGTCATCGCTGCATTACACCCAGCAAATAATAATGACCCCCAACGTCTGTCCAATTACAGAGGATACGAGGGAAGATACGAGAATATGATGAGAGGAATTTCCTATCCTGTGCCCTTGAATAAGATCAATCAATTTGAAAAAAACTATAGAGAGGAAAAAGGAAAAGATATCAATATTTCTGTGTTTGGGGTTGACGATTGCGACAACATTCGTGTGTTAAGACCTGCGAGAAGCCAGAATAATGTAATTCGACGCTTGCTTGTAGATGGCCGTTACAGTTTGATACGGAATTTCTCACGATTAGTAGGAAGACAGATCACCAAGAATCGCGATAAGATGGAAATTTGCGATCGGTGTTTGAGAATTTTTCGCGGGGGTAAGAAGATGAGAGAACAGCACAAGTGTTTTGGCTCCGTGAATGCAGAACCCGAAGATGTCATGCCGGAACCCGGAACCAAGATGAAATTTCAGAAACACCAGGCTCTTCTCCACCATCCCGTCGTCCTTTATGCCGACTTTGAAAGCTTCCAAGTTCCCATGACGTCTTGCGACCCTGATCCCTCTACCTCAAGCACGACCCAAATTTTTCACCACGAGCCTTGCAGTTTCTCCATCTACGGAGAAAAATTGAATGATGTCATCTTGTATTGCGGACCTGATGCGGCAAAACATTTTGTTGAGAAGATAGCGGAATGCGCGAGAGAACGTGCACCCAGCCTGAAAGGCTCTTACGTTTCTCCACCTGCTCTCACAACAGAACAACAACAGAGACATGACGCGGCGACAAGATGCGAGGAGTGTAACCAGGCTTTCACCGCCGAAAATTACAAGGTCGTCCACCATAACCACCAGAATGGATTATTTCTAAGCACCATCTGTAATTCGTGCAATCTTAAAATTAAGGAGTCGCATTTTGTTGCCGTGTTTCTGCACTACACGGAGAAGTACGACACACATCTCTTCGTCAAAGAGCTCCACAACATAACTTCTCGAATCAGCATCATCCCGAGAACGAGCGAGAAATATATTGTGGTGAGAGTGTGGATCCCTCTCCAAGAAGGAGGAAGTGTGGAAGTGCGAATCCTGGACTCTTACAATTTCCTGTCCTCCAGCCTCGCAAGCCTTGCATCTCAACTTGGCGACGAAGATCTTGTGGCCACCAAGCAAAAATGTTTTTCGGGGAGAGATGAGAATTTGAATCTGTTGCGTCGCAAGGGTGTCTACCCCTACGAGTACGTCAACAATTTCGACAAATTTGACGAGACGGAACTTCCACCCCGGGGGGTATTTTATTCTTCTCTCACGGAGGACGTCTGTTCCGAAGAGGACTACGAACACGCTCGTAGTGTGTGGACGGCATTCAATTGCCAAACTTTTCGCGATTATCACGATCTTTATCTGAAATTGGACGTGACACTTCTGATGGATATTTTCGAATCGTTTCGTAAGAGATGCATCGCGATATACAAGTTGGATCCTGCGTATTTCTTCACCACGCCGGGATTGACTTGGGAATCGATGATGAAATACACCAACGTGGAACTGGGCCTCATCGCAGAGAAGGAACAGTATGCTTTCATGGAGAGTGCGATACGGGGTGGCATCGTCCAATGTCCCCGACGCCATGCTCAAGCAAACAATCCTCATACGCCTGGTTACGATGCATCGAAGCCCAACACCTATATTGTCTACTGGGATGTCAACAACCTGTACGGCCACTCCATGTCCCAGTGTCTTCCCATCAGCGACTACGGGTGGATGACCGAAGAGGAACTCTCCTGCGAAGATTTTCTCAACTGGAGCGAAGATAATGAATGGGGCTGTTTCTTGGAAGTGGATCTCGATTATCCCGAAACGCTTCACGAGAAACATCACGGATTGGCCCTGGCCCCCACCAAGGAGAAGCCACCTGGAGGATCGGAGCCAAAACTCATACTAAGCATGGAGAACAAGCGGAATTATGTTCTGCACTACCGGCTCCTCCAATTTTACATAAGTCACGGCTTGCAGTTGAAGAAAGTTCATAGAGGATTGAAGTTCCGACAGAGCAAGTGGCTCGAACCGTACATAGCCGAGAACACGCGCCGCAGAGCGCAATCAACATCGCCTGCAGACAAGGATCTGTACAAACTGTTCAATAACGCCATCTACGGCAAGACGATGGAGAACGTGCGTAATTACATCGACGCAACGTTGGTCACGGACGAAAAGAAATTTGAGAAGATCGTCTCGTCACCCTACTTCAAAAACTTCACTATTTTCGACGAGAATCTAGTATTTGTTGAGAGGAACAAGAAGCAAGTGATGCTCAACAAGCCGATTGCCATAGGTGCCACCGTCCTTGAACTATCAAAATTGCACATGTACCAATCGTACTACGATCAGTTTCAACCTTTTTATGGAGATAACATCCAAATATGTTACATTGACACGGATAGCTTCATTTTTCTAATCCAAACACCAAGCCTCGAACATGATCTGACTAAGATGAAGCATCTGTTTGATTTTAGCAACTTACCATCAGGCCATCACTTACATTCGGCAGAAAACAAAATGACGATTGGAAAGTTCAAAGATGAAGCGGCTGGTAATTACAGCAGGGAATTTGCGGGGCTTCGTGCCAAAATGTACTGTGTAAAGATTACAGAAGAAAAAGAGATCAAGAAGGCGAAGGGGGTAGGAAAAATAAGTACCAGCAAATTTAGCATGCAAGACTACAAAGAATGCCTTTTTCATGGTAAAAGGCAACTTAGCACCGATCATCGCATTGCAAGTAAATTGCATGATTTGTACACGACGCGCGTAACCAAGGTCGCATTGGATGGCAGAGACAACAAGTTACGCGTTCTCGATTGTCAAATCCACACGCGAGAGTGGGGGCACTACAATAAAAGCGATAAATGTGACGTGTGTTAACCGTAACCCCATAGTCATGAAGTCCGCTGTGTTTTTGAAGAAGAATGGCAGACGGAGGAAAAGAATGAAAGAGGGAGCCCTCGGGCGATGAAAAATAAGAGTTGAATTTAATGAGCCTCGATTTGGAGCGGGCTTAACAACATAATAACAGGTTGCAACTTTTCATCGCCCGAGGGCTCTCCCTTTCATTCTTTTCCTTTGTATGTTTTGAAGAATAGCAAAAAGCACGATGTGTTAAATAACTAACAAGAACAATGAATCTCTTTGGTTTTCGCAAACAAAGCAACATGGACACTGCATCACCAAATTTCAATAACCTCTTACCTTCCGTGTTATCTAAACTCAACGGTTTGTTAATCATTCACCTCAACAGCATTTGGACGGAAATAAATAACGATGTGGGCAAGATGTTTTATGTTTTTAATAACAATTTACATTTCTATGAAATTCCGATCGACGGGAAACTTCAAATCACCGTAAATCCGGAGAACGCAGGCGAAATCAAAATTTCTACCGGCAAGAACATTTTTCGAATCAAGCACGACAAGATACTTTCTAACATGTCGTACGATGTGTCTGCAGGAGATTATCTTTACGTGGAACTCCTCGGAGACTACGACAAACTTATTCCTCTCTTCGTAGAATTACGAATCGTCTATCCTATTATAAATAACCGTTAACCAAAAATGCCTAACGATATTTTCGGCAACACCAAGCGTGTAGACCATGCAGAAGAGATTCTCATGTTGGACGTTCGTGTTAAGAAGTTGAGGACTGATTTGATCGCTTTGCAGGAGACCTTAAACAAAAGTTTAGAGTCTGAGATCGCTACGCTCCAAACGCAATGTCTCGATCCCATTCTGAAAATCGATTCCGAACTGAAAACACTGATAAAAAATTATGTCGAGGTACCTTCTTACGACAACATTCAAAATATACAGTTGAGCATGGATTCGCTTCAAAATGATTTGGCCAAATTACAGCAATTTCAATCGAAAAATGAAGATTTGGAAAAATTGAAACTCGAAATCGAAGAGCGAACTTCCGCAATAGAAAAGAATTTCTCTGAACTTCAAACTGTCGTGAATGATATTGATATAGAACGATTGCAGGTTGTTGTTTCTAAATTACAAGAAGAATTCACCGGTACGTTGGAAGAAATCAAATCCAAGTTGCAGACTTTGGAAGATACAATGACGAACCTACCATCGTCGGACGAACTGCAGGTCATCGGTAAAAGCGTCGCGAACATAAAAATTCAACTGGAGGCCTATCAAGATTTCGAACACATTCAAACCACCATCGCCACGCTTCAGGCGTCCTTGGAATTGATCAACGAAGAAATTAAAAATATTCACGCTGAAGCAAGAGCGTTGACGAGCATTCAAGACACGTTGAGCACGGTTCAGCAGAAGATCCAATATTTAGAAAATTTGAACGTCGAATCCAATCTCGCTCATTTTCATCACGTACTGGACAACATACAGGGTGACTTGGAATCGTTACGAACGAGCGTGCCTTCAAGTGAAGATTTGGAAAAATTGAAAACGGCGGTGACGGCACTATCCGATTCGAGTGACATCAAAAGTTCATTGAGCGATCTCGAGAGTAAAGTGGCCAATCTCCCCACCTCCAAAGAATTACATGCTTTGAAAAGGAACATATCACGCATGCTGAAACGACTGGAAACGGAAACGGCGAACGTGGAACAGATTCGAGACGAACTTGCTTCGCTGGTGTCGACGCTGCCCACTTCGCAGAGCGTCGCCGACCTTCACACGCAGTTTACAGAGATGCGAATCATCGTGAACGATCTTACCGAGAAGAGCTCGAAATTGAATCAAATCGAGAACCTTCAGAACATTGTCGTCAACATCAGAGATCAAGTTGGAGTGCTGGAATCCACGCAGGAATCGACGCTGGCTTCTTTCGGTGCCAAGTTGCAAGAACTCAACGAAAGCTACAAGCAGTTGAACGTGGAAGTGAAAATCAAACCGTCATTTTCTACCGTAACGGATACCATAGTCGAGCATTTGGTGCCCGTACAAAACACACTGGGTCAGCTTCACAGCAACCTCGTTAGCATCGATACTAAATTCGCTAAACTGCATTCTCTGCAAGCCATCGAAATCAACAGCGTTCCCAATCAACAGAGAATCTCCACCTTCGTCGAAGGTAACAAACTGTACATGCTACATCCTTATCATCCGTACTACAAGTTTCTCCTCGATGGCACGATTCAGATAAACGAATTTTCGTACTGGTCTCACGGCAGAAAAGCTAGCGTTCCCACCATGACTTTGATATCGAATCGTGGTGTCCAGAAAGCAGGAAATATTCCTCTGGCACGTTGGAACGAAACGCGCAACATATATGAAATACACAAAGACGAAGATCTCACCGTTTTCGACGTGAGTGCCGGCGATAAGCTGATCATTCAAAACACGAGTGAAGTGCCACCCTCTTTGAATCCCATCACGCTTGTGCTTCTCTTGAAACGTAATCTCTAAAAATAATAAAAAATGTCTAGGCAAGCCATCGTCCAAGAATTGCATAGACCTGCACGCCGCAACTACGAACGTTTGGCTGTGGTAACCAAGGGAATCGACGACCTCTGGGAAAGCGACCTCGTCGAAATGAGTAGCGGCAAGTTAAAAAACGTGCATAAATTGAACAAGGGCAACAAGTACCTCCTCACCGTCATAGACACATTTTCAAAATTCGCATGGGCTCTACCTTTGAAGGCGAAAACAGGGACGTGCGTCACGGAAGCATTCAAGACAATTTTTCGCGAAAGCGGCGGCAGACGACCTCGGTTTCTGCACACGGACAAAGGGAAGGAATTTTACAATGCCGTATTCCAAAAGTTTATTCGGAAACACAACGTTCATCATTACTCGACCTTCAGTGACGTCAAGGCCAGTATTGTGGAAAGATTCAATCGTACTCTGAAATCGCGCATGTGGTCACGCTTCACGCTTCAGGGAAGCTACAAGTGGGTCACTATTCTCCCGGAACTTGTTAACGACTATAATCACACACGGCACGCAACGATAGGCATGAAGCCAGCTGACGTTACCAGGTCTGACGAGCAACGTTTAATTTCTAGCGTTTACTGTCCAAAGTACATGCCCACGACAAAAAAAGCTAAATACAAAATTGGAGAACAGGTGAGGGTCAGTAAATTGAAGCGAACGTTTGACAGGGGTTTCACACGAAACTGGAGTACTGAACTTTTTACCGTGGTTCGAGTTCTACCCGGGAACCGTCACACGTATATAATAAAAGACAGTGGCGGTGAAATTTTATTGGGCCGCTTCTACGAGGAGGAACTCTCTAAAACAAAACACCCCGACACGTACCTTATCGAAAAAGTTTTGCGCAAGAGAGGGAACAAACTTTTGGTGAAATGGCTGGGACTTCCGGAAACAAGTTGGATCGATTCAAACGAAGTGATTCTATGAGTACGTGGAATGTTGTGAAACGTTTACCTAATTCGGAAAGTGGAAGGAAGAAAAAAAACGGTGAATTGCTCCCCGACAGCATCCGCTGTCTGATCGTAGGTCCTTCGGGGTGTGGGAAAACGACACTGCTCGTGGACAATTTTCTCCTCGCACCGAATTGGTTAAATTGGAAGAACAGGCACCTGTACGTGTTCTCGAAAAGTTTGGAGCAATCCAAATACCAGCAACTGATGAAACTGTACGATGGTCTGGACATTGCAACGTTCGCCTCGGAAATAAAACCACTCGACGATTGTCGTGAAAATTCAGTTGTTGTGTTCGACGACGCCATCCTGGAAAATCAAAATGAAATTCGCAACTTTTTCACGCAAGGTCGTCACAAAGGAATGGATTGTTTTTACCTAGCTCAAACGTTTTCCAAAATTCCAAAACAGTTAGTGCGCGACAACGCTAATTTCATATGTTTGTTTCGTCAAGATCACACCAACCTCAAGCACGCGTACGATGACTACGTAGGCGGAGACATGAACTACAATCAATTTTCGGAAGGCTGCTGCTCTACTTGCTGGAATGGTGACGATTTCGGATTCGCGACGATCGACATGACGAGAAAACCCAACGACGGAAAATACAGAAACAAAATCAACGACTTTCTAAACGTTGCAACGTTGTGAGAAACGACGTATATAAATAACGTCATGACGAAACGAAAAATCGAAGACGAAAATCTCAAGCTTCGCGATTACCTCGCGAAACGCTTCAAAGGTTGGAAATCCGAGAATCGCGGATTCTACGAAGAGAAGAAACGTCAGGATCAACCTGTTATCGATGCCATCAGCGGTCTAGGTAAAGAAATTAAAAGTGTCACGGAACAAAATAAAAATTTGATTAATGAACTCGTACCGCTCGCAGCTAAAAGTTACGCCGTACCCACGCCCATTTCGAGCTTTCCTTCGACGCCGTTCGAACTGAAGGATGCACCTGCACGACGTCGAGCCATAGGCAGCACGTCGTCGTCTTCGGATAAAATCGAGTTGGGACCTTTGGCACGAGACTACCTGAGCACAGGGAAATTCGACAAGGATGAAGTGTTCGGATTGTATCCCAGCATGGAAACCAGCGAGGGCGGCGGTGTGGTGTGGAAGATTGGGAAATCGAAGGTGACCTTCGAAGGCAACGACATTAAAGTCAATTTAGGCGACAAGGATAGTTGGACCAGGTATCCGGGTACGGTGGGACTGTGGGAACTCGTCGCCAAAAAGCAGCCGAAAGATTACACCGACGAAGATTACCAGAGTTACAAGGAAATTCTGATCATGACGGATGCCTTGTATCAGAACAACGACGCCTCGCAGAATAGGGTGAAATCGAGCAGCGGCGAGAAGTACAGGAATCTCATCAAACCGATTTGGAACCAGGTCAAAACAGGCAGCGGCGTCAAATGCTACAACACGTTACCCAAAGAATTCGTTTGGGTGGACGACGTTAGGAAACTCGTGGACCGATTGTTGGTGATAGCCGGCGAAGAGAATGCAGGCAACCGTAATTTCTACAACGAGAAGGTTGGCATCGTGGACATGATCAGCACGAAACTTTCCAACTTCATCGTGAACGACGACAAGGGCATAGGTTACCTGATCAAAATCATCAACACGCTGCCTCCGAAATTCTGGAACGTGGCCGAAGGAAAGGGACTCGTGAACGACATCATCAACAAGTTACCTTTCGAGATGCATCTACCTGGCTACCAGTACTGCGGACCGGGTACCAAACTCGAGAAAAGATTGGAGAGAGGAGACAAGGGTGTGAATCCATTGGACGCCGCATGCAAAGATCACGACATCGCCTACAACACCACGCAGACGGATCTGGATGCACGTCACGAAGCAGACAGAAAGTTAGAGCACGCAGCTTTCGAAAGGTTCGTGAGCAGAGACGCATCGTTGGGTGAACGGGTCGCCGCACTGGGTACCACCATCGCCATGAACACAAAACAAAAATTGGGGTGGGGTATATAAATAACATCTAGTAAAAAAAACAACATGGCTTGCATAACTGATTTGCCCCACGAACTACTATCTAAAATATTCAAAAAGATAGTTAACAGAGATGTTAATAAACTTGTAACCATGGCAAGAACGACACCGGAATTTCGCATCCCTTGTGAAATGGTTCTCAAGGACCATCTTCGGGAGATCAGCGGCCTGAGGTGTGATGATCTCAACATTCTGCTTTCGGCTGCAGGGGAAAAATTAAACGAAAGGTTGGACGAATTGCACGAGGCAAGGCAGGGAAGAAGATGGTACACAGTAGATTGGTACAAGTCTATGCAGGAGACGGAAGATATCATTACGCAAATCATCGCGTTCTCCGAAGCACGAACTTTCTTCCTCTGTTAAAAAAATAATAATATATATACGCATCAAAAAAACTTGATATATAAATAACGCACATCGTGAAAAATATAATCTTCGGTATATATAAATAACACACATGGTGAAAAAAAAAACCAATTAAATTTCCCTAACACACACACTGAAAATTTCTCTTCTTCGATATGACAACTGAAAAAATAAGTGATCTCCAAGCATTAAAACAAATGCTAAATTTGTCAGTCGAGTATGTAAAAATTCGGGAATTGGAAGTCGACAAATCTTACACGATAACTTCCGGTTCAATCGTTTCTACCCAGTATGGTCCCAAGGTACGCCTGTTGCTCAACGCACAATACAGTTTATTTTTACCAGATCGATACGCTAACATGTTATCGGACGAGAAGCTATCTATTTTAATCGAGAACAAAACTCGAATCGTGTACAAGGGGACAAAGGAACTTTTTGGCAAGAAAACAAAGCACGTAATAGAATTTGTGTAGCGACTGCAAGGCCTTGAAAATATATAAATAACATACCGTAAAAAAACTACACAAGAAAAAATCTCAGAATATATATAAATAACATACTGCGAAAATAACACATAGAGCATCAACATGAAGCCCAAGGGTGTCGTGTACCAGATACCATACTCCAATCTGAAAAATCTAGGTGCCCTCGATGGGTTACTCACCAAGAAACAACGCGAGAAGAAACGTTCTTGCTTGTCGAAAGGACATGGAATGAAATTGCTGCTCAGCACACCTCAATTGAGACGCTTGCAGCGTTCGCGGAAACAGCAAAAGATCGGAGGTTTCATATTCAGCATCCCGGCCATCCTAGCAGCATTGGGGGCCGTTGGAAGTTTGGCTGGCGGAAGTGCCGCCATCGCGAAAACCGTCATCGACTCAAAGAAGAACAAAGCAGAATTGGAAGAACAGAAACGTCACAACCTGGCCATGGAGAAGAAAGGGGGGAAGGGGGTGATGAAGAAGTTTAAAAAAAAGAAACAGAAGCACTCACCAACCGAGACATTGAATCTCTGATCGGGCCGTTACAAATCAAACACTTCAGAGGAGTTTTTATGTCCGACTCGTTACCTTCAAGCGTGAAAAGAAGAGAATGTGGAGTAGTCAACTTGGACGGTCAAGAAAATCCAGGCACGCATTGGATATGTTACCACAAAAATGATGATAAAGCATTCGTTTTCGATTCTTTCGGAGGTGTTCCACCTACAAATTTAATTCATTATCTGAAAACAAACAAAACCTCTATATACTACAACGACGAACGCATTCAAGATTTCGGAGACGTGAACTGCGGTCATCTCTGCCTCTCCGTGCTCGCGTTTCTCTCTAAAATAAATAACCCTACGATCGAGGATTTCCAGAAAGCATTGTGGAACCTCAAACAGCATCACTAGGATGGGCGTGTTCCATCTCACGAGTGAATCTTCAATCTTGAAACTCACGCTGCACGACGACATTGTCTATCCTAAATCCGTGGCTCTGCGTGCATTCTACAGCATGTACCTCATACCTAATGTTACGCAGCACAACAACAAAATTAGCGTCGGAAGCGAACACATCGTCGTCACGCCAGGACAATACAATCTTTCCACTTTGCAAGCTCAATTACCCAAAGGCACGTACCTTTCTCAAAATTCGGTCACGCACAGAGTGGAAATCCTATCCGCGACGGAGACCGTGGACCTGGGCACCATAGGAGAACTTTTAGGTTTCGAGAACAACACAAAACTCGAAGCTGGCATCAAGCACGTGGCAACAAACATTCCTAAATTTTTGGCCATAGAGACTCTGAACGTACACTGCAACGTGGCGGAAGGCATGATCACGAAATCCTCGGACGGATTACTGGGAAGTCACAAGCAGACGGGAATCATCGCCACGTTCAAACCCAGTTCCGAGTTCATGGAACCGATCATCTACACGCCCTCTTCGCCGATCTATTTTCCAGTATGTCGCAACCGCATAGACGACATAGAGTTGGTGGTGACGAACGAGAAAGGAGACGTGGTGGATTTCGCAGGTGCAACAACTACTGCCATCGTGGAGATCAACGTATAATAAATAACCATACATATAAAATGGAGCAAATCGAAAGTTACGAATTGCAATCTTTCCCTCCCAACCGTCGCACGTTTGCCAATCTCAACGAGGCAAACAGGGAGGTCGAATACGACGTTGACGTAGGCGATGGGTTCATTCATCCTCACAGAGCGGACCTCTACCTTCAATTCGACGTGGTGAAGAAAGAAAGCGGAGACACGTTTCCCGCAGCAGCAAACTTGATACTCGTAGACAACTTCGTGCCTCACCTGTTCTCGCAGGTGGAGGTGAGGAAACACAACACCGTCATCGACAGAATAGATTATCCAGGCATCACGTCGACGGCAGTGGGAACGTTGAAATTATCCAAAACGGATGCAGCATACTATCAGGCGGGAGGATTCGAAGCGGGGACCAAAATATCGACAACAAGTCACACAGTGCTCTTTCCCATGCGTCTGCTTCCGGGATTCTTCTCCGATTACAAGGAGATCATGTGGAAGGGAGGACTGAGAGTAACGTTTCGAAGAGCGGCCAACGATAACAACGCAATAATGCGATACACCAACTTGAATGCCGACGGCACGCCGATAGCCAACACTTTACCCGAAGCAGCCAAGTGCATCATCCGGAGCATGGAATTGAGAATGCCGGTGGTGGAATACGAGACAAACTATGCCCTCAAGTACAAAGCGGAGATCTTGAAAAGTCCGCAGGTACCGATTCACTTTCACGGTTACCAGTGCGTGCAGAAGATGGCGACGGGAAGTCACATGGAATTCGACGTGACGACGCAGTTCAACAACATACAGTTCGACATGCCAGATTTCGTCGTAGTGCTTTTTCAGACCGGGAGGGACAAGAATCAGGAAAAAGATTCCAGCAAATTCGACGACTGCAAGATCAAGAACGTTTATCTCAAAAATGGACGCAACGAAGTGTTCCCGCGCGAGAATTACAACCTCGACATAACCAAAAACGATTATCTCAAACTTTACGAAGCGTTTTCGGCTTACAAACGCGTGACCGAGGGAAGTGTGGACATGTACTACACGCCCAGCGAGTTCAAAACACGGAGACCCATGACCGTCATCAACACATCTAAGAGAAAGAAGGTTGTGGTCAACGATCGAACCAACATCAAGGTCGTCTGCGAGTTCCACGATGCCTTGCCCGAGGATACCCTATGCAGTGTCATCCTGATTGCAGAGAAGTCCTTCGCCTACGACGTGAAGAATGAGAGGGTCACAGAGCAGTTTTAACAAGTTTTTATCATCTATTTTCTTGCACAATAAGAAATTTTTAGTGCTAGCACAATCAGTTACAATGGCACAATACGAATTTCACTAGTTCAGATCAGTTACAAATGTCAATTTCATTAGTTATAAGTTACAATATCTTTTTTGCACTATAGCACGAGAGACAATCAGAAAAATTTGCACAAAAAAATTTGTTGTTGTTTTTACACGTGAAAATTAACAATAAAATTTCTTTTTTATCGTTTCAGATGCTGTCGAAACATCAAAAACACATACACACACACTAGAAAAAAAAAGCATGCAACTTTATTTGTAACACGCACATATTCTCCATCTTCATCAAGAAAATATTATAATAAACATAATTATTTTTATCTATATCTCACAATAAAACTCTATATCCAAAAATATCACAACGTCAAATAACACTAGAGTCGTTAGTACACGTTGCATGCATTACGGAGGTCCTCTGTAGGGTTTCATGGAAGTTTGGGGGGAAAAAAAAA
This sequence comes from Lepisma saccharinum, assembly GCF_977018435.1. Taxonomy (NCBI): domain Eukaryota; kingdom Metazoa; phylum Arthropoda; class Insecta; order Zygentoma; family Lepismatidae; genus Lepisma; species Lepisma saccharinum. Next base: position 194,218 of record NC_139239.1, on the reverse strand, counting down.
AAAAACACGTGAAACCCTACAGAGGTGCGGTTATCTAGAGCCGTAGCCGTTAGAACCTTTTTTGGGTTGGGCACCACGCACCCTGGCGAGGTTAGGGGCCAGGCATCCTAAAAACAACAACAATTATTATTTTGTTTGTTTGTTTGTTTGCGTCACAATACATACGCGTGCGTGTATGTGTGCGTGTGTGTGTGTGTGTGTGTGTGTGTGTGTGTGTGTGTGTGTGTGTGTGTGCGTTGGTATACCCGTCATTAGGAGGAACAAGATCAGAAAAATTACCAGCATTAAGAGGGACTTTTTCATTGCGAGGTAATTTTGGTGGTTCCTCGGAACGAGAGAGCACATTATTTAATATTATGGCCGAACGGGCAATGGAAAATTTAATGTCGTGGAATTAATCGACGAAGGGGACCAAGATCTATATTTTGATAAAAGATAGAACAATGTCCGACAATTGTACTCGGAGTTATGCTACAAAACAGTGCATTTTTCTGGTTCCTCTTTTCGGGGCATTGTGCCTGTACGTGTGTATCAGGTGTTTATCGGTTCCTCTCAACGGGGCTCTGTGCTTATCACCTACACACAACGTGTGTGTCGTTTGTGCGACGCCAGAGACATCTGCAGTGTGTGAAAAATTGCGGAACTACATCAGCGGTGACGTCAAGGCGGAGCGAGGAAGATCGTAGGGGGTGGGGCCTGCGGTTGCAGAGAACAGCGTTGTCGGATCTCCCCCTCAACTTACATGACTCAGCATTTTTCACTGACGGCTGTGAACGTTGCATTGTTCGCAGTGCTGCATAAGTTGCAACGCTGGAGAATGCAGCGTTGCTACATCATTGCCTACATGGGAAATGTTAACGGCGCTTCACGATTGCGTTCCGAGAGGGTTCGTTGTGTGATAGTAGCCGTATTTAATATATCGGTTTGAGCTTGGGTAATTATGTCTCGTATTTCTCGGAAAATATATATATCAACGAAGAATTGTAGCAATCTGCCGGAGGGCGCGTGTGAGCGAGCAAAGAATATTGTAGGAAATGCTTGTGTATTTCCTCATCAAGAAAGCAAACTAGTAGGATTTCTTCTTGTATTAATTAACAAAATATTCAACCAGAGTTCCTATGCTAGAATACTGGAAATGATTAATCTGACTAAAACACAAAAGCCAGATACAGGACAATATAGTACAAAAACAACATACATTTTTACGTTCTTAATTATGGTCTAACTATTCGTTTTCTCCGTCTACTCCACTCGTTAAAAATTTGCTCCTCCTCTGTGGTGACAGTGGCGTATTTAAGAGTACGACTTTAATCTCCTTCCCGAAATACCTTCCACCCTTAAAATGTTTCTTTCGTCACTAGAATGCAGATGCATATGTTCAAAAATGGCAAAATACGTAGTTAAACATTAATAAGAATAGAGCCCGACCCTGTGGCCGAGTGGTTAGTACATCGCGCTGCGACGCCAAGGGTCCCGGAATCGAATCCCGGTCGGGTATGGTTGTTTGTGAATGTCCATTTTCATCCATTTCATCATTTCATCATTTCATCACTCATCCCCATCTTCGCAAATTAGCCAAGAGGCACAAAACGCGAAGTAAAATAAACTAAATCAATCAATCAATCAATCAATAATAAGAATAGGTTCTTCACTAACATTTCAATATTTTTCGTAATACATGTCTCTAAACTAAGGTAGAATTCACACCGAACTTACAGGCGACACGTGTTGCTTGAGGATTTCACCAATCCAACGCAAGTTTCTGAGCCCTATTATGCCTGCCGCTACGTTATGAAACGTTGCTGTGGATTGACGCGTTTCCAATCGACATATGTCATTTGCACTTGCTGTTTGGAGTGAAATCCACGTGTTGCTTGACGTTTCGGTCTGAAAGTTACAGGCGACAAACAACACGGAGATGCCAAGCAGCTTTCAGACCAAAGCGACACACAACACATGTCGCTTCGGAACTAGTCAATCAATATCAACGTTTCACACCTTAGCGGTAGCCCCAGAAGACTGAGTTCGACTGGTGAGATTCTCAAGCACCACATGTCTCTTCAATGTGAAATCTCTCAATGAGAGAAGAGCCCAGTTCGAGAGACTTGTAAAAGCTCACTAAAGCAACACATACACCGCGCACAAGTGAACAGACCAAGTCAATTTGATGCACGGCCCGTGCGACATGGTGATTTCACACCCAAGCGACAAGCGACACGAGACCCTTCAATCTAATGCAAAAGATTCATTGCGTATGCGGGAACAACAGAAACAGGTGACACTAGCACCGTATTGAGAACATAGTCCAGTCCAAGCTACAAATGCAGCTTGTGTCGCTTCAGTTCAAAATTTTTGTTTTCAAGAAGCACGTTACAGGGGGATTTCACACTGAAACGACACGACACACATGATTTTGTGCGAGCAATAAAGGTTTCGATTTCCTGTGGGGCATAGCACCTTGCACTGGCGCACGCAGGGGGGAGCTGATGGGGCTACTGCCCTCCAGAAATTTTAAGAAAATCCAAATTTTTAGATGAAAATTTGTTAAGAACTCAAAGAAAGGAAAGATGTAAACGCAAACCTCCCTTAAAGTTAAAATGACACCCGATAACCATTTCTGTCTTCGAGTACAATTTTAAGAGTGAAAAGTTCAAAATGTACGATAGCCTATATATTTTATTCGGTATCCCACAATTCTAGAACAAAGCTATGTACTATACACCTTTACAATTTCAGCCCCTCCAGAACAAAAATCCTGCTTACGCCAGTGGCACCGTGAGAACAATTGGAGCAGACTATGATATCGAAAACCAGAAAACTACAGCGACTCAATTGTATTTAACTTAGTATATGGCACATGTTTTCCCTCTTCTCGAGTGGCAGCAACGAATCGTCCCCTACGTATGGTCAGTGCATCGCCCACTGGCATATACATGAGTGAGGGATGAAAGACAGGCCTGTGGCAAGGAGTAGCAAGTCTCCATTTTGACTTCACAGCCTAACAAAGAAAACTAAAGGTGGCCAGGAGGGGAAATTTCCTTTGGGCTCAGGATCGTGGTGTGTGTTGCAAGGCGTGCTGTCGACAGTGGCGGCGATTGGGTTCCAAAACTGGGTTGGGCAAAGGAACTTTACTTTTCCTTTATAGATAAGCTTTAGCATAGTATCGGATCAAAAGTGGCTAAAAGTGGGGGGGGGCAACTGCCGCCCTACGCTCCCTCAGTCAGTAATGATTATTCGACTGTGAAATCAGTTGAAATATTGGAATCAGATTCTTTTCTCATTCATCCATACACATTCTATTTCATTTCGCTTTGTAATAAAAATAAGCACTTGATAAATTTTAAAAAATATATATTTTTAAAATTGTTTTTAAAATCAACGAAATTAGACAGAAATATGACTGACACATTTTAAGAAAGAAGTTACAGTCCGTGAATTACTTTTTCACAGTGTTCAATAATTTTATTAGGAAGCGCTTTTCTGCCATTTTATTTAACTGCAACGGTGCGGATGTGTGGTGTTTAGAAGAAATTTAGGAAGGGACACGTCATGCCCAGGCCGGGATTCAAACCCGGAAACCCTGGCGTCGTATTACACTGAACTAACCTCTCCCCCAGATTTTGCGGGACAGAAAGTAAGTTATTAATATAATATACAAGATGTAATATATTATATATTACATATTATATAATATAATATTCGAACCAGTGTATAGGGCCTCCCCGATGGCGCAGTCGTTGCCTTGTAATCAAGGGGTCCCGGGTTCGATACCCGGTGGAGGCACATAGTGGTTCGGATCCCACTTTATACTGTAGGTCCAGTCCCGATTAGCCTTACTGTGCATAAAGTGGACTTAAAACACCAAATCAAACCAAACCAGTGTATAGTGCACCTCCACTGCATATCGCCAGTTTACAAGGCGATTCTCATATTCTCTATACCCTGTACTATTCACAGTTACAATACAAGTGTTAACCCATTGAGAAACCTAGGTTTGCCATTTTGGAATCTCTCTCTCCAGGAAGTAGTGTAATCAAGGGGTCCAGAGTTCGTTACCCGGTTGAGGCAATTGCATGGACGTCCGCAGGATTTTTTCCAGGGAGGGGCAAGGAAGGTATTTTTTTCCAGGGGGGGGCAAACGAAGGCAAATTTTCCCCAAAAATTGTGTTGTTCCCTAAAAAACATTGCTTTAATTTGAATTTATGGTGTTCATACAATAATTAACACATATTATTGCGGCTAAAATGAAATTATATGTGTAAAATACATATTTTTAGTTGACTTTCATTTTCCAGGGGGGGCCACGGCCCTCCCTTGCCCCCCCTTCCGGACGCCCATGGGCAATTGTGGTTCCGATCCCACTTTAAACTGTAGGTTCAATCCCGATTACCCTTTCTAGGCATAAAGTGTACTTAAAAACAATCTTACATTGAACTCGATTGAAATTACATTTTTGATGCAAGTTTGAATATGTATATTAATATTAATTATATTAACAATAATTACTTTAATTAATAGAGTACGTAATGAAGTACGAAAACATTGAGATCTGATCAAATTGTCCTTTGCTTATAGAGATGTTACTGACGCAAGTATTGATGGAATGAACTGCAATGAGTTATTTGCTACCCTTGAAAAAAAACGAACCAAACGAAAACGCCGCCCGCCTCCCCCTCCCTGTCCTGTTTAAGGGGAGAGAGTGGTCAGACGTTCAGACCAGACGCTTGGCAACTCTGAACTACCCTTTCTTTGTCAGTGCCGGGGTTGGGGGTGCGAAGAAGTGTTTGCGCACCTTTTAATTTTCTTCCGCACACATTTTTCAACCAATAACACCAACTCTTAAGAGTGCCATCTCCGGTGGAGGCACACTTTAAACTGTAGCTCCAGTCCCGATTAGCGTTACTGTGCATAAAGTGGACTTAAAATACCAACTCAACAAGAACAACTCTTAGAGTGCCATGCTATCTCATGTCATATTCACCGCCGAATGTTACGTTCTAAAGTGAGACCGCTGTTATTGTTTACAACAGGTAAACACCGATCGTCGATTTCTTTCCTGTACTGTCGGCAGTTTATAAAGGCAAGCCGCCATTTTCTTTCTTTTGTCAGCATTGTTGTTAAGAATTGTTTCTTCTTATGTTTCACGTAGTCTGTGTTTGTCGATAAGTGCCTATAGCTCAGTGTCAGGTGCTTTGTGTTATCCTTTGCGTTGTTGATACACCGTTTTTGTTGTCTGCCTACTGTCGGATCAAAAATTATGTATACTCGAGTTTTGGACTCCAATTAAAAATTAATCAGTAGACCTACATAAAAACGAGTTACATCAAAATTTGACTGTTTCAATTCTATATTAAGCTATAGTAACCAATTCTTTTTCGAGTATGATTCGATTTTTAGTCGTCTTGAGAATAAAAAAAAGTGCCGTTTTTTGCGTTTTCCAAACAAGAAATCCAAAAAATTTAAAAAATCGTCCGATCGTGATCGAATTTAAATATGCAGGTAGAAAGGTTGTAAATAGAATTCTTAATTTTCAATTTTTTTATTGGGTAAAAAGTCAAATGTGTCTTATCAATTTTCTGAAACATATTCCCTCCCATCCCGTGGGAAAATACCTTGCTTGCATTTCCTTGGAAAAAATCTTCCAATTTTTCATGTATGTCATTGGCCTCCCTTCAACAAGCTGTTCTTTTCAAATTTTTGGCCTCTCCGATGGCGCAGTGGTAGCATCGTCGCCTTGTAATGAAGGGGTTCCGGGTTCGATTCCAGGTGGAGGCATAGTGGTTTGAATCCCACTTTAAACTGTAGATTCAGTCCCGATTAGCCTCACTGTGCACAAAGTGTACTTAAACACCAACTCAATCAATCAATCAATCAAATTTCTAAACATGTCTTGTACTAAAACCGAGCAAGAGTGAAGCAGTTGGAGTTTGAAAATCCACATTATGCACAGTAAGTCTGGACCTATAGTTTAAAGTGGGATCCGAACCACTGTGTGCCTCCATTGGGTATCGAACCCGGGACACCTTTCGCTAGTTTTATCCACTTTCATTGGCATATTATTGGAATTTCAATTAGTGGCTAAAACATGCATGCATGTTTCATGTTTTCTTTATTTTCAACACCGCGCCCCTTAAATTTCATTCCACACCCTCTCAGCACTTCTACAGAGCATTCATTCCCCGACATTCGCTACGATACTCGGCGGCTAGCGGCCCGGCGTCAGCGCTTGTCTTTCCCAGTGAACGGGTCCGCGACAGTCGCACGCTAGTCTGTTTTTTTCGCTCTCCCTGCCTTCGCTCTCTTTCCCTTTCTGTTGACGTTGCAGACTGACGCCAGTATAATCCTCCCTCGGAAGTTGTGTTGTGTCGTGTCCGTGTGTTGAAGATTGTGGCTTAATATGGCACAACAAAAGTTTACATTGCAACAAAGAATTTACGTTGTCGAGTATTACTTCGGAAAGAGGAATTGTGGAGAAGTGCGACGACGTTTTGCAACGAAATTTCCTGGTGTTCCCGTTCCACATAGAACCACTATATTAAACCTCGTAAAAAAGTTTAGAGTAACAGGGTCAGTTCTGAATAAAAGTGGAAAGAAAAATGGGGAAATCTAAAAAATAAAGTATACAAAGACAATCCGCACACCATCAGTGAGTTAAAAGAGAGTATTGTACGAGAAATCGGGACAATTACAGTAGACGAACTTGCACGTGTAAATGCCAATTACCTTCGGAGATGCCAGGAATGTGTTGCAGCAGAGGGACATCATTTTCAACACCTTCTGTACTCAAGGTTAGTACACAATATGAAAACTGTAATTTTAATAGCCGATTCTAGCGACTCTCGCGGACCCCGTTCACAGGGAAAGACGAGCGCTGCTACCGGGCCGTTTGCCGCCGACTCTCGTAGCGAATGTAAGGGAATGCTCTGTATATAATTAGTTCTGGCAACGCACCAAGATTTACGGTTGTGGTTTTCTCTCCGTTGGGGACAACGAGGACGTTTATGTAAGCAAATAAATAAAATAATAATAATAAACAGTTGTGTTTATATACGTATGTATACGTATATAATTTATATCCCCTCCTCCACATTCACCTGAAAGTGGCAACAGTTGTGATTCGTGGGACCGTCTGCTCAGTTGATATCTATGTTTTGGCTTTTTGAGTGTGTGCAGTATTCCCCAAGGCCCTCTTCTCTTGTTTTTGCTGTGCAGAAACACAATAATCCTGAAATCGCTTGTATAGCTAGGAATTAAGTACAATGTAAGTGACAGCGTTGAAGAGATTAGAGGGAAGAAATGGTATAGCAATGAGCGAAGTTGCCAAACGAAGAATGTGTGTATGAGAAATTACTATTGTTTTTGCATGCTTAGTTCGTCATTAATTTCTTTCCTTTTGTTGCAACATATGATTTTTACTTCGAGACTTATAATAGGTCTGTGTGGGCCTCCCTGATGGCTCAGTGGCAGCGTCGTCACCTTGTAATCGGGGGTCCATGGTTCGATACCCTGTGAAAACACATAGTTGTTCATATTCCACTTTAAAATGTAGTTCCAGTCCCGATTAGTCTTTCTGTGCATAAAGTCGACTTAAAACAACAATTCAATTCAATTATAATGAATGCTTTCATTATACTTTAATAATCCTAATTATTATGCATTGAAATATATATTGATACAATCAACTCCATAAAATGCTGAAAATTGATATTGGAAATATTAATAGATTGAAGAAACAGGTGTATATAACTTTACTCTTCTTGTTTAAAGTAATCGAATTTTGAAGGAAAATGTAACTCACTTCCCCTTTTGTTATTTAGTGTCTAGTGGAGTGACCTACTAATTCTGACAGCAAATTCAATGAGTCATGATATTCATCCTGGTCAGGCAGGGTGTGGCTGCCTTTAGATTGTGTTTCATTTATCACATATTTAATAGTTCATCCTCATGCCGCAATTAACCTGGATACATATAATTTTGACCATAAATAGCAAAATGCAAGTAAAAACTTCTTGAAATTTACGATTTTCTTCGCATCAAAATTGTGAACATACGCCTAGTAGGCTCCTGTTGTCGGCAAAAAAAAATCTGGAATTTTATGAAATTTCTTGCCGCGTCTCATCGGGCTTGAAATGTATTACTTCACAAGAAAATTTTGAACAACTGTACTATCTTGCATTACGAGTTATAAAAGTAAGTAAATTCATCAAAAACTTTCACAAATCGTGTTTTAATACTGTCATAAACAGAATAGTGAATTGAAAGTGTCTGGGTATGGTTTGTGGAGGAGGTTTGTGTCTTTTTAAAGGTATCATTATCGTAAAATCTGATAATAGTCATTTAAATGTTTTTAGTGAAAGAATAGCCTCACAGTTTCCATACGTCTGAATTACTGGCTCTACAATGGCTTTTGTGATAGTTCAACGGTTTGAGAGCTTTGATAAGTATTGATTGTGCCAAACTCGCACTGCCGTACCCATGTAGTTGATGGGAGTTATGGCCCCGTATTTGACCCAGGTTAAAACAAAATAGAAGTCGAATAAATGAGAAGATGGCAAAATTTTAGACTGTGTGCTAAGAAGAATAAGTCATAACCAGTGGCGTAAATAACACCCCCGCAACCCCATCGTGCGGGGGAAGGGGGCCGAGCTTCGGGGGTGCATTAATTTTTGTTGATTTGGAGTTTTTTTAAGTCCACTTTATGCACAGTAAGGCTAATCGGGACTGGACCTACAGTTTAAAGTGGAATCCGAACCACTATGTGCCTCACCGGGTATCGAACCCCAAACCCCTTGATTACAAGGCGACGACGCTACCACTGCGCCATCGGGGAGGCCCTGGGGGCGCATTACGAATGACTGATAGTTCACAAGTTTTCTTTTTGGCGTTAAAATATATTTTCAACCAAACATGTATTTTTATGCACCTGCAACTGCAAACATAAAATGTTAATCACTAGAAAAGTAGAAAGCGAATTACCAGATTAGAAGAAAACCCTGCATTAGCTGTATATTTCAACCTCCGATTATTATACCCTAGTACTTAAACCGGACAGAAACGTCGTCGCCTTGTAATCAAGGGGTTCCGGGTTCGATACCCGGTGGAGGCACATAGTGGTTCGGATCCCACTTTAAACTGTAGGTCCAGTCCCGATTAGCCTTACTGTGCATAAAGTGGACTTAACACACCAAATCAATGAATTAAACCGGACAGAAAAGAGAGATTTTGGTTATGCTACTCCTCTATTTTAGACGCTGTTTATTGTGTTGGTTGGTTTCTTGTGTTTATTAGTTGTTTGCCAATAGGTTCGATAAACACTTTAATGGTGCATGGTGTAAAGGTAAAATTAATGATTGGATAGGTTTAAGTAAAAAAAGAAATCAAAGAACACCAAACCGATATCACATGATATATTTGATGTTGCGATATTTTTGCAACTATTAGTTACAAGTACGAAATTTGGTGATTTGAATTAACTGTGAATTATCAAGTTGATACAATATGATATGCCTATTCTAGATCAGCCTGTCTGTTTGCCTGTTTTACTCGGCCCAACAATCGAACCCAATCTGAACGTAGCTGTCACGATCTACGTAACTCAGTTCTGCGTAATTCGGTTTTATACGTAAATTACTGTAGGTCTCGGGAAAATATAATTTTAAAACGTGTTAATTAACCTTTACTTGTACGTAATGCATTTATAGGTAATTCTGTGTTATACCTATAACATCCACTTTAAACTGTAGGTCCAGTCCCGGTTAGCCTTACTGTGCATAAAGTGGACTTTAAACAACAAATCAATCAATCAATCAACCTATAACATAAAATACAGTTGATTTGTACGTAACCAAGCTACAACAATGTCACACAAAAACACAAATACGCAACAGGATAGGTGGATATGGCGGCGGTCGGTCTGGAATTGCGAGAAAGGGGAGTGCGGCGCGGCGGTGTCACAGAGAAGACAACAAACAGAGGCGGCACGCGGCATGAAATCAGAGGAGATTTGACGCAGTTGTTGAGAACAAGATACGAATTTTTTTTGTACGTACACTAGGTTGGCCACGTTTTCTTAACAGAAAATTAGGACATTCATGGATGCTAACAGGGGGGGGGGGGTTGTAGCTATAACTAAAAGAGCACAGGGTCCAGTACACCCCGCCCCCCTCTTTGGCAAAGAAAAAGTCATGCTGCTTATGTGTTTCCTGAAACATTACATAATTCTCTTTAATCTATTTTCCTCTTGATTTTATTTGATTTTTGTTATTTAACACGTCTTATTGTCACTTTTGGCTAATTGCAACAATGAATATGAGTTTAAATTCATGAGAGAGGAAAAGTTACCTGCTTGGTCAGAAAGTAAATTGTATACGGGAAGTCAACGCTAATCCACATAAAACTATTCAAGTGACAAATGTAATGCACTTAAGAATTAAACTTTTAACTTGTAAATTCGTTAATTTAGCACTTTATTACAGAAATGACCTGTATTATACTGTATGTTGTAACTCAAAATAGATGCAGTTATTTTAATAATGGCGTGTTAAGTAAATCTGATTTGTAAGTAATTCTCAGTTATACGTATTATTTTCTCTTCACCTTGACATACGTATAACTCAGGTTCAACTGCATAGCCATTGTGTTTTTCAACTCCCGTCAATAGTAGCATCATGTATCTGTTGGGATCAGATTCAATGGTAAACCATATTGCTCGAGGAGTGATGCCCAAAATAATCAATACCACCCTCTGTGAGGCAAAGGGTCATAAGATGGAGGGGGGCGCTAGTTGTCGTGGTGGATTCATTCTTGTGTAATATTCGCTTATTTCCAATTTCCAAAAAGTAACCTCAAGAAAGGTACCAAACTGGAATGTGTGATCTCACGTTTGGAAAGATGGCATTTCTTGCTTACAATTTAACTGTTCATTTTATTATAATTTTTATACTATAAGGCAGAAGTGTTTGAAATTTGCAACGGGAAGGTGAAGATTAGACTATGTACTTAAGTAAATAGTGGAGATGGGTCAGTGCTTCGAAGTAATTCGTTACTTATAATGCCGCCGTTTGCAACTAATACTTAAATTCATCGAGTACCTAACTGTAACGCAGTTACCTTCCAAAGGGAATAACTGCAACTCTGTTACTTTTTAGGTAAATGTAACAGGTTTTTTTAGTTACTTCTAAAGTTACTTTTCCCGGTAATTATATGCTAACTTTGCGAACAATAGGACGAAAGAGAAAACATGACAACTCTCTTTATGATTGCTTGTGTCTCCGGGAATCTGGAGTAACCAGATATCGACGAAAATACGATACAGTCAGTACCTTTTCATTTCTATGCTCAATTTAGAAGCATGACGTACGAGTATCGTAAGTAGTAATGTAGTATAAAGATAATACAACAAAAATTGTCACATGCTTAATTATCTACATCTGAATCTAGAACTGTAGATTCGGATCTTGTATGAAAATAAAAATCGGGTATCCGGAACCGAAAATCAGAACCGGATATCAGGATCCAGTATCACCCGAGTTCCAGATCTAGCCATCCCAAACGCTAGTTCCTTTCCTTGCGATAGATCCGGCCTCAGGGTTGGCTGCGCCCTGTTCGAGGAAACAAGCTGGCGCCCACCTCTTCATTTTCAAGGATTATCTTGTGAATTACATGGGAGTACAGTTTCGCTAAATTCATTCCTCTGATTCAATGTCACGAAATCTGTTTTTGTGTCTTGAGAATATAAAGAAAAATGCATGTCTCATTTCAAAAACATGTAAGTTCATTTTGTAGGAATATTCATTCCCTTTTGAGGAAACCTAAACTTGAAGGAAAGTCTTAGCTAAATATATCTACATCCCGGCAGGGATGCCCATTCCCGAAGGCCTTTGACGCACTCCTTCCCCCATAAAGATATAATATTTCCCCCACCCCCATCTTTATGCCGAATTATTTACTGAAATTATTTTGGTCACAAAAAATTTGCGGAACAATACAATATAAACAAATGTAAGCACTACATATTTACTTTAGGTATTGTTTTCAATATATACATTTATATGTTTATTATATGTTACTTTGACATTGATTGGGGGTCCCGGGTTCGAATCCTGGCCTGGGAATGGATGTTTGTTAGTGTTCATTCATCAATTTCATCATGATCCCATCTTCACAAATTAGCCAAAAGTGGCACAAAATGCGAAGTAAGATAAAGCAAATCAATCAGTCTATTTGACGTTGAGTGAAATAACAATTAGATAAATTATAATAACTTCTGACGTTACAAAGTTGTTGCAGCAAAACTATCGATAATTTCCTCATTTTGTACCACTTTGAAATATCGGACACACAGGATGGAATTATGGTAGACTTTAACCACTCATCAGCAATTCACGAACGTAGTCTGCTTTTAATGATTCTTATGACACTCCTTGTGCATTTTGCAGAGCAACTTGTCACTGGTATGGTGATCAGAATTTTATACAATACCTGCACATTTGGAAAGGTCGAAAACTGGACAACAACAACGTATGGTCTAAAAAAGCGATTCTTAAGGGTTAATGCATTTCTGCTGATCGTACATAATCTTCAGAACCCTTCATGTCGCCTGTGCCTGAACTGAACTTTCACTCTCTTTTAAGAGTTGTGCATAGAGACAATGTTTGCCACTGGTCGAGATGCCAGCAATCGAAAGGCGCATGGCATTCGAAACCTTTCATTGCAGTTGAAATTAAAAGACACAAGATAGAAAAGGCACGGCTCACTTTCATGTTTGCTAACATAAAACGTACAAAACTGCTGAGTCTCACTGCCATTGTTAGTGTACTGAACCTTATTATTATCAGTTTGTTTGCTTGACTAACCTTGTATTAATGAGAACAGCATGTCCCCCACCCATCCAAACCGATTCTAAAGGCATGAGAGGGGGTGTTTCATTTCTATCCCATCGCCGTGATCAACCACAGGTAGGTAGATAAACTGTACATAATAACAATCATAACTAAAAATCAATAACAAGTGAATCAAACGAAACGATCCCCACATTTTTGTGTGAAGATATGTATAATTGGTAGCTAAACTATAAACTGTTGTCCCCCCTAAATATTCCCATGACTCAGGCACGCCATGAATCCCCCTTGTGAGCACTCCTGGGTCCCGATCAAGAAAAGAATTCGGCGCCACACATCAATTTTAGGAAGAAAAATCTTTTACTTCTGTCGGAATTAGTTTTAAGAGAAGAAACATTTGATTGATTTATTGAGTTGGTGTTTTAAGTCCACTTTATGCCAATATGGCTAATCGGTACTGGACCTACAGCTTAAAGTGGGATTCGGGCCATTTTGCGCCTCCACCGCGTATCAAACACGAGACCCAAGGCAGAAACATTTAATGATGCCTAAAATGTTTTAGAGTGCGAGCAAGATTTTTTTTTGGCAAATATGTTTATTTGCAAACCAAAACCAACATTAGTTTGATAATGCACCAATATTTTTAAAGTAATAGGCCTAAGTATAAACTTGGTATGACCCTTTTCAAAACATTTGTATTGCGAGTGTAGTGAGCAAAAAAAAAAATATATGATCTCTCAAACATTTCACACATTTTTATTTTTCGTTCATGGATTTGGGGATGCTGTAATCCCATCAGCCCCTTGCATCTGTCTTACAAATATGACATGCGAAATTAGGAAGTATTCCGTCATATCGCGAAATATATCAGAAAGGGTGGTTTTAGTGCAGAGGCAACACAACAATCAAATTAATCTTAACTGACGCGCCACCACAGCTACAGCGCCTTGATGCGGTGGCACCGTTTGCATCGCCCTAAAGCCGGCCCTGCCTTGCGATCTAGCTCAAATCGTATATCATAAGGAGAAAAAGTGTGCGAAGTTCAGCAGTCTGCCAGTGACGTAACCGATAATATGGCCCATTGATTTAGTTCGTTAGTTAGCAGGATCTTAGAAACTGCCTGGATAAATTTAAGCCAACGCGTGCTCACACGTTTCAGTTTGGTGTTTCAACATGTTATTTTTTTCTCGTTTTTATCAATTGTGTGATTCCATTCAAATGTTCGAAATTAATAAAATTAAATTAATCAATAAAGGTATTACTAAGTACAAGCTTTAAAACAATTAAAATTACACAGCGTGCGTCCTGCCGGGTTAACAATTGCAAGAAAACAACTTGCAAGCAGAACAAATACGTCTCGATTCTCCATAGAGGCACACAGTGATTGGGATAGCACTTTAAACTGTAACCCCATCTCGAATAACCTATTTGAGCATATAGCGGACTCAAATATTGACGTGGAGATCGCCCACCTTGCAAATCAAATCCGTGTTCGCCGCGTGGCAGCGTAACACACTCCCGATAGATCCACCACGGGTACATAAGATTAAGCTATGATTTAAATACGCAATCATTATTTTTCCATAATTCACTCGTTTCATAACATGCAAATCGCATATAAATGGTACTGCGAATTTATTTTTATGAAGACACGTCAACTTTTCCAATAGTAGATTTACCGCTTCTGGTGGAGAAGTATTTTCAGTAATCAACTCACGACCTATTACACAGGAGTCTAGTACTAATTCCGGCATGCCTCATCATAAATTCCATCCAATCATCGCTATTAAACTAAAAAAGGGAAAATAGCAACTCAGAAGAATACAAATTACAACAATCAAGCATAGACCACCCAGTAATATACGTGTTTCTGTCTGAATATAAATAACTTCACTTTGGAATCGGATGTACATGTATCTCGATAACCCCCCCCCCCCCCCAATTTTCTTTAAAGCAATTCACGGGTTTGCTTGTCCAAATTTTTCTGTACCCCATACAGTGGTATGTCAAGGATTTTCATAAGGGAGGCTGATGCCTTCACTTTAAAGGAATGCTGTGGCAAAGGGATGAGGGGTATGGCCCAACCAACACCTGCTTTGGCACTCTACTGACACTAGAAGATTAAAAGCATGCTTTCTTGTAGATGGGATTGGAAATAATATGTAAATGAGAAGATGAAGAGCATTGATCCGTGCAGTGCTTTTGTAAGGGATCTGTGAGAGAAGCTACCTCTGGATAGGTGACCCCAGTGTCTTTGAAGTAACTACCCGTTAAATATGATATGAAATGATAGATGAAAAAAAAAGTTTTTATATTTTCCAGGACTTTTTACTACATTACCATGAATTTTGAGTAGCTGATTTTATTTCCTTTGAACGTACGTGTATGAAAATTCGTTTTGTACTGGAGTGTTCCACGTACATAAGAACATGAAATAGGTGAAAAATCTTCAACGGAATTGCCCAGGTACGATTTATCTCAGTGGCGCCAACTGAGGAGCTCAAGACCATTCAGCAATTTGTCTCTTATTGTTATTATATTTTAGAAATAAAGTCCTAGCATTTAACAAAACAAAAATTTTCATAATTACAGCATACCCTTAAAGAATTCTCACAACTTAATTACTGCTCATAATCATCCGTTAGATTTTCAGTTTGATACTTGTCAGTGTTCTATATTATTAACACTGTTCGTGGTCATATCGTCATCATGCAAATAAGGGAGAACAAGAGCTTAGGGCATGTATTATGTGTAGGGCCCAGGACTTTATGTCCTATAAAACTGTAAAATATGTGTTATTATGTCATAAAAGTTGAAAAATATGTCACACGAAATTAGAAATATGTCATAAAAAATGTGGTTGGCCGCGGTGGCTCAGTCGGTAACGCGTCTGACTACCATGCTAAAGGTCCCGGGTTCGATCCCCGGCCGGTTCAAATCCGGGAACTTTTCTAACGATGGAAGCGGCCCCGGCGCCCACCCAGTGTCGAATAACATGGGTACCTGGGGGAAACCCTGGGGGGTAAAGGCGGTCAGGGGCGTGATGCTGATCACATCACCCCCACTCACGACCGGATCAAGAAAGTGTGGGGCGTTACCCCCACACCCCCTATACGCCTTCATGGCGTGGTGCTAAGCACAGGGGAACACTTTACCTTTTTTTCATAAAAAATGTAAAATGTCAGAAAATGCAGAAATATTCCCTGTAAAACTAAATATATGCACAACAGTACTTTCAAATTTCTCATTATTCGGGGAAGATGGATTAAGGTGGGGTATTATATAAAGACAGAATTCCTTTAACCGAAGAATGTGGTGGAAAAATATAGGAAATGTCGTGAGGTTCACTGCAATTATTCTAAGGAGGGACAGAGTATACACACTGGCTCCAACGACAAGATATCTTGAAACTCCTGTACTCGATTGCCGATAGAGTAGGGGCTGTAATGTACAGAATGCTATTTTTGCTTTTGACTGATTATTGTGAGAAGCGAAAAAGGTAAACAAACGAGAACAGTTGACACTTGTTTACTGTGAGTCTTGTGCATGCACAACAATGACAGAGTACATTCTTTCCTCAATAATGTTCGCACAGCTATCAACTGTTGCGGGATAAAAAAAATCGGGGGGATATTATTGTTCTGCATTAGTTGGTAAGAAAAGACGGCATCTTCTTTTAATTTCTTTGTCCTTAATTTAATTATACTGCCATCGATAATATAAACTATCCGTTGCGTTAAAGGTACGAAGAATAAATTATAAAATAGTGATGGGTCGTTCGTGAACGAACCGTTCCTTGTTCCAGGAGTCGTGAGCTTTGCGTGTATGTTCTCTGGTTTTCTTGTGGGGCGCAGTTCCCTCTCCCCTAATCCTTTTCACTCAAGCTAACTCCAGAAAGTCCTCCCCCACCCCCTTCACTTCAGCTGCACGAAACCAACATCGGGAGGAGTTGGTCCTTCGTTCCTTTGAATGGCTGCTTGAGTGAGCGAGCTCCGGTGAAGTGCTTCCCGAAAAGGAACTGCCATGACCCGTGGTAGTTCCTCAGAAGTCGTGAGCTTTGCTTGTATGTTGCCAACGCTCCTATTGGATGACTCACTCCTACGAACCTGAGAGAGAGAGAGAGCGCGAGGTCCATTCTTTTGTTGCTGATTGTTGATAGTGGCGGTTTTCCGCGTAGCTATGCGTTCAACTCTGTTTACAGTAATGCTGCAGAAGCTCAACAATGAGGGAGGGATGGGCAACAGGTTAACCTTGCAGCAACTTTTCGTATATATAGACCCAAACGTGCGCGCAGGAAATAGTTCCGCTTCGATACTGCGGATTTTCTCACTGCCTGTGATATGAACAGCTCGGCCGTTAAGGCGAGACTGGCATGGGGATGCTGAGTGACGTTTTAGAGTGGATTGATACATAAAACCTGCTGCAAAGTTAACCTGTCGCGGGGCTTAATTCACCTTTAATCCTTTTTGTGGCATGTTTTCGCAAGTCGCATTGCAAGGAACTTGATAGATATAAGATCATCATATCAAATGTTCCGTTTCCGTGCTCTTCCATTTTCTCAAAGTAAAAGTGGGGCCGGGAGGCGGAGAGAGCTTGAAAAATACGAATGCATTCTTCGTAGTCAAAGATTTAGCGTCCTCTCTTCCATTCTCTTACGGGTGTTTGTTTGACCGTGTATTCATTTAATTGCATGAAAGTCTGAAATGGTGGGGAGGGGCGACGGCCACCCTAGAAAATAAATTTCAACCTACAATTTGTACATTTTACACATACGTATAATTTCATTTCAATCTCAATTTGTTAATTATTAGAAGGGCGTTACAGGTTCATGCTAACTTCAAACTGAACTCTTTTTTTAGGAGATTATACTATTTTGGAAGAAAATATGCCTCGTTTGACACCTTGGAAAAATACATTGTTTGCCCTTCCCTGGAGAAAATACAGCGGACGTCCATGTTTAAAATATTTACAATTATTTTTCCTAATCTATCACCAGGCGCTGTAATGCACTGCGACAACAAGGGGTAGGAATTCATTTTTGGAAAGGAAGAGAACTTGTCCAACTTTTCCTTTCCGATGAGGACTTTTTGTCTGCTAAAGTTCAATTATCCATTAAAATGTATTTTCATTCACCCCCACCCTGAAAGCAGCTCCCGAACCTCGGTCGGTCAGTCGATACATTGTTTCCTATAGCTGTTTAATATGTGCACGAAGACGGATTCCTCCCCTCTAATTCTTTTCACCCACTCCAGAAGCAGTCTCCCACATCCCCTCCTCCGCCCACGAAATCAACTTCGAGCTGTGTTGGTATGGCTGTGAACGACTCCTTCAACGAGCAAGTTCCAGTGAACTGCCTATCTAAAAGGAACTGCCTCGTCCGAGAGCATGCTCCGTGGCTTCGTAGTTCCTTTGAATGACTTCCGGTGAACGCTTCCTTTCGGTGAGCGAGCTCCGGTGAACTGCTTCCCGAAATGGAACTGCCATGACCCATCACTATTATAAAATAACCGATTATGTGCAAGACAATTACGAAATTATACAGAAATATGTCTTATTATGAGAACATTGAAGAAATACGTTGTATAGACGCGAAATTGGTAAAATATGTTAAAATATGCCTTGTCAAGTTTGTCTATTTCGGCTGATTTTCATCAGTTAAGTGTAGATAAGTATTCGATTCGATGCCAAATGAAAAATATGTTATAACAATAAAGGCCCTGGCCGTAGTTACGTGTTGTATAAATTTGTAAAACAAATCTCAAGAGTACAGCCCACCATAGGCGTGGGCAAGGGGGGCAGTTGTCCCTTAATACTGCCGATTAGAAATTTAGTGTAGAGGAATATTATCGACATTATTATACTACTAAAGAAAAATGAAATATCTTCATGTCAATGAGAGTTCCAAGCAATTACGTAGGGGATACATTATTTACTATGTAATTGGACTTTCCCACTTTATACTCTAACAAATTTATTGTCATTAACATTCCAGAAAATTTCTTGTTTTTAACACTCCCTCATACTTAGGTGGTTGAATTATTCTGATACTACGTCAAATGCGACATGTACATTTTTTTCTAAAATTCTCTCCACCTTAAATTATATGTATTTCACACAATTTCATTCAGACACACTAATTTTTGTTAATTATTATTAGGGCATTGAAGGAACATGATAATTTCAGACCAGGGGCGCCGACTTGTCAAAATTATTGGAGGGGGCTCTGATCACTGAAATAAATTAATGAATGACTCGCTCTCCCTTTTTTAAGTTTTGGCTTCATTGATCGGAATCTCATAAAAGCCCATGAATTTCTAATAAATGTCAAAAATTTTATTCACAGTTCGAATGCAGAATATTAATTGTCCACGGATGTATATGGCACAAGTTTCGTCAACCATAATAGCAAAATATTCCCGACTTTTATTATCTGCTACCACGGAGCGCAAAACAGGTCTCTCTAATATATCAATGATCTCGTTCTGAATGTCATGTGAGAGCCATTTGTAGCCCGAACTCCCCTAGTTCATGCACATCGTCTTTTGAAACTCTTTAGTAAAAACGTTAAGTTAACAATACTCATAATTACATACTTAGTATATAGTAATAAGTCATGTGTTTTGCTGTCTCTGGTCATAGCCCCCTCAAAGTTGATGATTTTGCGGTCTCAGCCCCCCCCCCCCCCCAAGTTGATGGTCTATAACATTTCAAATGTGTATTTAAAGTTCAGTTCATGTGGCACAATTCAGAGTAAACTTTACAAGAGAAGCAAAATAATACATTAGATCCTCTTAAGCAAAATTATTTGGAGGGCTCTGCCCCACATCTTTAACATTGGGGGGCTCGAGCCCCCCCAAGCCCCATGGAGTCGGCGCCTATGTTTCAGACTGAAGCAGTGTTTTTGAGGGGTATCACTATTTTGGGGAAATATATGCCTCCTTTGCCCCCCCCCCCCCCCGCTGGAAAAATTACCTTGCTCCTCCCTGCGGACGTCCATGACCGCCACTGCTGAAGATACTTTGTTTTTCCTGTGACAAAGTTGTTCGTGTGAATGGGTGTTCTCTAAGATGGTGCAATATCAGATACCCGTTTAAACAGCTTAAATTATCTGTTGTTGCCTTATGTTAAGCAACATTTTGTCGCACAGGATTGTGTCAGTGACTTTGGAGGCGTTTGAAACTTCTACCAACTGTAAGAAGACTAACGTTGTAGTATAAGATATTCTCCTAAGACGGCAAAAGTTCATTCTAATCTTGGACGATCAGTGTTTATGTTATCCAATATTTGTAAATATATATGTAAAAATATGAGCGTAGTGAAAGGTTTAGTTAAAGAAGGGTCGGGAATTTTGTTCAGATTCGGCCAGTCGTCTCCATCAGTGTCCCGACTTTCATTTTAACTGCAATGGTGCTGCGAAAATGCAAAAATGTTCTATTGGTTAACTCAGAAATAGACATTTTTTTACTAGAAGAATCATTGCTAATGCGCATCATTTAATTTATAAATATATTATTATCTAGACCTAGAATTATCATGGTTGTTCAATGGTGCTGGTGTAAGAAAATTAATGGAAAATTGAAAACACAATTTGCGGAGGAAAGTACTATTAGAATACTTCTGAGAATTGAGTGCAAAAATAATCACTCAGTTGTACGCTGTGTGACAGACTTTGTATGTGAGCGACTGTGCTGTTTATTGCCAGGTTTATTGTTTATTTTTCTCGTTACTTTGGACCATAATTTCAACTCTACAATTATATATCTCCTTTCAATACCACCATAGCATTGATGGTGACATCTAATACTCCAACAGCATTTCGCCTACAACCGTGGCAGAGTGGCTAGCGTATCACGCTCTGACGCCAGGTTGGAATCTCGGTCTGGACATGGGTGTTCTTTGTAAGTGTTTTTCATCAATTTCATCATATCATCACTCATCCGCATCGTCACGATTAGCCAAAAGTGACAGAAAAGTGACGTAAAGTAATTTAACTCAACTAATCCAACTGCATTTTCGGCCCTTCTCTTTGTTCCACATTTTAGGATCTCCCCCGCCCTCAAAAAATCTGGGTATGCGCCTTTGATATGGAATGAGGTTTTAATTTCCCGACTGGATTTTCATCAAGGCTTTTGCCCCCTCCCCCTAATCAGAGTGTCTGCGCACTCCTATGCAGCCCACAGACGAAGTACTCGTAACGAAAAACAAACACCGCTTCAAATGCCCTGGCTGTAGCTTGAGCAGATAAAAGAAGGGAGGGAGACTTTCAGGCGGCAAGGCTTTGATGAAAGGTGAGAAGCCGCGATGGAAACAACCAGCCAAACTCTCCAATAACACTAAAGGTGGGAGGTTATGTTACGATTGTTGTGTGGCAGCTAATGTCTCCGAGAAATTTAGTTACAAAGGAAGCCTGCCGATATACTTTGTCAGTAATCCATAAATCATTGTCACTGTAGTGCGGTGCATATGTTCGCGTCTTTCATTTCATTCAATATCTCAAAATCCAGAGTATTTGAGTAGTGCAAAAGGTGTGACGAAGTTTAGCATTAATATGGCTGTTAATTAATTAACGAGAGGACGTGTCACGTAAAAAGGCCTTGCGACGCCAAGGAGTTCACATTTAAGCTGATTTTATTCATCTGTTGGGAGGGGGGGGGGGGCTACTGCTGCATTCATAACTCTTACGAGCTTCACTCCATGAGTACATATAATTTGTTCACTTAATTTTCCTTCGA
This sequence comes from Lepisma saccharinum, assembly GCF_977018435.1. Taxonomy (NCBI): domain Eukaryota; kingdom Metazoa; phylum Arthropoda; class Insecta; order Zygentoma; family Lepismatidae; genus Lepisma; species Lepisma saccharinum. The sequence goes on along the minus strand of NC_139239.1, from coordinate 172,647 downwards.
TATTGTTTCTTTGTTTAAGTTTGATTTTAAGCCCACTTTATACACCGAAGCCCAGTAAAAACTATTGAATTATCAAGAAATTGATGTATCTTCACCAAAAGTGATTCTGATATTCACAAATTACTTGTGCATTATTGTATATTTATTTTATTTTAAAAGAACACTGATTTTTGTCAATCACACAATTTAAATCAAACTGATTTAAACAACCTCGAAATTTTGTAAGCATATCATGCAATTTGTCATGTAAAGGCTTGCTCAAAATTGTAAATGACTATTTACGTTAATGGTTTTTATATTTTTCTTCACGAGTAACTTGGAGAGAGAAAAGGAAACATTGGGAACTTCTCTGTACTTACATTTAAATTTCGCACATAGGCATGAACATGAAAACTTGAAAGAGAGAATGTTTTCTTTACCAAGGAATCTTTCGATTTTTAAGCCAAGACCTCTCCCCGATGGCGCAGTGGTAATGTCATCGCCTTGTAATCAAGGGGTTCTGAGTTCGATACATGGTGTTTCGGATACCACTTTAAACTGTAAGACTAGACCTGATTAGACTTTCTGTGCATAAAGTGGACTCAAAACAAAAACTCAAACTCATTTTCAGCTGATAACCGCGATAATGGGAACACGAGCACTCAGATTTCATTGTTCCATTATTAATCACGGAACTCCGTAAATTGTTACTTAGAAAACAAACAACTGTTGCAAAAAGTGGAAAGTATAATTTTCCTTTGCATTATGAAAAAATTCCATTAATCCAAGGAAAAACTAAAACACGATCACAAAACTTTATCAAGAAAATACGGTTTTACCAAGTAAGAAGTTTGAAATATAATTATGAAAAACGGATAATTCATGCCTCCATCCAGCTTGATTTTAATATGCAACGACTGTATCTTCAAATATCTCTGCAGTTTCGATCTCTTTTCACCAACAGCGGCGCCAGAATTATTCATCTACGGGTGCTGAGGGGTTGCGGAAAGAAAGTTAGGGGGTGCGATATGTATTACAAGAAAGTGGTCATTCCATGCAGTGTAAACATTCAGATACACGTTGCAGTCTTATTGAACTATGTAGTGAAATACAAAATAAAACCATCCTGCCCTTAAAAAGACAATTTTTGAACCTTCTCAACGTAACCAATGAAGGCACCGTCTGCCACAAGACAAAACGCGAAGAGTACAGGAACTGTGTCATCTTTAAAATCCCTTCTGCCGCACTATCCCCAACAACGAACTGTAAAATTTCTTCGTGAACATTGGGCATCTTCCTAACAGTCTTGGAAAAAGTTTGAAATGGTACGTTTACTGGACATTAAACGTGGAACAAATATATAGAACGTATTAAGAAGAACAGTACCCTTCATGTTACAACTCGCATTAAATAATTTCAGAGCACGACCTGATGAGGTGATACCTTAAAAGTACCTGAATTTTTTGCTCCAGTGTAAGGAAGAACAAGTAGACGGAAAACAAACCATTTATGAACAATGCAAGAAAGAAAAAAACATAACTCACAGTAATCTATAGCCAATTATCAAAAACCACGAACAGACCACTTGAAGAAACAAAAGAAGAAAAAATTGATAACGACAATGCTGACGAAAGAAGAAAAACGGCCGCTGATCTTTACAGAGGCTGCCGCAAGTACAGAAAAGTATTGGTACCTCTTTCAGTGCTTGCCTGTTGCATACAATAATAACCTATCATTCGGCCCTCAATATGACATGACATAATATTACATATTAATGTTTTCAGTTGAACGTAGGGTGTGCTGAAGGGATGCGGAAGAAAATTAAAGGGCGCGCAAGCACTCACTCACGCACCCCTGGCGCCGCCACTGCTTTTCGCCTAAAATTTTGTCTCAATTCTCCTGCCCTGAGGGAAGTTTACCTTCGCATAGCAACACTAAACTGCAACCATGATTTATACCAGTAGGGTGGGTGAAAAAAAAACGAACATTGCTTGCCTGCTCATCTCTTTCCTGGCAACAGGAACGTACGTTTAAACGTGAAAGCTTAAACCCCCTCGCCGCACTGTAATGGACGAATCCTGAAAGGCTGGCCTTCGTGGTGGATGGTTAGCACAGCACGCTACGTCGCCAGGGGTCTCGGCGTTCGAATCCCGCGGCCTCGTCATGGGTGTGTGAGGAGTGTTCCTTCATCAATTTCATTGTATCGCCACTCATCCTCATCTTCGCGATTAGCCAAAAGTGGCACAAGAGCGAAGGGAAATAAACAATATCACGAATCCTGAAAGTTCGAATTGCTTTGTAATTTTTGTGTGCATACTTCTTTCCAACGGTAAGGGACTCAGGGTATAAAATATATAGGATCACAGTTAATCCAGTGGCTAGTGAGAAAACTCTAGGAAGGAATCTCTTCACGACGACAACAGCAGTTCCAGCATATCATGACAGGTCGGACAACCCTAAGCCTGCGTTCGATTGGTTTTATATTTACAAAACAAGTGTTTTCAATGTGCAATGCATATTTTACAAGTATGCAAAAAAACAATTTAATCAGCGATCAGCAAAAACAAGGTAATGCACACAATTAACAGTATTGGTCTTTTTAGGTTGCACCGCGTCCTCAACGATTGTATAGGTCGAAACTTCTCGACACTCACTCTCTTTTTCTTCAGTTATTTTCGTTGTTTTTTATCTCTTGCGGTGACGATGAGAATGCATTTACGAGTGTACAATGGGACAAACACAACTATACACTCTCATGTCTCGCACAAAATAAAAAATAAAATTAAAGGGATTCTTCTTTCGCGCCTTGATAGCTTTGTAACGACTGGGGCAACCAAAGAGACTAACTTTCCATTTAAACTTACAGACCGTCAATTTAGGTTTTAATCTTGCAAAAATTGTGTGAATCTGAAAATTTGCACATCTGTTCTATTTGATGTCAAAACAACATATCAACAGCCCTTTCCGCATCCTGAAATTCCAGGCGGTGGTAAACTTTGAATGCTGAATGCTGGAGAAGTGCAAGTTATCACTGGAATGAATGTTACGTGCAAGCAGCTAAACCCACGGATTTGAAATAGGGCTCCACCGAAAGAGGAATAAGCGGGTTTTAACTATGACTACACATATTGTCTTCCAGGACCGCACAAAAGGAACAAAAACTACCAAAGTCGATTTTTTTTCTATTTATCATTCTTGACGCTTCCTTTAAACTTTCCGTTGACATCTTTGTAGACCATGTGCAGAACTGTTACGCCACGGAATTTATTAAGCTCGTGTATTATTCTGAAAAAAAAAAATCATGAGGCTTCTTCTCTGATATAGCCTAAGCAGCAACAAAGCTAGTGAAATAAAAATCAAGTGCAGAGAAACAAGAGGGAATATTCTTTTCTGGATATTACGTCGCATTAAAACAGTGAAATTCATTTAATTAACATTTTTGTCGTGCCGATTTATGGCGAAGAGTTTTTGACAGCAGGGGATCTAAATTGTGAACACTTTTCATGCAAAATACAAATGGATTGTCAATAATTCAGACATTTATATACATCGATAATACAGCCTCTAAGTGTAATTCTTGTTTACAAAGAAAGTTACTTCATCATTCTTTGAACAATTAATTTTTAAGGTATTCATGAATTCTAAATTAATGATATTACACTTTACTAAAGCTGACGCCAAGCAGTGTTTTCAACTCTAGCGAGAAGTCGCTAAATCTGACGGATCTGGCTAGCTGGCGACAAAAGACGTGAAAAAGTGACGAGCGACTTTTCTGGCTACTTCGTGTGCTCTTTAGCGACTAATTTGGAGAATTCACAAAATATCTGCGTAGGTACGTCTAAATGCTTAAAAATGTCCGTTTTATAGTTATTAAATAAGGAAATACCCTCGTAATTCACTTCTGATGCACAAAGAGAAACTGAAGCAAAGCGTACCCCCTTTTCCAGTATGGTTTGTGTTGTTTGTAAACATCACCATTCGCAGCTCATTGTTATCAGACACTCCTCCTGGCGCCATTGCGGCTGCCTTATTATAAAACAGAACGTTCGACTTCGCGGTCGCGTCGTGCGTGGGTTCAGATTGGAGTTTTTTGGGTAGTGTGTGGTGACAAAGGAAGTGCTAGTGTAAATTATAAAGTTCGTGCGTGTTTGCGCGCAGGTCAGCCCAGGGCAGGGCAGTGTCCAGTGTGGGGAAAACCGCAATACAAGAAACATTATCGGAAGGAGTGGGAAAACTACAAATGGTTAACCCCTGTCGATAGTGACACGGCGAAAGCGTATTGTAAGTACTGCAAAGTAGAACTATCTGTATGCCCAAACTACCGATCTGAAAAAAACTTTCGAAACACAGAAACATAAAGTCAGATCTGGTTACTTCTGTTCTGCAAAACAGAAGAAAAACAGTTCAAACCGGAAAATTTAAATACTTCTAGTGCTGAAGCTATTTTAGCTTTATTCATTGCCGAACACTGTTCTTTGCTAACCGTGAATCACTTGTCCTAATTATGTATGAAAAGGTTTGGTGACTGACAGCTGCAGTGCACCATGCATTCGCCTGCATAAAACCAAGTGCACAGAAATAATAAACAACGTTCTTGCAGTGCATTTTCTCGATGATTTAGTATCTGACATCGGTAATCAGTGTGAAGTGCAGTGTTCAGAGGAAGAGGAAAGTTGCTTTTATAGGCAAGTACTCGATTTTTTCCACCTTTTTGCTATTTTTTAGAAGTACATTTGATTTAGCGACTTTTTCTAGAGCCTTTACATTTCATTTAGCGACATTCTAGCGGATTTTCTAAGGACTTTTCACGACTTTTACGTTCAAGTTATTGGCAATACTGACGCCAAGTATACTCCAGTCAAGGTCACTCGCTTTCGGAGTTTCCCCTTGCCTCCTCCACACCCCTGGCCCTCTAGGGTTGCCTCGCTTGTTCTAAGCTGTTAAGTTGACACTTTGCACGTTGTACAGTCAGGGACACTTCTGGATTATAACAATACCATTGACTTTCAATTAAATCATTACAACCGACAAGTGTCCGCGACCGTACGTTTGCGGTTGATTTAGTTTTCGATGTTGTTTTGTGAAAGGGCTATTTGGTTACGATTAGGAAGGAGGCGAGGGGGGGCATTTGCCTCCACTTCTCGCCACTTTTGCCCTCACACTATGCTAAATCTTATCTACAAAGGGAAATATACTGTCTTTGCCCCCCCCCCCCACCCAGATTTGGTACCTTGACCCCTAGTTTTGGAATCCAATCGCCACCACTGAGTATCGAGGATTGAGGAGCAGCGTCCTACGTGTGGAACATTTGCCGGTGAAAGTGAAGCGAGTGCCTCCCGAAAGGACACTAGAAAGCAAAATTTATTTTACTTCGCTTCTTGTGCCACTTTTGGCTAATTTGCGAAGATGGGGATGAGTGATGATATGATGAAATTGATGAATAGACATCACAAACGTTCATGCCCAAGCCAGGATTCGAACCCGGGACCCCTGGCGTTGCCGCGCGATGTGCTAACCACTCCGCAACGGGGGCCGACCATCTTCTAGTTCAAAAGTGATGGTACACATATTTTATGTTAAATAAATAAATATAAGTAAATATCAACATGACTTAACGGCGTTCTAATGGAAGTTAAGAAAAAACAGTTTTATCTAGACATCCCAACTGACAATACTAACAGCGATCAGCCTCCAACGCATCACAATATCCATCGAAATAATATTATCTGATGCCATGCAATGGTGGTAGTAGATGCACATTGCACGGTGGTTTGGTTTCCACTTTAAACTGTAGGTCCAGTCCCGATTAGCTTTTCTGTGCATAAAGCGGTGTTAAGAACTAACCCAAACAAGTAACAATTCCATGTGATGAAAATTCAAATATATTCTTTTTATAAGAATTATTTTTCATTCTACCACAATTTAGTCTATCTCCCCATTTATGTCCTTTCACCTTACGTCGACTAATTGCGCGAGGTAGAAAATGGCCACCGTACGTACGTTCCTCGCCTGTCGTACCGCTTGCACCGTTACTAAGCCATCCGAAACCAGCTTGTTCCACCCCTTTTGGCGCGGAGACGCTCTCGCACATTGTTGCAACATTTATTCCCATATGATTTGGTATGGAGGGCGGTGCTTGGGTTGCCGCGTGATCGACGGCAGATTGCTGACAGGTAGCGCAGCCAATGGGGGCCGAGTTAGGAACGTCAAACACCAGCGCGCGCTTCGAATCACCCGTCACTCATCATAACGTGACACGTAGTTCCTCTCTATTCACGTTTTACGGACACTATTGTGTTTAGTTGGTTCCTCGCTTCGGGGTTTGGTGCTTGTGGCTTCCTCTTACATAACGTTTCGTCAACGCAGTGTGTGACCTAAGAAATAACAAATGAATAACGATTCCTCGCAATACTCTTAAGTTTGCACCTTCCTCTCTTGGGGGTGCTGTGCTTGTCCGCCCATTCATTGTCAATATCTCAACTTCCGTGGAGTGTATAGCAGCCACACCCAGATTCCCGCTATCCTCGGGAGTACCTCTATTACGTATAAAAATCTCAGTCCAATCAGAGCACTTTTAAAACTTCCTCGCTTTGGCGTGAAAAGTCCAGCTTCCTCTTAATGGAGGGTGGGAAAACAGGGGGTGTGTGTGTGTGTGTGTGTGTGTGTGTATGGTACATCGTTCCCTCCCCGAGAGAAGAGGTTTACGAAGATCACGATATATATAAACATTTGGCCCCGTTGATTCCAGCACTCCAACTTCATCTCTAATGTTGACGACAATATTCTAAAGGTAAAAAGAGAATGAGAGATTGAGAGAATGAGAGATTGAGAGAATAAGAGGATAAGAGAAGAGGTTTACGTAGGTCACAATATATAAACATTTGGTCCCAAACTTGGAAAATTACGATAAAGTGCACTCATCTTTCAAAAAATAAGAGAATGAGAGAATGAGAGAATGAGAGGAGAGGTTTACGTAGGTCACGATATATAAACATTTGGTCCCAGACTTGGAAAATTACGATAAGGTGCACTCATCTTTCAAAAAATAAGAAAATAAGAGAATAAAAAAATAAGAGAATAAAAAAAAGATGAGAGGATTAACAGGAGAATAAAAAGAGAATGAGAGAACAATAAGAAAGATGAGAAAGATGAGGAGGATGAGAGAATGAGAGCTCATCTTTCACTCATCACTGCCTTTTTGCCCCCGTGAAACATCGTCAGCGCACTAAATGAGGCGCGGAACAGGAAGAGAAAGTGAGTTTTTCAACTTTTTGTAGTCGTTTGGTCAAGAAATCAAAGTTGCGGTGGGAGTCACAATTTTTATCTACTACTACCCTGCGTTAGGCGTTAGCGCGATACGTCTGCTGGAACCAGTTTGAAAGGGTGTTCAGGGGCGGAAGTGCATGTCGCTGGGGACAAAATCCGCCATTTTCCAAGATGGAGGCCGCGTTTTTGGAAATATCTCAAAATGGCATTTACTTTTTTTGTTCTCTTGACTTGATCTAGGACTGTGTAAAATTTCAACTCGATTGCTCGAAATCGAAAAATCGGGGGGGGGGGGTGAGAATGACATCGTCTTTTTCTTTTTTTCACTTTTTCACACTTTGCTTGGTTCGAACCTCATGGAGAGGTACCGAATTACCTGAATCCCAAGTTTTGTCTTCCTCGGTTAACCACAAGTACACTTTAACGGCCTTTTCCAGAAATGGCGGTTGGGGGGGCGAGAAGGACGCAGGCTCGCGGATTTCATTAGAAAAGTCACCCTTTCGACTTTGATTTAGGATAGCCCTGCATGTTTTCGTGTATGGGAAAGATGCAGCTTCCATCCTAAGAAATTATTTGAGTTTCGCTCAAAAACGGGACTTTCGGTTGAAACTTGAAAAGCGTTAAAATTTAGCATGTTTCATGCATTTCAAATGGAGAATCAAACGTTTCCCGTGACTCGAACCCTACACCCACTGCTTACTTTACCGTCACGTTGTCTTCCAGCCTCCTTCCCCTACAACCCTGAGTTAGGCGTTAGCGCGATGCGTCTGCTGGAACCAGTTTGAAAGTGTGTGTAGGGGCGGAGGTGCAGGTCGCTGGGGACGAAATCCGCCATTTTCCAAGATGGAGGCCGCGTTTTTGGAAATATCTCGAAATGGCAATTACCTTTTTTTGTTCTCTTGACTTGATCTAGACCTGTGTAAAATTTCAACTCGATTGCTCGAAATCGAAAAAATGGCTTAGGGGGGCGAGAAGCACTTCTTGGGGAGACGAAAAGGACATTGTCTTTTTCTTTATTCAATTATTCACACTTTTCGTGGTTCGAACCTCATCAAATTTTACAGTCTGTGAGGAGAGGTACTGAATTACCCGAATCCCAAGTTTTGTCTTCCTCGGTTAACCGCAAGTACACTTTAACGGCCTTTTCCAGAAATGGCGGTTTGGGGAGCGAGAAGGACGCAGGCTCGCGGATTTCATTAGAAAAGTCACCTTTCGACTTTGATTTAGGATAGCCCTGCATGTTTTCGTGTATGGGAACGATGCAGCTTCCCTCCCACCAGATATTGTGAGTTTCTCGCCAAAACGGGATTTCCTGTTCAAACTTGAAAAACCGTTAAAATTTAGCATTTTTCATGAATTTCAAATGGAGAATCAAACGTTTCCCGTGACTCGAACACTCCACCCACTGCTTACTTTACCCTCACGTTGTCTTCCAGCCTCCTTCACCTACCACCCTGCGTTAGGCGTTAGCGCGATACGTCTGCTGGAACCAGTTTGAAAGGGTGTTCAGGGGCGGAAGTGCATGTCGCTGGGGACAAAATCCGCCATTTTCCAAGATGGAGGCCGCGTTTTTGGAAATATCTCAAAATGGCATTTACCTTTTTTTGTTCTCTTGACTTGATCTAGGACTGTGTAAAATTTCAACTCGATTGCTCGAAATCGAAAAATCGGGGGGGGGGGGGCGAGAATGACATCGTCTTTTTCTTTTTTTCACTTTTTCACACTTTGCTTGGTTCGAACCTCATGGAGAGGTACCGAATTACCCGAATCCCAAGTTTTGTCTTCCTCGGTTAACCACAAGTACACTTTAACGGCCTTTTCCAGAAATGGCGGTTGGGGGGGGCGAGAAGGACGCAGGCTCGCGGATTTCATTAGAAAAGTCACCCTTTCGACTTTGATTTAGGATAGCCCTGCATGTTTTCGTGTATGGGAAAGATGCAGCTTCCATCCTAAGAAATTATTTGAGTTTCGCGCAAAAACGGGACTTTCGGTTGAAACTTGAAAAGTGTTAAAATTTAGCATGTTTCATGCATTTCAAATGGAGAATCAAACGTTTCCCGTGACTCGAACCCTACACCCACTGCTTACTTTACAGTCACGTTGTCTTCCAGCCTCCTTCCCCTACAACCCTGAGTTAGGCGTTAGCGCGATGCGTCTGCTGGAACCAGTTTGAAAGGGTGTTTAGGGGCGGAGGTTCAGGTCGCTGGGGACGAAATCCGCCATTTTCCAAGATGGAGGCCGCGTTTTTGGAGATATCTCGAAATCGCATTTAACTTTTTTTGTTCTCTTGACTTGATCTACGTCTGTGTAAAATATGAAGTTTCTAGCTCGAAATCGAAAAAATGGCTTCTTCGATTTGTTTTTCTCAACTGGTCTCGTATATCGTTCCTCTTATTTCTGCAACAGTCTCGGAAAGAAAATATGGACTTTCGTTACATAGGGAGCTTGGATTTCGGTTACCACGATCGAAGAAGATAACCTAATCCCTAATACAAATTGGTCTTTCTGCTGCAAAACCCATGGCCGCTTGCTACATTTGTGGGTTTAAGTGACCCTACATTGGGTGATTCCTACATAGTTGGTTTAATTGCAAACATTTCCCGTGACTCGAACCAAACACCCACTGCATACTTTACCGTCACGTTGTCTTCCAGCCTCCTTCCCCTACAACCCTGAGTTAGGCGTTAGCGCGATTCGTCTGCTGGAACCAGTTTGAAAGGGTGTTTAGGGGCGGAGGTGCAGGTCGCTGGGGACGAAATCCGCCATTTTCCAAGATGGAGGCCGCGTTTTTGGAAATATCTCGAAATGGCATTTACCTTTTTTTGTTCTCTTGACTTGATCTAGGCTGTGTAAAATTTCAACTCGATTGCTCGAAATCGAAAAAATGTCTTAGGGGGGCGAGAAGCACTTCTTGGGGGGACGAGAAGGACATTGTCTTTTTCTTTATTCAATTATTCACACTTTGCGTGGTTCGAACCTCATCAAATTTTACAATCTGGGAGGAGAGGTACTGAATTACCCGAATCCCAAGTTTTGTCTTCCTCGGTTAACCGCAAGTACACTTTAACGGCCTTTTCCAGAAATGGCGGTTTGGGGGGGCGAGAAGGACGCAGGCTCGCGGATTTCATTAGAAAAGTCACCCTTTCGACTTTGATTTAGGATAGCTCTGCATGTTTTCGTGTATGGGAACGATGTAGCTTCCCTCCCACCAGATATTGTGAGTTTCTCGCCAAAACGGGATTTCCTGTTCAAACTTGAAAAACCGTTAAAATTTAGCATTTTTCATAAATTTCAAATGGAGAATCAAACGTTTCCCGTGACTCGAACACTCCACCCACTGCTTACTTTACCCTCACGTTGTCTTCCAGCCTCCTTCACCTACCACTCTGCGTTAGGCGTTAGCGCGATACGTCTGCTGGAACCAGTTTGAAAGGGTGTTCAGGGGCGGAAGTGCATGTCGCTGGGGACAAAATCCGCCATTTTCCAAGATGGAGGCCGCGTTTTTGGAAATATCTCAAAATGGCATTTACCTTTTTTTGTTCTCTTGACTTGATCTAGGACTGTGTAAAATTTCAACTCGATTGCTCGAAATCTAAAAATCGGGGGGGGTGAGAATGACATCGTCTTTTTCTTTTTTTCACTTTTTCACACTTTGCTTGGTTCGAACCTCATGGAGAGGTACCGAATTACCTGAATCCCAAGTTTTGTCTTCCTCGGTTAACCACAAGTACACTTTAACGGCCTTTTCCAGAAATGGCGGTTTGGGGAGCGAGAAGGACGCAGGCTCGCGGATTTCATTAGAAAAGTCACCTTTCGACTTTGATTTAGGATAGCCCTGCATGTTTTCGTGTATGGGAACGATGCAGCTTCCCTCCCACCAGATATTGTGAGTTTCTCGCCAAAACGGGATTTCCTGTTCAAACTTGAAAAACCGTTAAAATTTAGCATTTTTCATGAATTTCAAATGGAGAATCAAACGTTTCCCGTGACTCGAACACTCCACCCACTGCTTACTTTACCCTCACGTTGTCTTCCAGCCTCCTTCACCTACCACTCTGCGTTAGGCGTTAGCGCGATACGTCTGCTGGAACCAGTTTGAAAGGGTGTTCAGGGGCGGAAGTGCATGTCGCTGGGGACAAAATCCGCCATTTTCCAAGATGGAGGCCGCGTTTTTGGAAATATCTCAAAAATTGCATTTACATTTTTTTGTTCTCTTGACTTGATCTAGGTCTGTGTAAAATTTCAACTCGATTGTTCGAAATCGAAAAATCGGGGGGGGGCGAGAATGACATCGTCTTTTTCTTTTTTTCACTTTTTCACACTTTGCTTGGTTCGAACCTCATGGAGAGGTACCGAATTACCCGAATCCCAAGTTTTGTCTTCCTCGGTTAACCACAAGTACACTTTAACGGCCTTTTCCAGAAATGGCGGTTGGGGGGGCGAGAAGGACGCAGGCTCGCGGATTTCATTAGAAAAGTCACCCTTTCGACTTTGATTTAGGATAGCCCTGCATGTTTTCGTGTATGGGAAAGATGCAGCTTCCATCCTAAGAAATTATTTGAGTTTCGCGCAAAAACGGGACTTTCGGTTGAAACTTGAAAAGCGTTAAAATTTAGCATGTTTCATGCATTTCAAATGGAGAATCAAACGTTTCCCGTGACTCGAACCCTACACCCACTGCTTACTTTACAGTCACGTTGTCTTCCAGCCTCCTTCCCCTACAACCCTGAGTTAGGCGTTAGCGCGATGCGTCTGCTGGAACCAGTTTGAAAGGGTGTTTAGGGGCGGAGGTGAAGGTCGCTGGGGACGAAATCCGCCATTTTCCAAGATGGAGGCCGCGTTTTTGGAGATATCTCGAAATCGCATTTAACTTTTTTTGTTCTCTTGACTTGATCTACGTCTGTGTAAAATATGAAGTTTCTAGCTCGAAATCGAAAAAATGGCTTCTTCGATTTGTTTTTCTCAACTGGTCTCGTATATCGTTCCTCTTATTTCTGCAACAGTCTCGGAAAGAAAATATGGACTTTCGTTACATAGGGAGCTTGGATTTCGGTTACCACGATCGAAGAAGATAACCTAATCCCTAATACAAATTGGTCTTTCTGCTGCAAAACCCATGGCCGCTTGCTACATTTGTGGGTTTAAGTGACCCTACATTGGGTGATTCCTACATAGTTGGTTTAATTGCATACATTTCCCGTGACTCGAACCAAACACCCACTGCATACTTTATCGTCACGTTGTCTTCCAGCCTCCTTCCCCTACAACCCTGAGTTAGGCGTTAGCGCGATTCGTCTGCTGGAACCAGTTTGAAAGGGTGTTTAGGGGCGGAGGTGCAGGTCGCTGGGGACGAAATCCGCCATTTTCCAAGATGGAGGCCGCGTTTTTGGAAATATCTCGAAATGGCATTTACCTTTTTTTGTTCTCTTGACTTGATCTAGGCTGTGTAAAATTTCAACTCGATTGCTCGAAATCGAAAAAATATCTTAGGGGGGCGAGAAGCACTTCTTGGGGGGACGAGAAGGACATTGTCTTTTTCTTTATTCAATTATTCACACTTTGCGTGGTTCGAACCTCATCAAATTTTACAATCTGGGAGGAGAGGTACTGAATTACCCGAATCCCAAGTTTTGTCTTCCTCGGTTAACCGCAAGTACACTTTAACGGCCTTTTCCAGAAATGGCGGTTTGGGGGGGCGAGAAGGACGCAGGCTCGCGGATTTCATTAGAAAAGTCACCCTTTCGACTTTGATTTAGGATAGCTCTGCATGTTTTCGTGTATGGGAACGATGTAGCTTCCCTCCCACCAGATATTGTGAGTTTCTCGCCAAAACGGGATTTCCTGTTCAAACTTGAAAAACCGTTAAAATTTAGCATTTTTCATGAATTTCAAATGGAGAATCAAACGTTTCCCGTGACTCGAACACTCCACCCACTGCTTACTTTACCCTCACGTTGTCTTCCAGCCTCCTTCACCTACCACCCTGCGTTAGGCGTTAGCGCGATACGTCTGCTGGAACCAGTTTGAAAGGGTGTTCAGGGGCGGAAGTGCATGTCGCTGGAGACAAAATCCGCCATTTTCCAAGATGGAGGCCGCGTTTTTGGAAATATCTCAAAATGGCATTTACCTTTTTTTGTTCTCTTGACTTGATCTAGGTCTGTGTAAAATTTCAACTCGATTGCTCGAAATCGAAAAATCGGGGGGGGGCGAGAATGACATCGTCTTTTTCTTTTTTTCACTTTTTCACACTTTGCTTGGTTCGAACCTCATGGAGAGGTACCGAATTACCCGAATCCCAAGTTTTGTCTTCCTCGGTTAACCACAAGTACACTTTAACGGCCTTTTCCAGAAATGGCGGATGGGGGGGGGCGAGAAGGACGCAGGCTCGCGGATTTCATTAGAAAAGTCACCCTTTCGACTTTGATTTAGGATAGCCCTGCATGTTTTCGTGTATGGGAAAGATGTAGCTTCCATCCTAAGAAATTATTTGAGTTTCGCGCAAAAACGGGACTGTCGGTTGAAACTTGAAAACCGTTAAAATTTAGCATGTTTCATGCATTTCAAATGGAGAATCAAACGTTTCCCGTGACTCGAACCCTACACCCACTGCTTACTTTACCGTCACGTTGTCTTCCAGCCTCCTTCCCCTACAACCCTGAGTTAGGCGTTAGCGCGATGCGTCTGCTGGAACCAGTTTGAAAGGGTGTTTATGGGCGGAGGTGCAGGTCGCTTGAGACGAAATCCGCCATTTTCCAAGATGGAGGCCGCGTTTTTGGAAATATCTCGAAATGGCATTTACCTTTTTTTGTTCTCTTGACTTGATCTAGGCCTGTGTTAAATTTCAACTCGATTGCTCGAAATCGAAAAAATGGCTTAGAGGGGCGAGAAGCACTTCTTGGGGGGACGAGAAGGACATTGTCTTTTTCTTTATTCAATTATTCACACTTTGCGAGGTTCGAACCTCATCAAATTTTACAATCTGGGAGGAGAGGTACTGATTTACCCGAATCCCAAGTTTTGTCTTCCTCGGTTAACCGCAAGTACACTTTAACGGCCTTTTCCAGAAATGGCCGTTTGGGGGGGTGAAAAGGACGCAGGCTCGCGGATTTCAATAGAAAAGTCACCCTTTCGACTTTGATTTAGGATAGCCCTGCATGTTTTCGTGTATGGGAAAGATGGAGCTTCCATCCTAAGAAATTATTTGAGTTTCGCGCAAAAACGGGACTTTCGGTTGAAACTTGAAAACCGTTAAAATTTAGCATGTTTCATGCATTTCAAATGGAGAATCAAACGTTTCCCGTGACTCGAACCCTACACCTACTGCTTACTTTACCGTCACGTTGTCTTCCAGCCTCCTTCCCCTACAACCCTGAGTTAGGCGTTAGCGCGATGCGTCTGCTGGAAACAGTTTGAAAGGGTGTTTAGGGGCGGAGGTGCAGGTCGCTGGGGACGAAATCCGCCATTTTCCAAGATGGAGGCCGCGTTTTTGGAAATATCTCGAAATGGCATTTACCTTTTTTTGTTCTCTTGACTTGATCTAGGCCTGTGTTAAATTTCAACTCGATTGCTCGAAATCGAAAAAATGGCTTAGGGGGGGCGAGAAGCACTTCTTGGGGGGACGAGAAGGACATTGTCTTTTTCTTTATTCAATTATTCACACTTTGCGTGGTTCGAACCTCATCAAATTTTACAATCTGGGAGGAGAGGTACAGAATTACCCGAATCCCAAGTTTTGTCTTCCTCGGTTAACCGCAAGTACACTTTAACGGCCTTTTCCAGAAATGGCGGTTTGGGGGGGTGAAAAGGACGCAGGCTCGCGGATTTCATTAGAAAAGTCACCCTTTCGACTTTGATTTAGGATAGCCCTGCATGTTTTCGCGTATGGGAACGATGCAGCTTCCCTCCCACCAGATATTGTGAGTTTCTCGCCAAAAGGGGATTTCCTGTTCAAACTTGAAAAACCGTTAAAATTTAGCATTTTTCATGAATTTCAAATGGAGAATCAAACTTTTCCCGTGACTCGAACACTCCACCCACTGCTTACTTTACCCTCACGTTGTCTTCCAGCCTCCTTCACCTACCACCCTGCGTTAGGCGTTAGCGCGATACGTCTGCTGGAACCAGTTTGAAAGGGTGTTCAGGGGCGGAAGTGCATGTCGCTGGGGACAAAATCCGCCATTTTCCAAGATGGAGGCCGCGTTTTTGGAAATATTTCAAAATGGCATTTTCCATTTTTTGTTCTCTTGACTTGATCTAGGTCTGTGTAAAATTTCAACTCGATTGCTCGAAATCGAAAAATCTGGGGGGGCGAGAATGACATCGTCTTTTTCTTTTTTTCACTTTTTCACACTTTGCTTGGTTCGAACCTCATGGAGAGGTACCGAATTACCCGAATCCCAAGTTTTGTCTTCCTCGGTTAACCACAAGTACACTTTAACGGCCTTTTCCAGAAATGGCGGTTGGGGGGGCGAGAAGGACGCAGGCTCGCGGATTTCATTAGAAAAGTCACCCTTTCGACTTTGATTTAGGATAGCCCTGCATGTTTTCGTCTATGGGAAAGATGTAGCTTCCATCCTAAGAAATTTTTTGAGTTTCGCGCCAAAACGGGACTTTCGGTTGAAACTTGAAAACCGTTAAAATTTAGCATGTTTCATGCATTTCAAATGGAGAATCAAACGTTTCCCGTGACTCGAACCCTACACCCACTGCTTACTTTACCGTCACGTTGTCTTCCAGCCTCCTTCCCCTACAACCCTGAGTTAGGCGTTAGCGCGATGCGTCTGCTGGAACCAGTTTGAAAGGGTGTTTAGGGGCGGAGGTGCAGGTCGCTGGGGACGAAATCCGCCATTTTCCAAGATGGAGGCCGCGTTTTTGGAGATATCTCGAAATCGCATTTACCTTTTTTTGTTCTCTTGACTTGATCTACGTCTGTGTAAAATATGAAGTTGCTAGCTCGAAATCGAAAAAATGGCTTCTTCGATTTGTTTTTCTCAACTGGTCTCGTATATCGTTCCTCTTATTTCTGCAACTGTCTCGGAAAGAAAATATGGACTTTCGTTACATAGGGAGCTTGGATTTCGGTTACCACGATCGAAGAAGATAACCTAATCCCTAATACAAATTGGTCTTTCTGCTGCAAAACCCATGGCCGCTTGCTACATTTGTGGGTTTAAGTGACCCTACATTGGGTGATTCCTACATAGTTGGTTCAATTGCAAACATTTCCCGTGACTCGAACCAAACACCCACTGCTTACTTTACCGTCACGTAGTCTTCCAGCCTCCTTCCCCTACAACCCTGAGTTAGGCGTTAGCGCGATGCGTCTGCTGGAACCAGTTTGAAAGGGTGTTTAGGGGCGGAGGTGCAGGTCGCTGGGGACGAAATCCGCCATTTTCCAAGATGGAGGCCGCGTTTTTGGAAATATCTCGAAATGGCATTTACCTTTTTTTGTTCTCTTGACTTGATCTAGACCTGTGTAAAATTTCAACTCGATTGCTCGAAATCGAAAAAATGGCTTAGGGGGGCGAGAAGCACTTCTTGGGGGGACGAGAAGGACATTGTCTTTTTCTTTATTCAATTATTAACACTTTGCGTGGTTCGAACCTCATCAAATTTTACAATCTGGGAGGAGAGGTACTGAATTACCCGAATCCCAAGTTTTGTCTTCCTCGGTTAACCGCAAGTACACTTTAACGGCCTTTTCCAGAAATGGCGGTTTGGGGGGGCGAGAAGGACGCAGGCTCGCGGATTTCATTAGAAAAGTCACCCTTTCGACTTTGATTTAGGATAGCCCTGCATGTTTTCGTGTATGGGAAAGATGCAGCTTCCATCCTAAGAAATTATTTGAGTTTCGCTCAAAAACGGGACTTTCGGTTGAAACTTGAAAAGCGTTAAAATTTAGCATGTTTCATGCATTTCAAATGGAGAATCAAACGTTTCCCGTGACTCGAACCCTACACCCACTGCTTACTTTACCGTCACGTTGTCTTCCAGCCTCCTTCCCCTACAACCCTGAGTTAGGCGTTAGCGCGATGCGTCTGCTGGAACCAGTTTGAAAGGGTGTTTAGGGGCGGAGGTGAAGGTCGCTGGGGACGAAATCCGCCATTTTCCAAGATGGAGGCCGCGTTTTTGGAAATATTTCGAAATCGCATTTACCTTTTTTTGTTCTCTTGACTTGATCTAGGCCTGTGTAAAATTTCAACTCGATTGCTCGAAATCGAAAAAATGGCTTAGGGGGGCGAGAAGCACTTCTTGGGGGGACGAGGACATTGTCTTTTTCTTTATTCAATTATTCACACTTTGCGTGGTTCGAACCTCATCAAATTTTACAATCTGGGAGGAGAGGTACCGAATTACCCGAATCCCAAGTTTTGTCTTCCTCGGTTAACCGCAAGTACACTTTAACGGCCTTTTCCAGAAATGGCGGTTTGGGGGGGCGAGAAGGACGCAGGCTCGCGGATTTCATTAGTAAAGTCACCCTTTCGATTTTGATTTAGAATAGCCCTGCATGTTTTCGTGTATGGGAAAGATGTAGCTTCCATCCTAAGAAATTATTTGAGTTTCGCGCAAAAACGGGACTTTCGGTTGAAACTTAAACCGTTAAAATTTATCATGTTTCATGCATTTCAAATGCAGAATCAAACGTTTCCCGTGACTCGAACCCTACACCCACGTTGTGTTACAGCCTCCTTCCCCTACAACCCTGAGTTAGTCGTTAGCGCGATGCGTCTGCTGGAACCAGTTTGAAAGGGTGTTTAGGGGCGGAGGTGCAGGTCGCTGGGGACGAAATCCGCCATTTTCCAAGATGGAGGCCGCGTTTTTGGAGATATCTCGAAATCGCATTTACCATTTTTGTTCTCTTGACTTGATCTACGTCTTTGTAAAATATGAAGTTGCTAGCTCGAAGTCGAAAAAATGGCTTCTTCGATTTGTTTTTCTCAACTGGTCTCGTATATCGTTCCTCTTATTTCTGCAACAGTCTCGGAAAGAAAATATGGACTTTCGTTACATAGGGAGCTTGGATTTCGGTTACCACGATCGAAGAAGATAACCTAATCCCTAATACAAATTGGTCTTTCTGCTGCAAAACCCATGGCCGCTTGCTACATTTGTGGGTTTAAGTGACCCTACATTGGGTGATTCCTACATAGTTGGTTTAATTGCAAACATTTCTCGTGACTCGAACCAAACACCCACTGCTTACTTTACCGTCACGTTGTCTTCCAGCCTCCTTCCCCTACAACCCTGAGTTAGGCGTTAGCGCGATGCGTCTGCTGGAACCAGTTTGAAAGGGTGTTTAGGGGCGGAGGTGCAGGTCACTGGGTCGAAATCCGCCATTTTCAAAGATGGAGGCCGCGTTTTTGGAAATATCTCGAAATGGCATTTACCTTTTTTTGTTCTCTTGACTTGATCTAGGCCTGTGTAAAATTTCAACTCGAATGCTCGAAATCGAAAAAATGGCTTAGGGGGGCGAGAAGCACTTCTTGGGGGGACGAGAAGGACATTGTCTTTTTCTTTATTCAATTATTCACACTTTGCGTGGTTCGAACCTCATCAAATTTTACAATCTGGGAGGAGAGGTACTGAATTACCCGAATCCCAAGTTTTGTCTTCCTCGGTTAACCGCAAGTACACTTTAACGGCCTTTTCCAGAAATGGCGGTTTGGGGGGCGAGAAGGACGCAGGCTCGCGGATTTCATTAGAAAAGTCACCCTTTCGACTTTGATTTAGGATAGCCCTGCATGTTCTTGTGTATGGGAACGATGCAATTTCCCTCCCACCAGATATTGTGAGTTTCGCGCCAAAACGGGATTTCCTGTTCAAACTTGAAGAACCGTTAAAATTTAGCATTTTCATGAATTTCAAATGGAGAATCAAACGTTTCCCGTGACTCGAACACTCCACCCACTGCTTACTTTACCCTCACGTTGTCTTCCAGCCTCCTTCACCTACCACCCTGCGTTAGGCGTTAGCGCGATACGTCTGCTGGAACCAGTTTGAAAGGGTGTTCAGGGGCGGAAGTGCATGTCGCTGGGGACAAAATCCGCCATTTTCCAAGATGGAGTCCGCGTTTTTGGAAATATCTCAAAATGGCATTTACCGTTTTTTTGTTCTCTTGACTTGATCTAGGTCTGTGTAAAATTTCAACTCGATTGCTCGAAATCGAAAAATCGGGGGGGCGAGAATGACATCGTCTTTTTCTTTTTTTCACTTTTTCACACTTTGCTTGGTTCGAACCTCATGGAGAGGTACCGAATTACCCGAATCCCAAGTTTTGTCTTCCTCGGTTAACCACAAGTACACTTTAACGGCCTTTTCCAGAAATGGCGGTTGGGGGGGCGAGAAGGACGCAGGCTCGCGGATTTCATTAGAAAAGTCACCCTTTCGACTTTGATTTAGGCTAGCCCTGCATGTTTTCGTGTATGGGAAAGATGTAGCTTCCATCCTAAGAAATTATTTGAGTTTCGCGCAAAAACGGGACTTTCGGTTGAAACTTGAAAACCGTTAAAATTTAGCATGTTTCATGCATTTCAAATGGAGAATCAAACGTTTCCCGTGACTCGAACCCTACACCCACTGCTTACTTTACAGTCACGTTGTCTTCCAGCCTCCTTCCCCTACAACCCTGAGTTAGGCGTTAGCGCGATGCGTCTGCTGGAACCAGTTTGAAAGGGTGTTTAGGGGCGGAGGTGCATGTCGCTGGAGACGAAATCCGCCATTTTCCAAGATGGAGGCCGCGTTTTTGGAAATATCTCAAAATGGCATTTACCTTTTTTTGTTCTCTTGACTTGATCTAGGTCTGTGTAAAATTTCAACTCGATTGCTCGAAATCGAAAAATCGGGGGGGGCGAGAATGACATCGTCTTTTTCTTTTTTTCACTTTTTCACACTTTGCTTGGTTCGAACCTCATGGAGAGGTACCGAATTACCCGAATCCCAAGTTTTGTCTTCCTCGGTTAACCACAAGTACACTTTAACGGCCTTTTCCAGAAATTGCGGTTGGGGGGGAGAGAAAGACGCAGGCTCGCGGGTTTCATTAGAAAAGTCACCCTTTCGATTTTCATTTAGGATAGCACTGCATGTTTTCGTGTATGGGAAAGATGTAGCTTCCATCCTAAGAAATTATTTGAGTTTCGCGCAAAAACGGGACTTTCGGTTGAAACTTGAAAACCGTTAAAATTTAGCATGTTTCATGCATTTTAAATGGAGAATCAAACGTTTCCCGTGACTCGAACCCTACACCCACTGCTTACTTTACCGTCACGTTGTCTTCCAGCCTCCTTCCCCTACAACCCTGAGTTAGTCGTTAGCGCGATGCGTCTGCTGGAACCAGTTTGAAAGGGTGTGTAGGGGCGGAGGTGCAGGTCGCTGGGGACGAAATCCGCCATTTTCCAAGATGGAGGCCGCGTTTTTGGAGATATCTCGAAATCGCATATAACATTTTTGTTCTCTTGACTTGATCTACGTCTTTGTAAAATATGAAGTTGCTAGCTCGAAGTCGAAAAAATGGCTTCTTCGATTTGTTTTTCTCAACTGGTCTCGTACAGCGTTCTCTTATTTCTGCAACAGTCTCGGAAAGAAAATATGGACTTTCGTTACATAGGGAGCTTGGATTTCGGTTACCACGATCGAAGAAGATAACCTAATCCCTAATACAAATTGGTCTTTCTGCTGCAAAACCCATGGCCGCTTGCTACATTTGTGGGTTTAAGTGACCCTACATTGGGTGATTCCTACATAGTTGGTTTAATTGCAAACATTTCTCGTGACTCGAACCAAACACCCACTGCTTACTTTACCGTCACGTTGTCTTCCAGCCTCCTTCCCCTACAACCCTGAGTTAGGCGTTAGCGCGATGCGTCTGCTGGAACCAGTTTGAAAGGGTGTTTAGGGGCGGAGGTGCAGGTCACTGGGTCGAAATCCGCCATTTTCAAAGATGGAGGCCGCGTTTTTGGAAATATCTCGAAATGGCATTTACCTTTTTTTGTTCTCTTGACTTGATCTAGGCCTGTGTAAAATTTCAACTCGAATGCTCGAAATCGAAAAAATGGCTTAGGGGGGCGAGAAGCACTTCTTGGGGGGACGAGAAGGACATTGTCTTTTTCTTTATTCAATTATTCACACTTTGCGTGGTTCGAACCTCATCAAATTTTACAATCTGGGAGGAGAGGTACTGAATTACCCGAATCCCAAGTTTTGTCTTCCTCGGTTAACCGCAAGTACACTTTAACGGCCTTTTCCAGAAATGGCGGTTTGGGGGGCGAGAAGGACGCAGGCTCGCGGATTTCATTAGAAAAGTCACCCTTTCGACTTTGATTTAGGATAGCCCTGCATGTTCTTGTGTATGGGAACGATGCAATTTCCCTCCCACCAGATATTGTGAGTTTCGCGCCAAAACGGGATTTCCTGTTCAAACTTGAAGAACCGTTAAAATTTAGCATTTTCATGAATTTCAAATGGAGAATCAAACGTTTCCCGTGACTCGAACACTCCACCCACTGCTTACTTTACCCTCACGTTGTCTTCCAGCCTCCTTCACCTACCACCCTGCGTTAGGCGTTAGCGCGATACGTCTGCTGGAACCAGTTTGAAAGGGTGTTCAGGGGCGGAAGTGCATGTCGCTGGGGACAAAATCCGCCATTTTCCAAGATGGAGTCCGCGTTTTTGGAAATATCTCAAAATGGCATTTACCGTTTTTTTGTTCTCTTGACTTGATCTAGGTCTGTGTAAAATTTCAACTCGATTGCTCGAAATCGAAAAATCGGGGGGGCGAGAATGACATCGTCTTTTTCTTTTTTTCACTTTTTCACACTTTGCTTGGTTCGAACCTCATGGAGAGGTACCGAATTACCCGAATCCCAAGTTTTGTCTTCCTCGGTTAACCACAAGTACACTTTAACGGCCTTTTCCAGAAATGGCGGTTGGGGGGGCGAGAAGGACGCAGGCTCGCGGATTTCATTAGAAAAGTCACCCTTTCGACTTTGATTTAGGCTAGCCCTGCATGTTTTCGTGTATGGGAAAGATGTAGCTTCCATCCTAAGAAATTATTTGAGTTTCGCGCAAAAACGGGACTTTCGGTTGAAACTTGAAAACCGTTAAAATTTAGCATGTTTCATGCATTTCAAATGGAGAATCAAACGTTTCCCGTGACTCGAACCCTACACCCACTGCTTACTTTACAGTCACGTTGTCTTCCAGCCTCCTTCCCCTACAACCCTGAGTTAGGCGTTAGCGCGATGCGTCTGCTGGAACCAGTTTGAAAGGGTGTTTAGGGGCGGAGGTGCATGTCGCTGGAGACGAAATCCGCCATTTTCCAAGATGGAGGCCGCGTTTTTGGAAATATCTCAAAATGGCATTTACCTTTTTTTGTTCTCTTGACTTGATCTAGGTCTGTGTAAAATTTCAACTCGATTGCTCGAAATCGAAAAATCGGGGGGGGCGAGAATGACATCGTCTTTTTCTTTTTTTCACTTTTTCACACTTTGCTTGGTTCGAACCTCATGGAGAGGTACCGAATTACCCGAATCCCAAGTTTTGTCTTCCTCGGTTAACCACAAGTACACTTTAACGGCCTTTTCCAGAAATTGCGGTTGGGGGGGAGAGAAAGACGCAGGCTCGCGGGTTTCATTAGAAAAGTCACCCTTTCGATTTTCATTTAGGATAGCACTGCATGTTTTCGTGTATGGGAAAGATGTAGCTTCCATCCTAAGAAATTATTTGAGTTTCGCGCAAAAACGGGACTTTCGGTTGAAACTTGAAAACCGTTAAAATTTAGCATGTTTCATGCATTTTAAATGGAGAATCAAACGTTTCCCGTGACTCGAACCCTACACCCACTGCTTACTTTACCGTCACGTTGTCTTCCAGCCTCCTTCCCCTACAACCCTGAGTTAGTCGTTAGCGCGATGCGTCTGCTGGAACCAGTTTGAAAGGGTGTGTAGGGGCGGAGGTGCAGGTCGCTGGGGACGAAATCCGCCATTTTCCAAGATGGAGGCCGCGTTTTTGGAGATATCTCGAAATCGCATATAACATTTTTGTTCTCTTGACTTGATCTACGTCTTTGTAAAATATGAAGTTGCTAGCTCGAAGTCGAAAAAATGGCTTCTTCGATTTGTTTTTCTCAACTGGTCTCGTACAGCGTTCTCTTATTTCTGCAACAGTCTCGGAAAGAAAATATGGACTTTCGTTACATAGGGAGCTTGGATTTCGGTTACCACGATCGAAGAAGATAACCTAATCCCTAATACAAATTGGTCTTTCTGCTGCAAAACCCATGGCCGCTTGCTACATTTGTGGGTTTAAGTGACCCTACATTGGGTGATTCCTACATAGTTGGTTCAATTGCAAACATTTCCCGTGACTCGAACCAAACACCCACTGCTTACTTTACCGTCACGTTGTCTTCCAGCCTCCTTCCCCTACAACCCTGAGTTAGGCGTTAGCGCGATGCGTCTGCTGGAACCAGTTTGAAAGGGTGTTTAGGGGCGGAGGTGCAGGTCGCTTGAGACGAAATCCGCCATTTTCCAAGATGGAGGCCGCGTTTTTGGAAATATCTCGAAATGGCATTTACCTTTTTTTGTTCTCTTGACTTGATCTAGGCCTGTGTTAAATTTCAACTCGATTGCTCGAAATCGAAAAAATGGCTTAGAGGGGCGAGAAGCACTTCTTGGGGGGACGAGAAGGACATTGTCTTTTTCTTTATTCAATTATTCACACTTTGCGAGGTTCGAACCTCATCAAATTTTACAATCTGGGAGGAGAGGTACTGATTTACCCGAATCCCAAGTTTTGTCTTCCTCGGTTAACCGCAAGTACACTTTAACGGCCTTTTCCAGAAATGGCCGTTTGGGGGGGTGAAAAGGACGCAGGCTCGCGGATTTCAATAGAAAAGTCACCCTTTCGACTTTGATTTAGGATAGCCCTGCATGTTTTCGTGTATGGGAAAGATGGAGCTTCCATCCTAAGAAATTATTTGAGTTTCGCGCAAAAACGGGACTTTCGGTTGAAACTTGAAAACCGTTAAAATTTAGCATGTTTCATGCATTTCAAATGGAGAATCAAACGTTTCCCGTGACTCGAACCCTACACCTACTGCTTACTTTACCGTCACGTTGTCTTCCAGCCTCCTTCCCCTACAACCCTGAGTTAGGCGTTAGCGCGATGCGTCTGCTGGAAACAGTTTGAAAGGGTGTTTAGGGGCGGAGGTGCAGGTCGCTGGGGACGAAATCCGCCATTTTCCAAGATGGAGGCCGCGTTTTTGGAAATATCTCGAAATGGCATTTACCTTTTTTTGTTCTCTTGACTTGATCTAGGCCTGTGTTAAATTTCAACTCGATTGCTCGAAATCGAAAAAATGGCTTAGGGGGGGCGAGAAGCACTTCTTGGGGGGACGAGAAGGACATTGTCTTTTTCTTTATTCAATTATTCACACTTTGCGTGGTTCGAACCTCATCAAATTTTACAATCTGGGAGGAGAGGTACTGAATTACCCGAATCCCAAGTTTTGTCTTCCTCGGTTAACCGCAAGTACACTTTAACGGCCTTTTCCAGAAATGGCGGTTTGGGGGGGTGAAAAGGACGCAGGCTCGCGGATTTCATTAGAAAAGTCACCCTTTCGACTTTGATTTAGGATAGCCCTGCATGTTTTCGCGTATGGGAACGATGCAGCTTCCCTCCCACCAGATATTGTGAGTTTCTCGCCAAAAGGGGATTTCCTGTTCAAACTTGAAAAACCGTTAAAATTTAGCATTTTTCATGAATTTCAAATGGAGAATCAAACTTTTCCCGTGACTCGAACACTCCACCCACTGCTTACTTTACCCTCACGTTGTCTTCCAGCCTCCTTCACCTACCACCCTGCGTTAGGCGTTAGCGCGATACGTCTGCTGGAACCAGTTTGAAAGGGTGTTCAGGGGCGGAAGTGCATGTCGCTGGGGACAAAATCCGCCATTTTCCAAGATGGAGGCCGCGTTTTTGGAAATATTTCAAAATGGCATTTTCCATTTTTTGTTCTCTTGACTTGATCTAGGTCTGTGTAAAATTTCAACTCGATTGCTCGAAATCGAAAAATCTGGGGGGCGAGAATGACATCGTCTTTTTCTTTTTTTCACTTTTTCACACTTTGCTTGGTTCGAACCTCATGGAGAGGTACCGAATTACCCGAATCCCAAGTTTTGTCTTCCTCGGTTAACCACAAGTACACTTTAACGGCCTTTTCCAGAAATGGCGGTTGGGGGGGCGAGAAGGACGCAGGCTCGCGGATTTCATTAGAAAAGTCACCCTTTCGACTTTGATTTAGGATAGCCCTGCATGTTTTCGTCTATGGGAAAGATGTAGCTTCCATCCTAAGAAATTTTTTGAGTTTCGCGCCAAAACGGGACTTTCGGTTGAAACTTGAAAACCGTTAAAATTTAGCATGTTTCATGCATTTCAAATGGAGAATCAAACGTTTCCCGTGACTCGAACCCTACACCCACTGCTTACTTTACCGTCACGTTGTCTTCCAGCCTCCTTCCCCTACAACCCTGAGTTAGGCGTTAGCGCGATGCGTCTGCTGGAACCAGTTTGAAAGGGTGTTTAGGGGCGGAGGTGCAGGTCGCTGGGGACGAAATCCGCCATTTTCCAAGATGGAGGCCGCGGTTTTGGAGATATCTCGAAATCGCATTTACCTTTTTTTGTTCTCTTGACTTGATCTACGTCTGTGTAAAATATGAAGTTGCTAGCTCAAAATCGAAAAAATGGCTTCTTCGATTTGTTTTTCTCAACTGGTCTCGTATATCGTTCCTCTTATTTCTGCAACTGTCTCGGAAAGAAAATATGGACTTTCGTTACATAGGGAGCTTGGATTTCGGTTACCACGATCGAAGAAGATAACCTAATCCCTAATACAAATTGGTCTTTCTGCTGCAAAACCCATGGCCGCTTGCTACATTTGTGGGTTTAAGTGACCCTACATTGGGTGATTCCTACATAGTTGGTTCAATTGCAAACATTTCCCGTGACTCGAACCAAACACCCACTGCTTACTTTACCGTCACGTTGTCTTCCAGCCTCCTTCCCCTACAACCCTGAGTTAGGCGTTAGCGCGATGCGTCTGCTGGAACCAGTTTGAAAGGGTGTTTAGGGGCGGAGGTGCAGGTCGCTGGGGACGAAATCCGCCATTTTCCAAGATGGAGGCCGCGTTTTTGGAAATATCTCGAAATGGCATTTACCTTTTTTTGTTCTCTTGACTTGATCTAGACCTGTGTAAAATTTCAACTCGATTGCTCGAAATCGAAAAAATGGCTTAGGGGGGCGAGAAGCACTTCTTGGGGGGACGAGAAGGACATTGTCTTTTTCTTTATTCAATTATTAACACTTTGCGTGGTTCGAACCTCATCAAATTTTACAATCTGGGAGGAGAGGTACTGAATTACCCGAATCCCAAGTTTTGTCTTCCTCGGTTAACCGCAAGTACACTTTAACGGCCTTTTCCAGAAATGGCGGTTTGGGGGGGCGAGAAGGACGCAGGCTCGCGGATTTCATTAGAAAAGTCACCCTTTCGACTTTGATTTAGGATAGCCCTGCATGTTTTCGTGTATGGGAAAGATGCAGCTTCCATCCTAAGAAATTATTTGAGTTTCGCTCAAAAACGGGACTTTCGGTTGAAACTTGAAAAGCGTTAAAATTTAGCATGTTTCATGCATTTCAAATGGAGAATCAAACGTTTCCCGTGACTCGAACCCTACACCCACTGCTTACTTTACCGTCACGTTGTCTTCCAGCCTCCTTCCCCTACAACCCTGAGTTAGGCGTTAGCGCGATGCGTCTGCTGGAACCAGTTTGAAAGGGTGTTTAGGGGCGGAGGTGAAGGTCGCTGGGGACGAAATCCGCCATTTTCCAAGATGGAGGCCGCGTTTTTGGAAATATTTCGAAATCGCATTTACCTTTTTTTGTTCTCTTGACTTGATCTAGGCCTGTGTAAAATTTCAACTCGATTGCTCGAAATCGAAAAAATGGCTTAGGGGGGCGAGAAGCACTTCTTGGGGGGACGAGGACATTGTCTTTTTCTTTATTCAATTATTCACACTTTGCGTGGTTCGAACCTCATCAAATTTTACAATCTGGGAGGAGAGGTACCGAATTACCCGAATCCCAAGTTTTGTCTTCCTCGGTTAACCGCAAGTACACTTTAACGGCCTTTTCCAGAAATGGCGGTTTGGGGGGGCGAGAAGGACGCAGGCTCGCGGATTTCATTAGAAAAGTCACCCTTTCGACTTTGATTTAGGATAGCCCTGCATGTTTTCGTGTATGGGAACGATGCAGCTTCCCTCCCACCAGATATTGTGAGTTTCGCGCCAAAACGGGATTTCCTGTTCAAACTTGAAAAACCGTTAAAATTTAGCATTTTTCATGAATTTCAAATGGAGAATCAAACGTTTCCCGTGACTCGAACACTCCACCCACTGCTTACTTTACCCTCACGTTGTCTTCCAGCCTCCTTCACCTACCACCCTGCGTTAGGCGTTAGCGCGATACGTCTGCTGGAACCAGTTTGAAAGGGTGTTCAGGGGCGGAAGTGCATGTCGCTGGGGACAAAATCCGCCATTTTCCAAGATGGAGGCCGCGTTTTTGGAAATATCTCAAAATGGCATTTACCTTTTTTTGTTCTCTTGACTTGATCTAGGTCTGTGTAAAATTTCAACTCGATTGCTCGAAATCGAAAAATCGGGGGGGGGGGGGCGAGAATGACATCGTCTTTTTCTTTTTTTCACTTTTTCACACTTTGCTTGGTTCGAACCTCATGGAGAGGTACCGAATTACCCGAATTCTAAGTTTTGTCTTCCTCGGTTAACCACAAGTACACTTTAACGGCCTTTTCCAGAAATTGCGGTTGGGGGGGCGAGAAGGACGCAGGCTCGCGGATTTCATTAGTAAAGTCACCCTTTCGATTTTGATTTAGAATAGCCCTGCATGTTTTCGTGTATGGGAAAGATGTAGCTTCCATCCTAAGAAATTATTTGAGTTTCGCGCAAAAACGGGACTTTCGGTTGAAACTTAAAACCGTTAAAATTTATCATGTTTCATGCATTTCAAATGCAGAATCAAACGTTTCCCGTGACTCGAACCCTACACCCACGTTGTGTTACAGCCTCCTTCCCCTACAACCCTGAGTTAGTCGTTAGCGCGATGCGTCTGCTGGAACCAGTTTGAAAGGGTGTTTAGGGGCGGAGGTGCAGGTCGCTGGGGACGAAATCCGCCATTTTCCAAGATGGAGGCCGCGTTTTTGGAGATATCTCGAAATCGCATTTACCATTTTTGTTCTCTTGACTTGATCTACGTCTTTGTAAAATATGAAGTTGCTAGCTCGAAGTCGAAAAAATGGCTTCTTCGATTTGTTTTTCTCAACTGGTCTCGTATATCGTTCCTCTTATTTCTGCAACAGTCTCGGAAAGAAAATATGGACTTTCGTTACATAGGGAGCTTGGATTTCGGTTACCACGATCGAAGAAGATAACCTAATCCCTAATACAAATTGGTCTTTCTGCTGCAAAACCCATGGCCGCTTGCTACATTTGTGGGTTTAAGTGACCCTACATTGGGTGATTCCTACATAGTTGGTTTAATTGCAAACATTTCTCGTGACTCGAACCAAACACCCACTGCTTACTTTACCGTCACGTTGTCTTCCAGCCTCCTTCCCCTACAACCCTGAGTTAGGCGTTAGCGCGATGCGTCTGCTGGAACCAGTTTGAAAGGGTGTTTAGGGGCGGAGGTGCAGGTCACTGGGTCGAAATCCGCCATTTTCAAAGATGGAGGCCGCGTTTTTGGAAATATCTCGAAATGGCATTTACCTTTTTTTGTTCTCTTGACTTGATCTAGGCCTGTGTAAAATTTCAACTCGAATGCTCGAAATCGAAAAAATGGCTTAGGGGGGCGAGAAGCACTTCTTGGGGGGACGAGAAGGACATTGTCTTTTTCTTTATTCAATTATTCACACTTTGCGTGGTTCGAACCTCATCAAATTTTACAATCTGGGAGGAGAGGTACTGAATTACCCGAATCCCAAGTTTTGTCTTCCTCGGTTAACCGCAAGTACACTTTAACGGCCTTTTCCAGAAATGGCGGTTTGGGGGGCGAGAAGGACGCAGGCTCGCGGATTTCATTAGAAAAGTCACCCTTTCGACTTTGATTTAGGATAGCCCTGCATGTTCTTGTGTATGGGAACGATGCAATTTCCCTCCCACCAGATATTGTGAGTTTCGCGCCAAAACGGGATTTCCTGTTCAAACTTGAAGAACCGTTAAAATTTAGCATTTTCATGAATTTCAAATGGAGAATCAAACGTTTCCCGTGACTCGAACACTCCACCCACTGCTTACTTTACCCTCACGTTGTCTTCCAGCCTCCTTCACCTACCACCCTGCGTTAGGCGTTAGCGCGATACGTCTGCTGGAACCAGTTTGAAAGGGTGTTCAGGGGCGGAAGTGCATGTCGCTGGGGACAAAATCCGCCATTTTCCAAGATGGAGTCCGCGTTTTTGGAAATATCTCAAAATGGCATTTACCGTTTTTTTGTTCTCTTGACTTGATCTAGGTCTGTGTAAAATTTCAACTCGATTGCTCGAAATCGAAAAATCGGGGGGGCGAGAATGACATCGTCTTTTTCTTTTTTTCACTTTTTCACACTTTGCTTGGTTCGAACCTCATGGAGAGGTACCGAATTACCCGAATCCCAAGTTTTGTCTTCCTCGGTTAACCACAAGTACACTTTAACGGCCTTTTCCAGAAATGGCGGTTGGGGGGGAGAGAAAGACGCAGGCTCGCGGGTTTCATTAGAAAAGTCACCCTTTCGATTTTCATTTAGGATAGCACTGCATGTTTTCGTGTATGGGAAAGATGTAGCTTCCATCCTAAGAAATTATTTGAGTTTCGCGCAAAAACGGGACTTTCGGTTGAAACTTGAAAACCGTTAAAATTTAGCATGTTTCATGCATTTTAAATGGAGAATCAAACGTTTCCCGTGACTCGAACCCTACACCCACTGCTTACTTTACCGTCACGTTGTCTTCCAGCCTCCTTCCCCTACAACCCTGAGTTAGTCGTTAGCGCGATGCGTCTGCTGGAACCAGTTTGAAAGGGTGTGTAGGGGCGGAGGTGCAGGTCGCTGGGGACGAAATCCGCCATTTTCCAAGATGGAGGCCGCGTTTTTGGAGATATCTCGAAATCGCATATAACATTTTTGTTCTCTTGACTTGATCTACGTCTTTGTAAAATATGAAGTTGCTAGCTCGAAGTCGAAAAAATGGCTTCTTCGATTTGTTTTTCTCAACTGGTCTCGTACAGCGTTCTCTTATTTCTGCAACAGTCTCGGAAAGAAAATATGGACTTTCGTTACATAGGGAGCTTGGATTTCGGTTACCACGATCGAAGAAGATAACCTAATCCCTAATACAAATTGGTCTTTCTGCTGCAAAACCCATGGCCGCTTGCTACATTTGTGGGTTTAAGTGACCCTACATTGGGTGATTCCTACACAGTTGGTTTAATTGCAAACATTTCCCGTGACTCGAACCAAACACCCACTGCTTACTTTACCGTCACGTTGTCTTCCAGCCTCCTTCCCCTACAACCCTGAGTTAGGCGTTAGCGCGATGCGTCTGCTGGAACCAGTTTGAAAGGGTGTTTAGGGGCGGAGGTGCAGGTCGCTGGGGACGAAATCCGCCATTTTCCAAGATGGAGGCCGCGTTTTTGGAAATATCTCGAAATGGCATTTACCTTTTTTTGTTCTCTTGACTTGATCTAGGCCTGTGTAAAATTTCAACTCGATTGCTCGAAATCGAAAAAATGGCTTAGGGGGGCGAGAAGCACTTCTTGGGGGGAAGAGAAGGACATTGTCTTTTTCTTTATTCAATTATTCACACTTTGCGTGGTTCGAACCTCATCAAATTTTACAATCTGGGAGGAGAGGTACTGAATTACCCGAATCCCAAGTTTTGTCTTCCTCGGTTAACCGCAAGTACACTTTAACGGCCTTTTCCAGAAAGGGCGGTTTGGGGGGGCGAGAAGGACGCAGGCTCGCGGATTTCATTAGAAAAGTCACCCTTTCGACTTTGATTTAGGATAGCCCTGCATGTTTTCGTGTATGGGAACGATGCAGCTTCCCTCCCGCCAGATATTGTGAGTTTCGCGCCAAAACGGGATTTCCTGTTCAAGCTTGAAGAACCGTTAAAATTTAGCATTTTCATGAATTTCAAATGGAGAATCAAACGTTTCCCGTGACTCGAACACTCCACCCACTGCTTACTTTACCCTCACGTTGTCTTCCAGCCTCCTTCCCCTACAACCCTGAGTTAGGCGTTAGCGCGATGCGTCTGCTGGAACCAGTTTGAAAGGGTGTTCAGGGTCGGAAGTGCATGTCGCTGGGGACAAAATCCGCCATTTTCCAAGATGGAGGTCGCGTTTTTGGAAATATCTCAAAATGGCATTTACCTTTTTTTGTTCTCTTGACTTGATCTAGGTCTGTGTAAAATTTCAACTCGATTGCTCGAAATCGAAAAATCGGGGGGGGGGGCGAGAATGACATCGTCTTTTTCATTTTTTTCACTTTTTCACACTTTGCTTGGTTCGAACCTCATGGAGAGGTACCGAATTACCCGAATCCCAAGTTTTGTCTTCCTCGGTTAACCACAAGTACACTTTAACGGCCTTTTCCAGAAATGGCTGTTGGGTGGGCGAGAAGGACGCAGGCTCGCGGATTTCATTAGAAAAGTCATCCTTTCGACTTTGATTTAGGATAGCCCTGCATGTTTTCGTCTATGGGAAAGATGTAGCTTCCATCCTAAGAAATTATTTGAGTTTCGCGCCAAAAGGGACTTTCGGTTGAAACTTGAAAAGCGTTAAAATTTAGCATGTTTCATGCATTTCAAATGGAGAATCAAACGTTTCCCGTGACTCGAACCCTACACCCACTGCTTACTTTGCCGTCACGTTGTCTTCCAGCCTCCTTCCCCTACAACCCTGAGTTAGGCGTTAGCGCGATGCGTCTGCTGGAACCAGTTTGAAAGGGTGTTTAGGGGCGGAGGTGCAGGTCGCTGGGGACGAAATCCGCCATTTTCCAAGATGGAGGCCGCGTTTTTGGAAATATCTCGAAATGGCATTTACCTTTTTTTGTTCTCTTGACTTGATCTAGACCTGTGTAAAATTTCAACTCGATTGCTCGAAATCGAAAAAATGGCTTAGGGGGGCGAGAAGCACTTCTTGGGGGGACGAGAAGGACATTGTCTTTTTCTTTATTCAATTATTCACACTTTGCGTGGTTCGAACCTCATCAAATTTTACAATCTGGGAGGAGAGGTACTGAATTACCCGAATCCCAAGTTTTGTCTTCCTCGGTTAACCGCAAGTACACTTTAACGGCCTTTTCCAGAAATGGCGGTTTGGGGGGGCGAGAAGGACGCAGGCTCGCGGATTTCATTAGAAAAGTCACCCTTTCGACTTTGATTTAGGATAGCCCTGCATGTTTTCGTGTATGGGAACGATGCAGCTTCCCTCCCACCAGATATTGTGAGTTTCTCGCCAAAACGGGATTTCCTGTTCAAACTTGAAAAACCGTTAAAATTTAGCATTTTTCATGAATTTCAAATGGAGAATCAAACGTTTCCCGTGACTCGAACCCTACACCCACTGCTTACTTTACCGTCACGTTGTCTTCCAGCCTCCTTCCCCTACAACCCTGAGTTAGGCGATAGCGCGATGCGTCTGCTGGAACCAGTTTGAAAGGGTGTTTACGGGCGGAGGTGAAGGTCGCTGGGGACGAAATCCGCCATTTTCCAAGATGGAGGCCGCGTTTTTGGAAATATCTCGAAATCGCATTTACCTTTTTTTGTTCTCTTGACTTGATCTAGGCCTGTGTAAAATTTCAACTCGATTGCTCGAAATCGAAAAAATGGCTTAGGGGGCGAGAAGCACTTCTTGGGGGGACGAGGACATTGTCTTTTTCTTTATTCAATTATTCACACTTTGCGTGGTTCGAACCTCATCAAATTTTACAATCTGGGAGGAGAGGTACTGAATTACCCGAATCCCAAGTTTTGTCTTCCTCGGTTAACCGCAAGTACACTTTAACGGCCTTTTCCAGAAATGGCGGTTTGGGGGGGCGAGAAGGACGCAGGCTGGCGGATTTCATTAGAAAAGTCACCCTTTCGGCTTTGATTTCGGATAGCCCTGCATGTTTTCGTGTATGGGAAAGATGTAGCTTCCATCCTAAGAAATTATTTGAGTTTCGCGCAAAAACGGGACTTTCGGTTGAAACTTGAAAACCGTTAAAATTTAGCATGTTTCATGCATTTCAAATGGAGAATCAAACGTTTCCCGTGACTCGAACCCTACACCCACTGCTTACTTTACCGTCACGTTGTCTTCCAGCCTCCTTCCCCTACAACCCTGAGTTAGGCGTTAGCGCGATGCGTCTGCTGGAACCAGTTTGAAAGGGTGTTTAGGGGCGGAGGTGCATGTCGCTGGAGACGAAATCCGCCATTTTCCAAGATGGAGGCCGCGTTTTTGGAAATATCTCAAAATG
Organism: Lepisma saccharinum; assembly: GCF_977018435.1. Lineage (NCBI taxonomy): Eukaryota > Metazoa > Arthropoda > Insecta > Zygentoma > Lepismatidae > Lepisma > Lepisma saccharinum. The sequence goes on along the minus strand of NC_139239.1, from coordinate 138,843 downwards.
GCATTTACCTTTTTTTGTTCTCTTGACTTGATCTAGGTCTGTGTAAAATTTCAACTCGATTGCTCGAAATCGAAAAATCGGGGGGGGGGGCGAGAATGACATCGTCTTTTTCTTTTTTTCACTTTTTCACACTTTGCTTGGTTCGAACCTCATGGAGAGGTACCGAATTACCCGAATCCCAAGTTTTGTCTTCCTCGGTTAACCACAAGTACAATTTAACGGCCTTTTCCAGAAATTGCGGTTGGGGGGCGAGAAGGACGCAGGCTCGCGGGTTTCATTAGAAAAGTCACCCTTTCGATTTTCATTTAGGACAGCACTGCATGTTTTCGTGTATGGGAAAGATGTAGCTTCCATCCTAAGAAATTATTTGAGTTTCGCGCAAAAACGGGACTTTCGGTTGAAACTTGAAAACCGTTAAAATTTAGCATGTTTCATGCATTTCAAATGGAGAATCAAACGTTTCCCGTGACTCGAACCCTACACCCACTGCTTACTTTACCGTCACGTTGTCTTCCAGCCTCCTTCCCCTACAACCCTGAGTTAGTCGTTAGCGCGATGCGTCTGCTGGAACCAGTTTGAAAGGGTGTGTAGGGGCGGAGGTGCAGGTCGCTGGGGACGAAATCCGCCATTTTCCAAGATGGAGGCCGCGTTTTTGGAGATATCTCGAAATCGCATATAACATTTTTGTTCTCTTGACTTGATCTACGTCTTTGTAAAATATGAAGTTGCTAGCTCGAAGTCGAAAAAATGGCTTCTTCGATTTGTTTTTCTCAACTGGTCTCGTACATCGTTCCTCTTATTTCTGCAACAGTCTCGGAAAGAAAATATGGACTTTCGTTACATAGGGATCTTGGATTTCGGTTACCACGATCGAAGAAGATAACCTAATCCCTAATACAAATTGGTCTTTCTGCTGCAAAACCCATGGCCGCTTGCTACATTTGTGGGTTTAAGTGACCCTACATTGGGTGATTCCTACACAGTTGGTTTAATTGCAAACATTTCCCGTGACTCGAACCAAACACCCACTGCTTACTTTACCGTCACGTTGTCTTCCAGCCTCCTTCCCCTACAACCCTGAGTTAGGCGTTAGCGCGATGCGTCTGCTGGAACCAGTTTGAAAGGGTGTTTAGGGGCGGAGGTGCAGGTCGCTGGGGACGAAATCCGCCATTTCCCAAGATGGAGGCCGCGTTTTTGGAAATATCTCGAAATGGCATTTACCTTTTTTTGTTCTCTTGACTTGATCTAGGCCTGTGTAAAATTTCAACTCGATTGCTCGAAATCGAAAAAATGGCTTAGGGGGGTGAGAAGCACTTCTTGGGGGAAGAGAAGGACATTGTCTTTTTCTTTATTCAATTATTCACACTTTGCGTGGTTCGAACCTCATCAAATTTTACAATCTGGGAGGAGAGGTACTGAATTACCCGAATCCCAAGTTTTGTCTTCCTCGGTTAACGGCAAGTACACTTTAACGGCCTTTTCCAGTAATGGCGGTTTGGGGGGCGAGAAGGACGCAGGCTCGCGGATTTCATTAGAAAAGTCACCCTTTCGACTTTGATTTAGGATAGCCCTGCATGTTTTCGTGTATGGGAACGATGCAGCTTCCCTCCCACCAGATATTGTGAGTTTCGCGCCAAAACGGGATTTCCTGTTCAAACTTGAAGAACCGTTAAAATTTAGCATTTTCATGAATTTCAAATGGAGAATCAAACGTTTCCCGTGACTCGAACACTCCACCCACTGCTTACTTTACCCTCACGTTGTCTTCCAGCCTCCTTCACCTACCACCCTGCGTTAGGCGTTAGCGCGATACGTCTGCTGGAACCAGTTTGAAAGGGTGTTCAGGGTCGGAAGTGCATGTCGCTGGGGACAAAATCCGCCATTTTCCAAGATGGAGGCCGCGTTTTTGGAAATATCTCAAAATGGCATTTACCTTTTTTTGTTCTCTTGACTTGATCTAGGTCTGTGTAAAATTTCAACTCGATTGCTCGAAATCGAAAAATCGGGGGGGGGGGCGAGAATGACATCGTCTTTTTCTTTTTTTCACTTTTTCACACTTTGCTTGGTTCGAACCTCATGGAGAGGTACCGAATTACCCGAATCCCAAGTTTTGTCTTCCTCGGTTAACCACAAGTACACTTTAACGGCCTTTTCCAGAAATTGTGGTTGGGGGGCAAGAAGGACGCAGGCTCGCGGATTTCATTAGAAAAGTCACCCTTTCGACTTTGATTTAGGATAGCCCTGCATGTTTTCGTCTATGGGAAAGATGTAGCTTCCATCCTAAGAAATTATTTGAGTTTCGCGCCAAAAGGGACTTTCGGTTGAAACTTGAAAACCGTTAAAATTTAGCATGTTTCATGCATTTCAAATGGAGAATCAAACGTTTCCCGTGACTCGAACCCTACACCCACTGCTTACTTTGCCGTCACGTTGTCTTCCAGCCTCCTTCCCCTACAACCCTGAGTTAGGCGTTAGCGCGATGCGTCTGCTGGAACCAGTTTGAAAGGGTGTTTAGGGGCGGAGGTGCAGGTCGCTGGGGACGAAATCCGCCATTTTCCAAGATGGAGGCCGCGTTTTTGGAAATATCTCGAAATGGCATTTACCTTTTGTTGTTCTCTTGACTTGATCTAGACCTGTGTAAAATTTCAACTCGATTGCTCGAAATCGAAAAAATGGCTTAGGGGGGCGAGAAGCACTTCTTGGGGGACGAGAAGGACATTGTCTTTTTCTTTATTCAATTATTCACACTTTGCGTGGTTCGAACCTCATCAAATTTTACAATCTGGGAGGAGAGGTACTGAATTACCCGAATCCCAAGTTTTGTCTTCCTCGGTTAACCGCAAGTACACTTTAACGGCCTTTTCCAGAAATGGCGGTTTGGGGGGGCGAGAAGGACGCAGGCTCGCGGATTTCATTAGAAAAGTCACCCTTTCGACTTTGATTTAGGATAGCCCTGCATGTTTTCGTGTATGGGAACGATGCAGCTTCCCTCCCACCAGATATTGTGAGTTTCTCGCCAAAACGGGATTTCCTGTTCAAACTTGAAAAACCGTTAAAATTTAGCATTTTTCATGAATTTCAAATGGAGAATCAAACGTTTCCCGTGACTCGAACCCTACACCCACTGCTTACTTTACCGTCACGTTGTCTTCCAGCCTCCTTCCCCTACAACCCTGAGTTAGGCGATAGCGCGATGCGTCTGCTGGAACCAGTTTGAAAGGGTGTTTAGGGGCGGAGGTGAAGGTCGCTGGGGACGAAATCCGCCATTTTCCAAGATGGAGGCCGCGTTTTTGGAAATATCTCGAAATCGCATTTACCTTTTTTTGTTCTCTTGACTTGATCTAGGCCTGTGTAAAATTTCAACTCGATTGCTCGAAATCGAAAAAATGGCTTAGGGGGCGAGAAGCACTTCTTGGGGGGACGAGGACATTGTCTTTTTCTTTATTCAATTATTCACACTTTGCGTGGTTCGAACCTCATCAAATTTTACAATCTGGGAGGAGAGGTACTGAATTACCCGAATCCCAAGTTTTGTCTTCCTCGGTTAACCGCAAGTACACTTTAACGGCCTTTTCCAGAAATGGCGGTTTGGGGGGCGAGAAGGACGCAGGCTCGCGGATTTCATTAGAAAAGTCACCCTTTCGACTTTGATTTAGGATAGCCCTGCATGTTTTCGTGTATGGGAACGATGCAGCTTCCCTCCCACCAGATATTGTGAGTTTCGCGCCAAAACGGGATTTCCTGTTCAAACTTGAAAAACCGTTAAAATTTAGCATTTTTCATGAATTTCAAATGGAGAATCAAACGTTTCCCGTGACTCGAACACTCCACCCACTGCTTACTTTACCCTCACGTTGTCTTCCAGCCTCCTTCACCTACCACCCTGCGTTAGGCGTTAGCGCGATACGTCTGCTGGAACCAGTTTGAAAGGGTGTTCAGGGGCGGAAGTGCATGTCGCTGGGGACAAAATCCGCCATTTTCCAAGATGGAGGCCGCGTTTTTGGAAATATCTCAAAATGGCATTTACCTTTTTTTGTTCTCTTGACTTGGTCTAGGTCTGTGTAAAATTTCAACTCGATTGCTCAGTAGTGGTAAATACGGTGGGATAAACCCGAGAAAGTATGAACTCTCCTCAAGCAGGTTTGGCTATACTTAAAACTAGCTCAACATGGCCATATGAGTTTTTTGTTTTAGTGTGAAACCCCGTATAATCCAAGATTTTTGTAAAAAAGCCCTCATGGATTCCATGAGAAAGTATGACCCCCTCAGATTGATGAGGCTACACTTATAAAAGGCACTTTTGTGAGATTGTTGTCCATAAATTTGTTAAAAATATGCCCCTCTTGTGGCCATACTTAAAACTAGGCCACCCACACACACATATTTACTTCTGGTTTAAGTTCAATTGGATACCAGCTTCAATTTGTTTATCTAATATTAAAACAATGTAATTCTTCTAGAATTGCTCTGTGACTCTCTCATTTCTTACGTCATAAACATATGATTTTTCACCTATGAGAATAACACTACAAATGGTGTCTTCAGGTAAAGCCTCATGGAATTCACAGATAATTTTAATGTTTGTCCTGTCATTAACTACAACTTGTTTCCTTTTTGAAGTGTTGATTACAAACATGGGTCTCCGTGCTTTGAATTCATCTGGTGTGTAATACATATCAGTACTGCCAGTAGTGACACGCTTGAAAGCCGAAAAAGCCTCATATAATTTAAGAAAATCATCCTTGGACATGTCTAAATTGTAATTTTCTCTAGGAAATACCTCATTTCTGCCATTTTTAAGATATATGTTCTTGATGTTGCAGCTATCAAATTTACTTGAATTTTTTTCCTGATTGTTGTGTCTCCCAGTCTGAAACAGTACCACCACAAAATCAGGCATGTCGTATTGTATGCTGGAAAATGAATTTGTTGCATCAAACTCATAATAGGTACCAGATGCAGGCTTCTGTACGCATTGATATGTGTAAAATTGCAGAGGAATCTGTGGATTTTTTAGGATATCTGCTTTGTATTTAAGAGCATAACTGGCCTCATACTCAACAACCGGGATTCTTAACTCCATAGTCTGAATAATGCACTTGAATTCATCAGGTAAGGTATTGGGCAAAGCTTCTCCTGTAGGGTTTAATGTGCTGTACCTCATCAAAGCATTGTTATCATTTGCAGCTCTTCTAAATGTGATTCTTAAACCACCCTTCCACATAATATCTTTGTAATCCGAGAAGAATCCTGGCAACAGGCGCATAGGGAACAGCACTGTGTGGTTTTTAGATAATATTTTATCACCAGCTTCAAATCCGCCTATTTTGTAGTAAGAAGCTTCGGTTTTGGATAATTTTAGAGTGGCCAAAGCTGTGGAGGTAATGCCGGGATAATCTACTCTGTTTATAACAACACCATGCTTTCTGATCTCAATTTCAGAGAACAGATGCGGCACAAAATTGTCCACCAATCTTATATTTGAATTTGCCGGATAATCTGTTCCATCGAGCTTTACAACATCAAATTTGATGTATAGATCTGCTCTGTGGGGGTGTATAAAGCCATCCCCTACATCAAGATCAACCTCAATTTCTGTGTTGGGTTGATTTAAATTTGCAAATGTCCTCCTGTTTGGAGGGAATGATTGTAGCTCATAACTCTCAATATTTTCCATTGTATGTATTTTTATTTAAATATTAATCTCTATGATAGCAGTTGTTGTGGCTCCAGCAAAATCAACTAATTCTTCTTTTTCATTAGTGACCATCAACTCAATGTAATCTATTCTATTATGACACACAGGAAAATATAATGTTGGGGATGGATTGTAGATGATGGGCTCCATGAATTCGGAATTAGGTTTGAATGTTGCAATGATGCCGGTTTGTTTGTGAGTGCATATACCATTTGATTTGGTGATCATACCCTCGGCCACATTACAGTGAATGTTCAAAGTCTCTATGGCTAAGAATTGAGGTATATTCATAGCAGTGTGTTTGATGGCTGCTTCAAGTTTTGTGTTGTTCTCAAAGCCTAACAGCTCTCCTATAGTACCCAGATGGACTGTCTCCGTAGCAGATACAATCTCTACTCTGTGAGTGACAGAATTTTGACTTAACACTACACCTCTGGGTAATTGAGCATTTAGAGTGGATAGATTATACTGCCCTGGAGTGATGACAATTTTTTGATCCCCTACTGCAATTGTGTTGTTGTGGTGCGTAATATTTGGGATCAGGTACATGCCGTAAAATGCTCTGAGAGCTATTGTTTTGGGATACACTATGTCATCATGTAATTTGAGTTTCAATATTGAATTTTGGCTGGTGAGATGGAATACCCCCATGATGTTTCAGATACCACAAGGCCTTTTGAAAATTTTCAATTGATGGTTTATTTATTTGAGACATATATCTGAGAACAGATAAACACAAATGTCCGCAATTAACATCTTTGAAGTTTTGAACACGGGCATTATTGTAATAAAGATTAGCTGATTTTAGATATTTTACTAAATTTTCAGGTGGAACACCTCCAAATGAATCAAACACAAATGCCTCATTGTTTAAATATTTAAGATAACAAATCCAGTGAGTGCCCTGATTTTTATACTCATCCAAATTAACAATGCCACACTCTTTGTTGAGTGGTTGTTCTGGCAAAGAATCAGACATGTACACACCCCTAAAATTTTTGATGCCCAGTGGCTTGATCAAAGCTTCAATATCTTGGTTTGTAAGCGGCTCTTGTTTTTTTTAAACTTATTCATGGATCTCTTAACACCTTTGCCTTTTTTCTCCATGGCCAGGTTATGGCGCCTCTGCTCATCTAATTCTGCCCTATTTTTCTTGGCATCTATTACTGTTTTTGCTATGGCAGCTGATCCCCCAGCCAAGCTCCCAACAGCCCCCAAAGCTGCTAAGATGGCAGGGATGGTAAATATGAATCCCCCCAAATGTGATTTTTTTCTTGATTGCTGTAATTTTTTTAATTGGGGGGTACTAAGCAACAATTTCATACCATGTCCCTTGGCAATACAAGAGCTTTTTTTCTTGCGCTGCTTTTTGGTCAAGAGACTATCAATAGTTTTAAGAGATTTGAGACCTGCATAAGGTATTTGATACATAACACCCTTGGCCTTCATTGTAGGTTTATTATATACATATTCACAACCCCCACCCCAGTTTTTGTTTGGTACTCATAGCTATGGTGGTTCCCAATGCTGCTATTTTTTCACTCAAAGAAGCATCTTTGCTTACAAATCTACCAAATGCAGCCTCTTCTAATTTCTTGTCTGCAACATGTCTCTTGTCAAGATCAGAATGTGTGTTGTATGCTATGTCATGGTCTCTACAAGCAGCATCTAGGGGATTAACACCAGGATCACCTCTGTTTAATCTATGGTCCAATTTTGTGCCAGGACCACAATACTGATAGCCTGGAATATGTAGTTCAAATGGCAGCTTGTTTATAATGTCATTAACCAACCCCCGACCCTCAGAAATATTCCAAAATTTAGGTGGTAGAGTATTAATAATTTTTATAAGATATCCAATCCCCTTAGTGTCATTCACTATAAAATTAGACAATTTGGTGCTTATCATGTCCATAATTCCAACCTTTTCATTGTAAAAATTGTGGTTGCCAGCATTTTCCTCCCCAGCTATCACCAACAACCTATCTACAAGTTTCCTGACATCATCAACCCACACAAATTCTTTAGGCAGGGTGTTGTATTGTTTGATTCCACTGCCAGTCTTGATCTGTGACCATATGGGCTTGATTAAATTGTTGTATTTTGCCCCACTGCTCGACTTGACTCTTTTTTGTGTGGGATCATTGTTCTGGTATAGAGCATCTGATTTTATTAATATTTCTTTGTAATCCTCATAATCTTGATCTGTATAGCTGCCAGGCCTTTTCCTAGTTATCAGTTCCCACAATCCAGGTGTGCCGGTGTACTTAACAAAAGCACCTTTTTCTCCGAGACGAGATTCTGAATAAACAATTATATCATCTCCCATAAATGTTACTCTGAAATTGCCAATTCTATGTATGATGCTCCCATCAAGCTCTGTGTCAGCATATAAGCCAAACACCTCATCTTTGTTGTCTTTAGGTGTGGTTAAGTATTTTTGTGCAAGAAGACCCAATTCAATAGGATCCTGAGTAGCTTCAATTCTTCTAGGAGCAACAGGACTAGGTGTATGAATACTGGAAAGTGGGGTGAATGGATAATCTAATATGTTCCTTGCAGCTACAGGCACAAGCTCTGTGATCAAATTTTGATTCTGCTCTGTAACAGTTTTGATATTCTTACCTAAATTATTAATAGCATCAATGACAGGCTGTTCTGTTTGTTTGTGTTTTTCATAAATTCCACGGTTCTCTGATTTCCATCCCTTAAATCTTTTTACAAGATAATCTCTTAACTTAAGATCATCAATGATTGGTCGTTTCATGGTTATTTATTTATGTCTCAACGTCTAGAAAATCGTTGATTTTATTTCTGTATTTTCCAGTATTAGGTGTTCTTGTCATATCAATTGTGACAAACCCATAACTGTCCTGGTTCCAGCACTTGCTGCAAAACTTGGAAAAATCATTGTAGCTCAAGTCCCCACCTACATATTCATCATGTATGTGTTTGAGGTTGGTATGGTCTTGATGAAACACACATATAAAATTGCTGTTGTCTCGGATCAGCTGCTTCGGTATTTTAGAAAAAGTCTGTGCCAGGTAGAAGCAATCAATGTTTTTGTGTCGGCCCTGTGTAAAGAAATTTCTAACCTTGTTTTGATTATCCAGTATAATGTCATCAAACACAACAACAGAATTATCGAGACATTCATGAAGTGGCTTAACATCTGGTTCAAAAGTGGCTATATCCAATCCATCATATAGCTTCATCAGCTGCTGATATTTTAATTGTTCCAAGCTCTTAGAGAAGACATACAAGTGCCTGTTTTTCCAGTCTAACCAGTTGGGTGCCAATAAAAAATTATCAACCATTAGTGTAGTTTTACCACAAGCAGATGGCCCGACAATAAGACACTTAATATTATCAGGCAGCAAGTTGCCATTTCTCTTATTCTGTTGTTCAGGTTCTGGCAGCCTTTTTATAACATCCCAGGTGCTCATATTATTATTTTGTCTGCATCGATCCAGCTGTTTTCCGGATGACCCAGCCATTTGACAAATAACTTGTTGCCTTTTCTGCGGATGATTTTTTCTATGAGATACGTGTCAGGCTGTTTAGTTTTGCTGAGCTCTTGTTCATAGAACCTGCCTTTGAGAATTTCTCCTCGATGATCTTTTATTATATATGTGTTAAGGGTCCCGGGTTTAACTTGAACCACTGTAAATAATTCGGTGCTCCAGTTTCTCGTAAAGCCTCTTTTGAATAAGTGCTTATATTTGCTGATTCTTACTTGATCGCCCACCCTGTATTTGGCCCTTCTTGTTGTTGGCTGGTATCTAGGATAATAAACAGTGCTGATCAATTTTTGCTCATCAGATGAAGTTACTTCAGAGGGTTTCATGTTGATTGTGGAATGGACCGAGTTGTTATATTTATGTAGAAGTTCTGGAAGAATATTAATCCATTTATAATTACCTTGAAGTGTAAATTGTTTATACATAAGATTTTTTAGGGTTTTGTTGAATCTCTCTACAATTGAGGCTTTGAGATCACTGTAACTCGAATAATGTTTTATTGCCTGGCTTTTAATAAATTGTTGAAACACTGAATTATAAAATTCTTTGCCATTATCTGTTTGCAAATAGCGCGGTGATCTTCCTGAATAATTGATGATTGTCCTGAGGGCTTCTGTAACATATTTTCCAGTCTTGGATTTGAGTGGCACAGCCCAGGCAAATTTTGAAAATGTATCTATTACAGTGAGTAGATACTTGTAGCCCTTGTTGATTTTGTCTAAGTTTTTCAACTGCCCACTTGACAACTCAATCAAGTCGCTCTGCCATAAATCATCTATGCCCTTTGTGACTACTGGGAGTCTCTTAAAATTATGTCTGGCTTGTCTGTGTAATTCATCAACAATAATTTGTCTAGACATAATATGTAAACAAGAATATTGCAACTATAGGGTGTTCAGCAGCTGATACTGCAGGATTTTCTAAATATAATTTGTCCCCTATTTGTATTTTAAATTCCAAAGTGCCATCATCTTCAGTATAGGCTGTTTCTAATGTATTGGGGTCTGTAAAATCCTCCAACTCTACACTGGTGATTTTTACTTTGTTGTCAGCATTTGTTATTGATAAGGTGGGGTAGTGGTGTGCCTGTGGTTGAAGCCAATATTTGATCTTGATTGGTCTCAATGTGCCCCCAACAAAAAACTGGTAATAAAATTGTGCAGGGGACAGCATATATATTTTGCCAAATGGTGTAAATGGAGAATCATATTCTTTGTTGGGGATGCTGTATAATTCAAGAATTACTGTATGTTTTGGATTCTCGATTATGCCTGTTATTTCTTTTTCTGCTGTAAGCAATCTGCTTGTTACAGATTCAAGATGCTCATTAATAGTCCTAACAACATCATCATGGCCTGGCTTGATCTTTATGTCCACAACAAGTTTCTTGTATTGTTGCACAATCTCTTGAAGCTGGGTGGCAAAAACAGACAGAGCATTTGCTTGATTGGATTCCATGGTCCCTAACTGTTGCTTGATATTAGCTACAATGTGTTGCAAATTTTCAATAACTGCCAATTTTGAATTTTGAGCAGTAAGATCATGGACCTGTCTTCTGATATCCTCAAACAGGGCATGCAATTCATTAATATGTTGATTGGTTGGAAGAGTGGGAACTGTCTGAGTGAGTTGTTTGATCTCTGTCTGGATATTCTTGATATCTTCTGATTTCAATATCCTATTCACTGCCCTCTTAATATTTTTAAGTTCCTGTGATGTGGGCAGATTTGATACAGTATTTTGCAAAAATTCAAGTGCCAATTTCACATTATTTAATTCAGAAGCATCAGCCACATTTTGCATAGCATTTTGGAGCAGGGCTATATCTGCCTGAGTGGGTGTGGATTGTTGTAAAATTTCAAGCTTTGTTTGGATATCATCGATCAAGTGATGAAAATGAGATAGTTCAGATTCAGTGTTGAGGTTTTCAAGCTTTGTGATCTGTTGCTGGACACTGACAAGGGTATCGACAATCCCAGGCAATCGGGATTCTAGTACATTTGCCAAATCACTTTGCACTGCTGCTATTGTACCTTCAAGATGGGTTATGGAACTTTGAATTTTTCCAAAATCTTCATATGTTTCAAGTTGGAGCTTAATATTTGCTACACTCCGAGTTATTGCATTCAAAGCATCAGAAGATGGCAAGTTGTTCATAAAATTTTCAAGTGTCTCAATTTTTTCTTTAACCTCGGCTATGGCATTGTTCAGAGGGTCCAGATTAGGTATTTGGAGTGACTGAATCTGTTCCTTTAGAGTGGAAATCACTAGATCAAAATCTTCTTGTGATTTTATGCTTTTGACAATTGTTTGGAGTTGTGTCTGGACATTATTTATTTGCTCTTCCAATTGTTGTTTCAATTGCTCAGAGTTGTTAGCCTGGGTCTTAAATTTGGCTTGAAGAGCTGCTACAGCTTCTTCCAAACTTTGAAAATTATCTAATGTTGCAAGGTCAGTATATTTTTGAAGCAGCAATTTGAGTTCAGAATCAATTTTAAGAAGAGGGTCCATGCATTGTGATTGTAAATTTGTAATTTCTAATTGAAGACTGGCATTGAGTGTGGTCTGTAAAGCTTGTAAATCACTTCTTAATTTCTTGACTCTGACATCAAGCATCAGAATCTCATCACTGTGATCTTCATGTCTTGTGTGGCCAAATATATCATTAGGCATTTTTGTTTTAGTGGTTATTTATTATAGAGTATCTGATTCTTAATTCTATAAAAAAGGGTATAAGCTTGTCATATGATCCCGGGACCTCAATATATAAGCAGTCACCAGCAGAAACAGTATATACAGTGCCAGAACTCATGTTTGAGTGCTTAATTCTATAAATATTTCTCCCTACTGAAATTTTAACATCACCCTCAGGGGTTGTAATAAATTGCAATTGACCACCTACAGGTAATTGGTAATGATTTAAATTATTGTTAAATATGTACAATATTTTGCCTGTTTCATCATCATTATCTGTAAGTATGCTGTTCAGATGAATAATTAACAAGCCACTCAGTTTAGACAGCATATCAGAAGAGGGTTGTGGGGTTGGCAGGTCCATAATAGCCTGTTTTTTGAACCCAAATAAGTTCATAGGCATGTTTATTTATTTCAAATCATGCTCTGTAATTGGGCATTGTTTGCCATTTTTCAAATCACAATGACCCCAAGGTAAAGTATGTATGCAACATGATAAAATGCATCTCTTATCATCATGTGGGTCCAGAGCCACTTTTGTTACAATATTTGAAGTCAACAAGTGATCCTCACTCTGAATTCTATTTTCTGATGTTCTGATTGAACTCTGGGATTTGAGGCAATTTTTATAATCTTCAAATTGGAGATCTTTTTCAACAGTCACTCTGCCAATACCCTTGGCCTTTTTGACAACAGCACTACATGTTTTAAAACTGTACACCTTGGCACTTAACCCAGCAAATTCCACAATAACATCACCACATGTCTCATCTTTTAACTTGCCAGGCACCTTTTTGTTGTGGGGTTGAATTCTTGTATGTTCACTGGTATCAAAGTATTGAAACAATTCAGGCTGTGCCATATCTTGATAAACATCTTCTGTTTGAATATCAAGAATAAAACTATCCGTGTCCATGTACAATAATTTTACACGATCACCATAAAAAGGTTTCAGCACATCATAATACAATATTAACATATGTAATTTGGACAATTCCAATATCACAGCCCCTACATAAATAGGTTTATCAAATTTGATCTTTGTTTTCATCATGTTGAAAAGTGCCATGTGCTCATCATAAATTCTTCTATAATTGAAGTTGGGCTTTGCAACCAATTTTTTGCTCCGGCTGGGGTCAGTAATTATTTTAACATCGGTATGTTTCCTGACATTTTCAATAGTTTTGCCATACACAGAATTGACCATCAATTTAAACAAGCCCTTATCAAATTGGCTCTTTGCAGATGTTCGAAGCTCCGTGTTTGTATCAATGTATGGTTTCAACCATCTTGAGTGCCTGAACCTTAAGACTTTTCCAATTTTGGTCACTTGGACACCATGTTTCATCAGGAACTGGAGGTTTTTGTAATATGTGACATATCCCTGTTTTGGCTCCAGTGTCATCATGAGCTTCTTCTGTTTAGAGCCAGGTGAGCACTGAACCTCGGGAATTGGGGGCAGATCAGAAAATTTATTGTGCAAATGATCTGGAATTATCAGATCAACCTCTAAGAAGAGGCCATAGTCACTGTCATCAAAATCCTGAAGATCTTCAATATTGAAATCTTCAACCCACTCAAGCCCTGCATATGGCAATTTATCCATCATGGCATGACCATAGAGGCTGTTTGCATCTACATAAAGTATAAAATTTGATGGCCGTGCTGGATCATAATCAGGCAGCATAATATGCTTGTTATTTGCTCTGGCATATCTCTGGGAACATTGCACCATCCCTCCTCTTATACATTTCTCCATAAACAGATACATATCTTGATCTTGGATCAGATCCAATTGCATTTTAGTGTTCAAAAACGTTGCAGACCATGCTAGGCCCGGGGCACTGTAAAAATACACTGGGTCCAGTCCATAATTTTGCATGGAAGATTTTCTGAATGCCTGCAATATATCAGCTAAGAGGGTGACATCAAGTTTCAAATATGCCATGTGATAATCACCAAATGTCTTGCATTTTAAATTGTTCCACATCAAGTGAGCATGGTGATAATCTTCATCAGTGATTCCAGATCCTCTGATTTTACTGTAAAACTCTTCTTGTGGTGGCAGGGAACACTCATCAAATTTAGAAAAATCTGTAACATAGTCATATGGATATACACCCTTCCGCCTAATTAATTTCAGGTCCTGATTTGGAAACAATGCACGTGTGATTTTTAATTTATCATCAGGTAATTGAGTGGCCAGTGTATCCAGGCTAGCAGATAAAAATCTGTAGGAATCAAGAAATCTTATGTAAATAGGAACACCATCAACTTTAATTATTTTGCTAATAGATATATATTTTTCATCATTTTCAGCTAAAATATTTAAATTCTGCTTCTCAAACCCCTCGTACCTGATCAGATGATGGAAATCATAATTGGATGCTCCATGGCAAAATATGGGGACAAATCTTGGTCTCTTGATCTTAATATTACAGCTATTACACAGGGCCTGTTTATATCGACCATCTGTATGAGAATGGTGATGTACCTTGATATTTGTATCTGAAAATTCAGAATCACATACCGGGCATTTTTCTGCATTGTTGAAATCTTCAATCTGTTCCTCTGTTAAAGGCAACATGGGTTTTGATTTTAATAAGATGTTATATGCTATGTCACGGCACTCATTTTCTATTCTATGTGCAAATATTTTGATGGCATTTGGTCCCTTGTATAAATCTTTTTTAGTAACAATACCATCCTGTACAACCACATAACAAAAGCTGGAAGGTTCATGTAGCTGGTATGGTGTAATTGAAGATTCTTCGGGATCTGGATTGCAGAATGCAAGAGATTTGAAATTTGATTCAGAATCCCAGACAATATATGCTGGGTGTTCCAACAAGGCTTCATACTTTTTGAATTTGCAATTTTCACTTGGATTGGGCATCACCATATGAACAGGTTTATGGTTGCCACAGTATTTCAGATGCTCAATTAACTTGTTTTTGGCAATTTCTGCACTCTCTTCCCGAACCCCCTTCACCATTTTTTGACCATCAAATACAGTTAAGCATCTTCTGCACAACTTAAATATTTTTTTATATTTGTCTAGTTGTGTTCTCACTAAAGCTTCAAGATTATGTATCAGAGTATAATGATATGTGCCATCCCCTTCAATTAAGAGCAGATCAATCGGAATAGCAGATTCATCATCAAGTGTACTGATTCTGAGAGGATCTATCAAGCAATTGCCAGTGGAACAATTAAATACATTAATAGATAATTGTTTGCCATCGATGTGCCTGACCTTTTTTTCAAATTTATCAATATTCTGAACAGACATTGGATATTCCAAACCCTCCATTGCATCGTCAAAAATATGTTCATGCTGTTTGTAATAACTTATTCTCTCAGGATGCCTTGAAACTAGAAACAAAGCAGCTAATATACACCACAGAAAACATTTCTGGTCGGTATTTTCTATATTAACCACGGCTCTTCTGTTTTTAATATTGGCAGGTAATGGCACATAAGTGGAACCTTTTAATGGGCTGAATTCAGAAATATTAACATATAACTTGTGCGGAGAGCCGCATAGGCTCCATCCGGACTCTTTTGCTGCAAATTCAGAGTGTTTAATATTCAATTGATCCATCAATCTGCTTATTATTGTGTCTAAATTTGCATTTGAATATACCGGTACAGTTTCTGTTATGTGGGGCTGTGTAAATTTTGTAGCGTTTGGCTTCTTATATTGTATAAACAATTTGAGAGAGAGCTTATAAGAGCCATTTTGTGCATTTAGAATTGCCTGCACTTTAGGATTTATACTGTTCAAGAAATTCTCAATGCCGCATCTTGGCTCTGATACAAACCGGTGATCTCTTAATTGGCCGTTAAAACTGCTACGGATGGGTGCATAGCGTGGCTGCTTTGCTGCTCTGGCATTAACAGGTGCTTCGTGCCTTCTTTTCAGACCAGATGTGGATGGTTGTGCAGAGCAAGTATTTTTATGTTTATATGTGAAATATTCCATGCTATATTTTCTATTGCATTTGGGGCAAATTTTTGTGGGAGTTCTGTATTTGTCTGGATTACAAATTTTTTGATGCTTGTCCCAATTGGGGCTGGATATATTTTTATTGCACTGATTACAATATTTTTGATTCGGCATTTTTGCTGTTGTTTATTATATACAATTTCCTGGGTTTCAAATCAAAATTCTATGCTGGATCAGTTGGGTTCAGTACTGTGCTTTGTGTGTGTGTGTAGGTATGTATGTATTTATGTGTGTATACACTTAATATTTTTGGCTTTTGGTATTTATATACAATTTCCTGGGATTCAAATCAAAATTCTGTACTGGATCAGTTGAGTTCAGCACTGTGCTTTGTGTGTATGTATGTGTGTATAGGTGTATTAATATTTTTGGCTTTGGTATTTATATACAATTTCTTGGGATTCAAATCAAAAATTGGCTTTTATTGCATCAGTGTATATTGTATCTATGACCTTACTTAGGTTATTCCGCCAAATTATATGCTTCAAGTCTCCTATACTTTGGTGGAGCCTGTTCAGGTTCTGCCCCCCACTTGTGGGTTCCACTGCCAATCCAGCAATGGTGAAGAATCTGCACTGTGCCCTGGCTTATATAGATTTACAGAGCCAATAGAAACACAGCTTATTTAAACCAATCAGAATATAACACATAATCACATTATGTCATAACCATTTAATCAATTAATACAATAGAAGTGGACCGGGAAGTAAATATGTATGGATGTGGGTAGGTGGGTATGGGGGTGGGTGGGGGTGCATTCAGAAACATGAGCTATTCTCTAACATTTTTGCCGAAGTACTTTCTTCTGAGTGCACCTCCCGTTTTTTTTGCTGAGCGTACATGCAATCCATACCGCAGCGCCATGCCCCAGCGGCGAGGCGAGCGGAATTGTCTGGAACTAATCGATCAGAATAAAACTGCCGGAGCTTTTGCTCAATGCAGGCAATAGGACTGTGCACCGTGCGATAGAACTGTGCACCGTGCGGAAAGTATCGATCCCACCGCTTTGGGGCCGTCATGCGCACATATTGTTCAAGTATTGATCTTATACCCTCTCGGTGCTTGATTTTATATATGAACAGATTACAACAAATAAACTGAATGTAACAAATGCAAAATATCCCAGTTTCAATTCGATCCATTTATCTGAATCGAAGAAACCAACAATTCACATATCCCCATATCATTGTATGCTTGTCCTATTGGTACCTCTTTTGCTGTTGAGCAATTTTCTTGAAGAGGCAATTTTATTGAAAAAACCTAATAGAACAAGATACAGCGGTATGAGAAATATGTGAATTAAAGATATTTTAGTAATATACGACGTCTAAGAAAGGCATATTCGGCTCCAAAGTACTTTGTTTATTGCTTATTACCATTCCCTATTACTAGCAAAAAGAGTTAAAAATATTGACATAATGAAAAAAATTGACTTGTTCCCAAGTGTTCACCGAGTTCAGGCATTTGCACATAGATGGCCCTGTTGTCACGGAGCAATTCTAGAAGAATTACATTGTTTTAATATTAGATAAACAAATTGAAGCTGGTATCCAATTGAACTTAAACCAGAAGTAAATATGTGTGTGTGGGTGGCCTAGTTTTAAGTATGGCCACAAGAGGGGCATATTTTTAACAAATTTATGGACAACAATCTCACAAAAGTGCCTTTTATAAGTGTAGCCTCATCAATCTGAGGGGGTCATACTTTCTCATGGAATCCATGAGGGCTTTTATACAAAAATCTTGGATTATACGGGGTTTCACACTAAAACAAAAAACTCATATGGCCATGTTGAGTTAGTTTTAAGTATAGCCAAACCTGCTTGAGGAGAGTTCATACTTTCTCGGGTTTATCCCACCGTATTTACCACTACTTTGCTCGAAATCGAAAAATCGGGGGGGGGGCGAGAATGACATCGTCTTTTTCTTTTTTTCACTTTTTCACACTTTGCTTGGTTCGAACCTCATGGAGAGGTACCGAATTACCCGAATCCCAAGTTTTGTCTTCCGCGGTTAACCACAAGTACACTTTAACGGCCTTTTCCAGAAATTGCGGTTGGGGGGGCGAGAAGGACGCAGGCTCGCGGATTTCATTAGTAAAGTCACCCTTTCGATTTTGATTTAGAATAGCCCTGCATGTTTTCGTGTATGGGAAAGATGTAGCTTCCATCCTAAGAAATTATTTGAGTTTCGCGCAAAAACGGGACTTTCGGTTGAAACTTAAAACCGTTAAAATTTATCATGTTTCATGCATTTCAAATGCAGAATCAAACGTTTCCCGTGACTCGAACCCTACACCCACGTTGTGTTCCAGCCTCCTTCCCCTACAACCCTGAGTTAGTCGTTAGCGCGATGCGTCTGCTGGAACCAGTTTGAAAGGGTGTGTAGGGGCGGAGGTGCAGGTCGCTGGGGACGAAATCCGCCATTTTCCAAGATGGAGGCCGCGTTTTTGGAGATATCTCGAAATCGCATTTAACATTTTTGTTTTCTTGACTTGATCTACGTCTTTGTAAAATATGAAGTTGCTAGCTCGAAGTCGAAAAAATGGCTTCTTCGATTTGTTTTTCTCAACTGGTCTCGTACATCGTTCCTCTTATTTCTGCAACAGTCTCGGAAAGAAAATATGGACTTTCGTTACATAGGGAGCTTGGATTTCGGTTACCACGATCGAAGAAGATAACCTAATCCCTAATACAAATTGGTCTTTCTGCTGCAAAACCCATGGCCGCTTGCTACATTTGTGGGTTTAAGTGACCCTACATTGGGTGATTCCTACACAGTTGGTTTAATTGCAAACATTTCCCGTGACTCGAACCAAACACCCACTGCTTACTTTACCGTCACGTTGTCTTCCAGCCTCCTTCCCCTACAACCCTGAGTTAGGCGTTAGCGCGATGCGTCTGCTGGAACCAGTTTGAAAGGGTGTTTAGGGGCGGAGGTGCAGGTCGCTGGGGACGAAATCCGCCATTTTCCAAGATGGAGGCCGCGTTTTTGGAAATATCTCGAAATGGCATTTACCTTTTTTTGTTCTCTTGACTTGATCTAGGCCTGTGTAAAATTTCAACTCGATTGCTCGAAATCGAAAAAATGGCTTAGGGGGGGCGAGAAGCACTTCTTGGGGGGAAGAGAAGGACATTGTATTTTTCTTTATTCAATTATTCACACTTTGCGTGGTTCGAACCTCATCAAATTTTACAATCTGGGAGGAGAGGTACTGAATTACCCGAATCCCAAGTTTTGTCTTCCTCGGTTAACCGCAAGTACACTTTAACGGCCTTTTCCAGAAAGGGCGGTTTGGGGGGGCGAGAAGGACGCAGGCTCGCGGATTTCATTAGAAAAGTCACCCTTTCGACATTGATTTAGGATAGCCCTGCATGTTTTCGTGTATGGGAACGATGCAGCTTCCCTCCCACCAGATATTGTGAGTTTCGCGCCAAAACGGGATTTCCTGTTCAAACTTGAAGAACCGTTAAAATTTAGCATTTTCATGAATTTCAAATGGAGAATCAAACGTTTCCCGTGACTCGAACACTAAACCCACTGCTTACTTTACCCTCACGTTGTCTTCCAGCCTCCTTCACCTACCACCCTGCGTTAGGCGTTAGCGCGATACGTCTGCTGGAACCAGTTTGAAAGGGTGTTCAGGGGCGGAAGTGCATGTCGCTGGGGACAAAATCCGCCATTTTCCAAGATGGAGGTCGCGTTTTTGGAAATATCTCAAAATGGCATTTACCTTTTTTTGTTCTCTTGACTTGATCTAGGTCTGTGTAAAATTTCAACTCGATTGCTCGAAATCGAAAAATCGGGGGGGGGGCGAGAATGACATCGTCTTTTTCTTTTTTTCACTTTTTCACACTTTGCTTGGTTCGAACCTCATGGAGAGGTACCGAATTACCCGAATCCCAAGTTTTGTCTTCCTCGGTTAACCACAAGTACACTTTAACGGCCTTTTCCAGAAATGGCGGTTGGGGGGCGAGAAGGACGCAGGCTCGCGGATTTCATTAGAAAAGTCACCCTTTCGACTTTGATTTAGGATAGCCCTGCATGTTTTCGTCTATGGGAAAGATGTAGCTTCCATCCTAAGAAATTATTTGAGTTTCGCGCCAAAAGGGACTTTCGGTTGAAACTTGAAAACCGTTAAAATTTAGCATGTTTCATGCATTTCAAATGGAGAATCAAACGTTTCCCGTGACTCGAACCCTACACCCACTGCTTACTTTGCCGTCACGTTGTCTTCCAGCCTCCTTCCCCTACAACCCTGAGTTAGGCGTTAGCGCGATGCGTCTGCTGGAACCAGTTTGAAAGGGTGTTTAGGGGCGGAGGTGCAGGTCGCTGGGGACGAAATCCGCCATTTTCCAAGATGGAGGCCGCGTTTTTGGAAATATCTCGAAATGGCATTTACCTTTTTTTGTTCTCTTGACTTGATCTAGACCTGTGTAAAATTTCAACTCGATTGCTCGAAATCGAAAAAATTGCTTAGGGGGGCGAGAAGCACTTCTTGGGGGGACGAGAAGGACATTGTCTTTTTCTTTATTCAATTATTCACACTTTGCGTGGTTCGAACCTCATCAAATTTTACAATCTGGGAGGAGAGGTACTGAATTACCCGAATCCCAAGTTTTGTCTTCCTCGGTTAACCGCAAGTACACTTTAACGGCCTTTTCCAGAAATGGCGGTTTGGGGGGGCGAGAAGGACGCAGGCTCGCGGATTTCATTAGAAAAGTCACCCTTTCGACTTTGATTTAGGATAGCCCTGCATGTTTTCGTGTATGGGAACGATGCAGCTTCCCTCCCACCAGATATTGTGAGTTTCTCGCCAAAACGGGATTTCCTGTTCAAACTTGAAAAACCGTTAAAATTTAGCATTTTTCATGAATTTCAAATGGAGAATCAAACGTTTCCCGTGACTCGAACCCTACACCCACTGCTTACTTTACCGTCACGTTGTCTTCCAGCCTCCTTCCCCTACAACCCTGAGTTAGGCGATAGCGCGATGCGTCTGCTGGAACCAGTTTGAAAGGGTGTTTAGGGGCGGAGGTGAAGGTCGCTGGGGACGAAATCCGCCATTTTCCAAGATGGAGGCCGCGTTTTTGGAAATATCTCGAAATCGCATTTACCTTTTTTTGTTCTCTTGACTTGATCTAGGCCTGTGTAAAATTTCAACTCGATTGCTCGAAATCGAAAAAATGGCTTAGGGGGCGAGAAGCACTTCTTGGGGGGACGAGGACATTGTCTTTTTCTTTATTCAATTATTCACACTTTGCGTGGTTCGAACCTCATCAAATTTTACAATCTGGGAGGAGAGGTACTGAATTACCCGAATCCCAAGTTTTGTCTTCCTCGGTTAACCGCAAGTACACTTTAACGGCCTTTTCCAGAAATGGCGGTTTGGGGGGGCGAGAAGGACGCAGGCTGGCGGATTTCATTAGAAAAGTCACCCTTTCGACTTTGATTTAGGATAGCCCTGCATGTTTTCGTGTATGGGAAAGATGTAGCTTCCATCCTGAGAAATTATTTGAGTTTCGCGCAAAAACGGGACTTTCGGTTGAAACTTGAAAACCGTTAAAATTTAGCATGTTTCATGCATTTCAAATGGAGAATCAAACGTTTCCCGTGACTCGAACCCTACACCCACTGCTTACTTTACCGTCACGTTGTCTTCCAGCCTCCTTCCCCTACAACCCTGAGTTAGGCGTTAGCGCGATGCGTCTGCTGGAACCAGTTTGAAAGGGTGTTTAGGGGCGGAGGTGCATGTCGCTGGAGACGAAATCCGCCTTTTTCCAAGATGGAGGCCGCGTTTTTGGAAATATCTCAAAATGGCATTTACCTTTTTTTGTTCTCTTGACTTGATCTAGGTCTGTGTAAAATTTCAACTCGATTGCTCGAAATCGAAAAATCGGGGGGGGGGCGAGAATGACGTCTTTTTCTTTTTTTCACTTTTTCACACTTTGCTTGGTTCGAACCTCATGGAGAGGTACCGAATTACCCGAATCCCAAGTTTTGTCTTCCTCGGTTAACCACAAGTACACTTTAACGGCCTTTTCCAGAAATGGCGGTTGGGGGGGCAAGAAGGACGCAGGCTCGCGGATTTCATTAGAAAAGTCACCCTTTCGACTTTGATTTAGGATAGCCCTGCATGTTTTCGTCTATGGGAAAGATGTAGCTTCCATCCTAAGAAATTATTTGAGTTTCGCGCCAAAAGGGACTTTCGGTTGAAACTTGAAAACCGTTAAAATTTAGCATGTTTCATGCATTTCAAATGGAGAATCAAACGTTTCCCGTGACTCGAACCCTACACCCACTGCTTACTTTGCCGTCACGTTGTCTTCCAGCCTCCTTCCCCTACAACCCTGAGTTAGGCGTTAGCGCGATGCGTCTGCTGGAACCAGTTTGAAAGGGTGTTTAGGGGCGGAGGTGCAGGTCGCTGGGGACGAAATCCGCCATTTTCCAAGATGGAGGCCGCGTTTTTGGAAATATCTCGAAATGGCATTTACCTTTTTTTGTTCTCTTGACTTGATCTAGACCTGTGTAAAATTTCAACTCGATTGCTCGAAATCGAAAAAATGGCTTAGGGGGGCGAGAAGCACTTCTTGGGGGGACGAGAAGGACATTGTCTTTTTCTTTATTCAATTATTCACACTTTGCGTGGTTCGAACCTCATCAAATTTTACAATCTGGGAGGAGAGGTACTGAATTACCCGAATCCCAAGTTTTGTCTTCCTCGGTTAACCGCAAGTACACTTTAAAGGCATTTTCCAGAAAGGGCGGTTTGGGGGGCGAGAAGGACGCAGGCTCGCGGATTTCATTAGAAAAGTCACCCTTTCGACTTTGATTTAGGATAGCCCTGCATGTTTTCGTGTATGGGAACGATGCAGCTTCCCTCCCACCAGATATTGTGAGTTTCTCGCCAAAACGGGATTTCCTGTTCAAACTTGAAAAACCGTTAAAATTTAGCATTTTTCATGAATTTCAAATGGAGAATCAAACGTTTCCCGTGACTCGAACCCTACACCCACTGCTTACTTTACCGTCACGTTGTCTTCCAGCCTCCTTCCCCTACAACCCTGAGTTAGGCGATAGCGCGATGCGTCTGCTGGAACCAGTTTGAAAGGGTGTTTAGGGGCGGAGGTGAAGGTCGCTGGGGACGAAATCCGCCATTTTCCAAGATGGAGGCCGCGTTTTTGGAAATATCTCGAAATCGCATTTACCTTTTTTTGTTCTCTTGACTTGATCTAGGCCTGTGTAAAATTTCAACTCGATTGCTCGAAATCGAAAAAATGGCTTAGGGGGCGAGAAGCACTTCTTGGGGGGACGAGGACATTGTCTTTTTCTTTATTCAATTATTCACACTTTGCGTGGTTCGAACCTCATCAAATTTTACAATCTGGGAGGAGAGGTACTGAATTACCCGAATCCCAAGTTTTGTCTTCCTCGGTTAACCGCAAGTACACTTTAACGGCCTTTTCCAGAAATGGCGGTTTGGGGGGCGAGAAGGACGCAGGCTCGCGGATTTCATTCGAAAAGTCACCCTTTCGACTTTGATTTAGGATAGCCCTGCATGTTTTCGTGTATGGGAACGATGCAGCTTCCCTCCCACCAGATATTGTGAGTTTCGCGCCAAAACAGGATTTCCTGTTCAAACTTGAAAAACCGTTAAAATTTAGCATTTTTCATGAATTTCAAATGGAGAATCAAACGTTTCCCGTGACTCGAACACTCCACCCACTGCTTACTTTACCCTCACGTTGTCTTCCAGCCTCCTTCACCTACCACCCTGCGTTAGGCGTTAGCGCGATACGTCTGCTGGAACCAGTTTGAAAGGTTTTTCAGGGGCGGAAGTGCATGTCGCTGGGGACAAAATCCGCCATTTTCCAAGATGGAGGCCGCGTTCTTGGAAATATCTCAAAATGGCATTTACCTTTTTTTGTTCTCTTGACTTGGTCTAGGTCTGTGTAAAATTTCAACTCGATTGCTCGAAATCGAAAAATCGGGGGGGGGGGCGAGAATGACATCGTCTTTTTCTTTTTTTCACTTTTTCACACTTTGCTTGGTTCGAACCTCATGGAGAGGTACCGAATTACCCGAATCCCAAGTTTTGTCTTCCTCGGTTAACCACAAGTACACTTTAACGGCCTTTTCCAGAAATTGCGGTTGGGGGGGCGAGAAGGACGCAGGCTCGCGGATTTCATTAGTAAAGTCACCCTTTCGATTTTGATTTAGAATAGCCCTGCATGTTTTCGTGTATGGGAAAGATGTAGCTTCCATCCTAAGAAATTATTTGAGTTTCGCGCAAAAACGGGACTTTCGGTTGAAACTTAAAACCGTTAAAATTTATCATGTTTCATGCATTTCAAATGCAGAATCAAACGTTTCCCGTGACTCGAACCCTACACCCACGTTGTGTTCCAGCCTCCTTCCCCTACAACCCTGAGTTAGTCGTTAGCGCGATGCGTCTGCTGGAACCAGTTTGAAAGGGTGTTTAGGGGCGGAGGTGCAGGTCGCTGGGGACGAAATCCGCCATTTTCCAAGATGGAGGCCGCGTTTTTGGAGATATCTCGAAATCGCATTTACCATTTTTGTTCTCTTGACTTGATCTACGTCTTTGTAAAATATGAAGTTGCTAGCTCGAGTCGAAAAAATGGCTTCTTCGATTTGTTTTTCTCAACTGGTCTCGTATATCGTTCCTCTTATTTCTGCAACAGTCTCGGAAAGAAAATATGGACTTTCGTTACATAGGGAGCTTGGATTTCGGTTACCACGATCGAAGAAGATAACCTAATCCCTAATACAAATTGGTCTTTCTGCTGCAAAACCCATGGCCGGCTTGCTACATTTGTGGGTTTAAGTGACCCTACATTGGGTGATTCCTACATAGTTGGTTTAATTGCAAACATTTCCCGTGACTCGAACCAAACACCCACTGCTTACTTTACCGTCACGTTGTCTTCCAGCCTCCTTCCCCTACAACCCTGAGTTAGGCGTTAGCGCGATGCGTCTGCTGGAACCAGTTTGAAAGGGTGTTTAGGGGCGGAGGTGCAGGTCGCTGGGGACGAAATCCGCCATTTTCCAAGATGGAGGCCGCGTTTTTGGAAATATCTCGAAATGGCATTTACCTTTTTTTGTTCTCTTGACTTGATCTAGGCCTGTGTAAAATTTCAACTCGAATGCTCGAAATCGAAAAAATGGCTTAGGGGGGCGAGAAGCACTTCTTGGAGGGACGAGAAGGACATTGTCTTTTTCTTTATTCAATTATTCACACTTTGCGTGGTTCGAACCTCATCAAATTTTACAATCTGGGAGGAGAGGTACTGAATTACCCGAATCCCAAGTTTTGTCTTCCTCGGTTAACCGCAAGTACACTTTAACGGCCTTTTCCAGAAATGGCGGTTTGGGGGGCGAGAAGGACGCAGGCTCGCGGATTTCATTAGAAAAGTCACCCTTTCGACTTTGATTTAGGATAGCCCTGCATGTTCTCGTGTATGGGAACGATGCAATTTCCCTCCCACCAGATATTGTGAGTTTCGCGCCAAAACGGGATTTCCTGTTCAAACTTGAAGAACCGTTAAAATTTAGCATTTTCATGAATTTCAAATGGAGAATCAAACGTTTCCCGTGACTCGAACACTCCACCCACTGCTTACTTTACCCTCACGTTGTCTTCCAGCCTCCTTCACCTACCACCCTGCGTTAGGCGTTAGCGCGATACGTCTGCTGGAACCAGTTTGAAAGGGTGTTCAGGGGCGGAAGTGCATGTCGCTGGGGACAAAATCCGCCATTTTCCAAGATGGAGTCCGCGTTTTTGGAAATATCTCAAAATGGCATTTACCTTTTTTTGTTCTTTTGACTTGATCTAGGTCTGTGTAAAATTTCAACTCGATTGCTCGAAATCGAAAAATCGGGGGGGGGGGCGAGAATGACATCGTCTTTTTCTTTTTTTCACTTTTTCACACTTTGCTTGGTTCGAACCTCATGGAGAGGTACCGAATTACCCGAATCCCAAGTTTTGTCTTCCTCGGTTAACCACAAGTACACTTTAACGGCCTTTTCCAGAAATTGCGGTTGGGGGGGCGAGAAGGACGCAGGCTCGCGGATTTCATTAGTAAAGTCACCCTTTCGATTTTGATTTAGCATAGCCCTGCATGTTTTCGTGTATGGGAAAGATGTAGCTTCCATCCTAAGAAATTATTTGAGTTTCGCGCAAAAACGGGACTTTCGGTTGAAACTTAAAACCGTTAAAATTTATCATGTTTCATGCATTTCAAATGCAGAATCAAACGTTTCCCGTGACTCGAACCCTACACCCACGTTGTGTTCCAGCCTCCTTCCCCTACAACCCTGAGTTAGTCGTTAGCGCGATGCGTCTGCTGGAACCAGTTTGAAAGGGTGTTTAGGGGCGGAGGTGCAGGTCGCTGGGGACGAAATCCGCCATTTTCCAAGATGGAGGCCGCGTTTTTGGACATATCTCGAAATCGCATTTACCATTTTTGTTCTCTTGACTTGATCTACGTCTTTGTAAAATATGAAGTTGCTAGCTCGAAGTCGAAAAAATGGCTTCTTCGATTTGTTTTTCTCAACTGGTCTCGTATATCGTTCCTCTTATTTCTGCAACAGTCTCGGAAAGAAAATATGGACTTTCGTTACATAGGGAGCTTGGATTTCGGTTACCACGATCGAAGAAGATAACCTAATCCCTAATACAAATTGGTCTTTCTGCTGCAAAACCCATGGCCGCTTGCTACATTTGTGGGTTTAAGTGACCCTACATTGGGTGATTCCTACATAGTTGGTTTAATTGCAAACATTTCCCGTGACTCGAACCAAACACCCACTGCTTACTTTACCGTCACGTTGTCTTCCAGCCTCCTTCCCCTACAACCCTGAGTTAGGCGTTAGCGCGATGCGTCTGCTGGAACCAGTTTGAAAGGGTGTTTAGGGGCGGAGGTGCAGGTCGCTGGGGACGAAATCCGCCATTTTCCAAGATGGAGGCCGCGTTTTTGGAAATATCTCGAAATGGCATTTACCTTTTTTTGTTCTCTTGACTTGATCTAGGCCTGTGTAAAATTTCAACTCGAATGCTCGAAATCGAAAAAATGGCTTAGGGGGGCGAGAAGCACTTCTTGGAGGGACGAGAAGGACATTGTCTTTTTCTTTATTCAATTATTCACACTTTGCGTGGTTCGAACCTCATCAAATTTTACAATCTGGGAGGAGAGGTACTGAATTACCCGAATCCCAAGTTTTGTCTTCCTCGGTTAACCGCAAGTACACTTTAACGGCTTTTTCCAGAAATGGCGGTTTGGGGGGGCGAGAAGGACGCAGGCTCGCGGATTTCATTAGAAAAGTCACCCTTTCGACTTTGATTTAGGATAGCCCTGCATGTTCTCGTGTATGGGAACGATGCAATTTCCCTCCCACCAGATATTGTGAGTTTCGCGCCAAAACGGGATTTCCTGTTCAAACTTGAAGAACCGTTAAAATTTAGCATTTTCATGAATTTCAAATGGAGAATCAAACGTTTCCCGTGACTCGAACACTCCACCCACTGCTTACTTTACCCTCACGTTGTCTTCCAGCCTCCTTCACCTACCACCCTGCGTTAGGCGTTAGCGCGATACGTCTGCTGGAACCAGTTTGAAAGGGTGTTCAGGGGCGGAAGTGCATGTCGCTGGGGACAAAATCCGCCATTTTCCAAGATGGAGTCCGCGTTTTTGGAAATATCTCAAAATGGCATTTACCTTTTTTTGTTCTCTTGACTTGATCTAGGTCTGTGTAAAATTTCAACTCGATTGCTCGAAATCGAAAAATCGGGGGGGGGGGGCGAGAATGACATCGTCTTTTTCTTTTTTTCACTTTTTCACACTTTGCTTGGTTCGAACCTCATGGAGAGGTACCGAATTACCCGAATCCCAAGTTTTCTCTTCCTCGGTTAACCACAAGTACACTTTAACGGCCTTTTCCAGAAATGGCGGTTGGAGGGGCAAGAAGGACGCAGGCTCGCGGATTTCATTAGAAAAGTCACCCTTTCGACTTTGATTTAGGATAGCCCTGCATGTTTTCGTCTATGGGAAAGATGTAGCTTCCATCCTAAGAAATTATTTGAGTTTCGCGCCAAAACGGGACTTTCGGTTGAAACTTGAAAACCGTTAAAATTTAGCATGTTTCATGCATTTCAAATGGAGAATCAAACATTTCCCGTGACTCGAACCCTACACCCACTGCTTACTTTGCCGTCACGTTGTCTTCCAGCCTCCTTCCCCTACAACCCTGAGTTAGGCGTTAGCGCGATGCGTCTACTGGAACCAGTTTGAAAGGGTGTTTAGGGGCGGAGGTGCAGGTCGCTGGGGACGAAATCCGACATTTTCCAAGATGGAGGCCGCGTTTTTGGAAATATCTCGAAATGGCATTTACCTTTTTTTGTTCTCTTGACTTGATCTAGGAATGTGTAAAATTTCAACTCGATTGCTCGAAATCGAAAAATCGGAGGGGGGGGGGGCGAGAATGACATCGTCTTTTTCTTTTTTTCACTTTTTCACACTTTGCTTGGTTCGAACCTCATGGAGAGGTACCGAATTACCCGAATCCCAAGTTTTGTCTTCCTCGGTTAACCACAAGTACACTTTAACGGCCTTTTCCAGAAATGGCGGTTGGGGGGGCGAGAAGGACGCAGGCTCGCGGATTTCATTAGAAAAGTCACCCTTTCGACTTTGATTTAGGATAGCCCTGCATGTTTTCGTGTATGGGAGAGATGTAGCTTCCATCCTAAGAAATTATTTGAGTTTCGCGCAAAAACGGGACTTTCGGTTGAAACTTGAAAACCGTTAAAATTTAGCATGTTTCATGCATTTCAAATGGAGAATCAAACGTTTCCCGTGACTCGAACCCTACACCCACTGCTTACTTTACCGTCACGTTGTCTTCCAGCCTCCTTCCCCTACAACCCTGAGTTAGGCGTTAGCGCGATGCGTCTGCTGGAACCAGTTTGAAAGGGTGTTTAGGGGCGGAGGTGCATGTCGCTGGAGACGAAATCCGCCATTTTCCAAGATGGAGGCCGCGTTTTTGGAAATATCTCAAAATGGCATTTACCTTTTTTTGTTCTCTTGACTTGATCTAGGTCTGTGTAAAATTTCAACTCGATTGCTCGAAATCGAAAAATCGGGGGGGGGGGGGGCGAGAATGACATCGTCTTTTTCTTTTTTTCACTTTTTCACACTTTGCTTGGTTCGAACCTCATGGAGAGGTACCG
Organism: Lepisma saccharinum; assembly: GCF_977018435.1. Classification (NCBI taxonomy): domain Eukaryota; kingdom Metazoa; phylum Arthropoda; class Insecta; order Zygentoma; family Lepismatidae; genus Lepisma; species Lepisma saccharinum. The sequence goes on along the minus strand of NC_139239.1, from coordinate 109,678 downwards.
AATTACCCGAATCCCAAGTTTTGTCTTCCTCGGTTAACCACAAGTACACTTTAACGGCCTTTTCCAGAAATTGCGGTTGGGGGGGCGAGAAGGACGCAGGCTCGCGGGTTTCATTAGAAAAGTCACCCTTTCGATTTTCATTTAGGATAGCCCTGCATGTTTTCGTGTATGGGAAAGATGTAGCTTCCATCCTAAGAAATTATTTGAGTTTCGCGCAAAAACGGGACTTTCGGTTGAAACTTGAAAACCGTTAAAATTTAGCATGTTTCATGCATTTCAAATGGAGAATCAAACGTTTCCCGTGACTCGAACCCTACACCCACTGATTACTTTACCGTCACGTTGTCTTCCAGCCTCCTTCCCCTACAACCCTGAGTTAGTCGTTAGCGCGATGCGTCTGCTGGAACCAGTTTGAAAGGGTGTTTAGGGGCGGAGGTGCAGGTCGCTGGGGACGAAATCCGCCATTTTCCAAGATGGAGGCCGCGTTTTTGGAGATATCTCGAAATCGCATTTAACATTTTTGTTTTCTTGACTTGATCTACGTCTTTGTAAAATATGAAGTTGCTAGCTCGAAGTCGAAAAAATGGCTTCTTCGATTTGTTTTTCTCAACTGGTCTCGTATATCGTTCCTCTTATTTCTGCAACAGTCTCGGAAAGAAAATATGGACTTTCGTTACATAGGGAGCTTGGATTTCGGTTACCACGATCGAAGAAGATAACCTAATCCCTAATACAAATTGGTCTTTCTGCTGCAAAACCCATGGCCGCTTGCTACATTTGTGGGTTTAAGTGACCCTACATTGGGTGATTCCTACACAGTTGGTTTAATTGCAAACATTTCCCGTGACTCGAACCAAACACCCACTGCTTACTTTACCGTCACGTTGTCTTCCAGCCTCCTTCCCCTACAACCCTGAGTTAGGCGTTAGCGCGATGCGTCTGCTGGAACCAGTTTGAAAGGGTGTTTAGGGGCGGAGGTGCAGGTCGCTGGGGACGAAATCCGCCATTTTCCAAGATGGAGGCCGCGTTTTTGGAAATATCTCGAAATGGCATTTACCTTTTTTTGTTCTCTTGACTTGATCTAGGCCTGTGTAAAATTTCAACTCGATTGCTCGAAATCGAAAGAATGGCTTAGGGGGGCGAGAAGCACTTCTTGGGGGGAAGAGAAGGACATTGTCTTTTTCTTTATTCAATTATTCACACTTTGCGTGGTTCGAACCTCATCAAATTTTACAATCTGGGAGGAGAGGTACTGAATTACCCGAATCCCAAGTTTTGTCTTCCTCGGTTAACCACAAGTACACTTTAACGGCCTTTTCCAGTAATGGCGGTTTGGGGGGCGAGAAGGACGCAGGCTCGCGGATTTCATTAGAAAAGTCACCCTTTCGACTTTGATTTAGGATAGCCCTGCATGTTTTCGTGTATGGGAACGATGCAGCTTCCCTCCCACCAGATATTGTGAGTTTCGCGCCAAAACGGGATTTCCTGTTCAAACTTGAAGAACCGTTAAAATTTAGCATTTTCATGAATTTCAAATGGAGAATCAAACGTTTCCCGTGACTCGAACACTCCACCCACTGCTTACTTTACCCTCACGTTGTCTTCCAGCCTCCTTCACCTACCACCCTGCGTTAGGCGTTAGCGCGATACGTCTGCTGGAACCAGTTTGAAAGGGTGTTCAGGGGCGGAAGTGCATGTCGCTGGGGACAAAATCCGCCATTTTCCAAGATGGAGGCCGCGTTTTTGGAAATATCTCAAAATGGCATTTACCTTTTTTTGTTCTCTTGACTTGATCTAGGTCTGTGTAAAATTTCAACTCGATTGCTCGAAATCGAAAAATCGGGGGGGGGGGGCGAGAATGACATCGTCTTTTTCTTTTTTTCACTTTTTCACACTTTGCTTGGTTCGAACCTCATGGAGAGGTACCGAATTACCCGAATCACAAGTTTTGTCTTCCTCGGTTAACCACAAGTACACTTTAACGGCCTTTTCCAGAAATGGCGGTTGTGGGGGCAAGAAGGACGCAGGCTCGCGGATTTCATTAGAAAAGTCACCCTTTCGACTTTGATTTAGGATAGCCCTGCATGTTTTCGTGTATGGGAACAATGCAGCTTCCCTCCCACCAGATATTGTGAGTTTCGCGCCAAAACGGGATTTCCTGTTCTAACTTGAAAAACCGTTAAAATTTAGCATTTTTCATGAATTTCAAATGGAGAATCAAACGTTTCCCGTGACTCGAACACTAAACCCACTGCTTACTTTACCGTCACGTTGTTTTCCAGCCTCCTTCCCCTACAACCCTGAGTTAGGCGTTAGCGCGATGCGTCTGCTGGAACCAGTTTGAAAGGGTGTTTAGGGGCGGAGGTGCAGGTCGCTGGGGACGAAATCCGCCATTTTCCAAGATGGAGGCCGCGTTTTTGGAAATATCTCAAAATGGCATTTACCTTTTTTTGTTCTCTTGACTTGATCTAGGTCTGTGTAAAATTTCAACTCGATTGCTCGAAATCGAAAAATCGGGGGGGGGGGCGAGAATGACGTCTTTTTCTTTTTTTCACTTTTTCACACTTTGCTTGGTTCGAACCTCATGGAGAGGTACCGAATTACCCGAATCCCAAGTTTTGTCTTCCTCGGTTAACCACAAGTACACTTTAACGGCCTTTTCCAGAAATGGCGGTTGGGGGGGCAAGAAGGACGCAGGCTCGCGGATTTCATTAGAAAAGTCACCCTTTCGACTTTGATTTAGGATAGCCCTGCATGTTTTCGTCTATGGGAAAGATGTAGCTTCCATCCTAAGAAATTATTTGAGTTTCGCGCCAAAAGGGACTTTCGGTTGAAACTTGAAAACCGTTAAAATTTAGCATGTTTCATGCATTTCAAATGGAGAATCAAACGTTTCCCGTGACTCGAACCCTACACCCACTGCTTACTTTGCCGTCACGTTGTCTTCCAGCCTCCTTCCCCTACAACCCTGAGTTAGGCGTTAGCGCGATGCGTCTGCTGGAACCAGTTTGAAAGGGTGTTTAGGGGCGGAGGTGCAGGTCGCTGGGGACGAAATCCGCCATTTTCCAAGATGGAGGCCGCGTTTTTGGAAATATCTCGAAATGGCATTTACCTTTTTTTGTTCTCTTGACTTGATCTAGACCTGTGTAAAATTTCAACTCGATTGCTCGAAATCGAAAAAATGGCTTAGGGGGGCGAGAAGCACTTCTTGGGGGGACGAGAAGGACATTGTCTTTTTCTTTATTCAATTATTCACACTTTGCGTGGTTCGAACCTCATCAAATTTTACAATCTGGGAGGAGAGGTACTGAATTACCCGAATCCCAAGTTTTGTCTTCCTCGGTTAACCGCAAGTACACTTTAAAGGCATTTTCCAGAAAGGGCGGTTTGGGGGGCGAGAAGGACGCAGGCTCGCGGATTTCATTAGAAAAGTCACCCTTTCGACTTTGATTTAGGATAGCCCTGCATGTTTTCGTGTATGGGAACGATGCAGCTTCCCTCCCACCAGATATTGTGAGTTTCTCGCCAAAACGGGATTTCCTGTTCAAACTTGAAAAACCGTTAAAATTTAGCATTTTTCATGAATTTCAAATGGAGAATCAAACGTTTCCCGTGACTCGAACCCTACACCCACTGCTTACTTTACCGTCACGTTGTCTTCCAGCCTCCTTCCCCTACAACCCTGAGTTAGGCGATAGCGCGATGCGTCTGCTGGAACCAGTTTGAAAGGGTGTTTAGGGGCGGAGGTGAAGGTCGCTGGGGACGAAATCCGCCATTTTCCAAGATGGAGGCCGCGTTTTTGGAAATATCTCGAAATCGCATTTACCTTTTTTTGTTCTCTTGACTTGATCTAGGCCTGTGTAAAATTTCAACTCGATTGCTCGAAATCGAAAAAATGGCTTAGGGGGCGAGAAGCACTTCTTGGGGGGACGAGGACATTGTCTTTTTCTTTATTCAATTATTCACACTTTGCGTGGTTCGAACCTCATCAAATTTTACAATCTGGGAGGAGAGGTACTGAATTACCCGAATCCCAAGTTTTGTCTTCCTCGGTTAACCGCAAGTACACTTTAACGGCCTTTTCCAGAAATGGCGGTTTGGGGGGCGAGAAGGACGCAGGCTCGCGGATTTCATTCGAAAAGTCACCCTTTCGACTTTGATTTAGGATAGCCCTGCATGTTTTCGTGTATGGGAACGATGCAGCTTCCCTCCCACCTGATATTGTGAGTTTCGCGCCAAAACAGGATTTCCTGTTCAAACTTGAAAAACCGTTAAAATTTAGCATTTTTCATGAATTTCAAATGGAGAATCAAACGTTTCCCGTGACTCGAACACTCCACCCACTGCTTACTTTACCCTCACGTTGTCTTCCAGCCTCCTTCACCTACCACCCTGCGTTAGGCGTTAGCGCGATACGTCTGCTGGAACCAGTTTGAAAGGTTTTTCAGGGGCGGAAGTGCATGTCGCTGGGGACAAAATCCGCCATTTTCCAAGATGGAGGCCGCGTTCTTGGAAATATCTCAAAATGGCATTTACCTTTTTTTGTTCTCTTGACTTGGTCTAGGTCTGTGTAAAATTTCAACTCGATTGCTCGAAATCGAAAAATCGGGGGGGGGGGCGAGAATGACATCGTCTTTTTCTTTTTTTCACTTTTTCACACTTTGCTTGGTTCGAACCTCATGGAGAGGTACCGAATTACCCGAATCCCAAGTTTTGTCTTCCTCGGTTAACCACAAGTACACTTTAACGGCCTTTTCCAGAAATTGCGGTTGGGGGGGCGAGAAGGACGCAGGCTCGCGGATTTCATTAGTAAAGTCACCCTTTCGATTTTGATTTAGAATAGCCCTGCATGTTTTCGTGTATGGGAAAGATGTAGCTTCCATCCTAAGAAATTATTTGAGTTTCGCGCAAAAACGGGACTTTCGGTTGAAACTTAAAACCGTTAAAATTTATCATGTTTCATGCATTTCAAATGCAGAATCAAACGTTTCCCGTGACTCGAACCCTACACCCACGTTGTGTTCCAGCCTCCTTCCCCTACAACCCTGAGTTAGTCGTTAGCGCGATGCGTCTGCTGGAACCAGTTTGAAAGGGTGTTTAGGGGCGGAGGTGCAGGTCGCTGGGGACGAAATCCGCCATTTTCCAAGATGGAGGCCGCGTTTTTGGAGATATCTCGAAATCGCATTTACCATTTTTGTTCTCTTGACTTGATCTACGTCTTTGTAAAATATGAAGTTGCTAGCTCGAAGTCGAAAAAATGGCTTCTTCGATTTGTTTTTCTCAACTGGTCTCGTATATCGTTCCTCTTATTTCTGCAACAGTCTCGGAAAGAAAATATGGACTTTCGTTACATAGGGAGCTTGGATTTCGGTTACCACGATCGAAGAAGATAACCTAATCCCTAATACAAATTGGTCTTTCTGCTGCAAAACCCATGGCCGCTTGCTACATTTGTGGGTTTAAGTGACCCTACATTGGGTGATTCCTACATAGTTGGTTTAATTGCAAACATTTCCCGTGACTCGAACCAAACACCCACTGCTTACTTTACCGTCACGTTGTCTTCCAGCCTCCTTCCCCTACAACCCTGAGTTAGGCGTTAGCGCGATGCGTCTGCTGGAACCAGTTTGAAAGGGTGTTTAGGGGCGGAGGTGCAGGTCGCTGGGGACGAAATCCGCCATTTTCCAAGATGGAGGCCGCATTTTTGGAAATATCTCGAAATGGCATTTACCTTTTTTTGTTCTCTTGACTTGATCTAGGCCTGTGTAAAATTTCAACTCGAATGCTCGAAATCGAAAAAATGGCTTAGGGGGGCGAGAAGCACTTCTTGGAGGGACGAGAAGGACATTGTCTTTTTCTTTATTCAATTATTCACACTTTGCGTGGTTCGAACCTCATCAAATTTTACAATCTGGGAGGAGAGGTACTGAATTACCCGAATCCCAAGTTTTGTCTTCCTCGGTTAACCGCAAGTACACTTTAACGGCCTTTTCCAGAAATGGCGGTTTGGGGGGCGAGAAGGACGCAGGCTCGCGGATTTCATTAGAAAAGTCACCCTTTCGACTTTGATTTAGGATAGCCCTGCATGTTCTCGTGTATGGGAACGATGCAATTTCCCTCCCACCAGATATTGTGAGTTTCGCGCCAAAACGGGATTTCCTGTTCAAACTTGAAGAACCGTTAAAATTTAGCATTTTCATGAATTTCAAATGGAGAATCAAACGTTTCCCGTGACTCGAACACTCCACCCACTGCTTACTTTACCCTCACGTTGTCTTCCAGCCTCCTTCACCTACCACCCTGCGTTAGGCGTTAGCGCGATACGTCTGCTGGAACCAGTTTGAAAGGGTGTTCAGGGGCGGAAGTGCATGTCGCTGGGGACAAAATCCGCCATTTTCCAAGATGGAGTCCGCGTTTTTGGAAATATCTCAAAATGGCATTTACCTTTTTTTGTTCTTTTGACTTGATCTAGGTCTGTGTAAAATTTCAACTCGATTGCTCGAAATCGAAAAATCGGGGGGGGGGCGAGAATGACATCGTCTTTTTCTTTTTTTCACTTTTTCACACTTTGCTTGGTTCGAACCTCATGGAGAGGTACCGAATTACCCGAATCCCAAGTTTTGTCTTCCTCGGTTAACCACAAGTACACTTTAATGGCCTTTTCCAGAAATTGCGGTTGGGGGTCGAGAAGGACGCAGGCTCGCGGATTTCATTAGTAAAGTCACCCTTTCGATTTTGATTTAGCATAGCCCTGCATGTTTTCGTGTATGGGAAAGATGTAGCTTCCATCCTAAGAAATTATTTGAGTTTCGCGCAAAAACGGGACTTTCGGTTGAAACTTAAAACCGTTAAAATTTATCATGTTTCATGCATTTCAAATGCAGAATCAAACGTTTCCCGTGACTCGAACCCTACACCCACGTTGTGTTCCAGCCTCCTTCCCCTACAACCCTGAGTTAGTCGTTAGCGCGATGCGTCTGCTGGAACCAGTTTGAAAGGGTGTTTAGGGGCGGAGGTGCAGGTCGCTGGGGACGAAATCCGCCATTTTCCAAGATGGAGGCCGCGTTTTTGGAGATATCTCGAAATCGCATTTACCATTTTTGTTCTCTTGACTTGATCTACGTCTTTGTAAAATATGAAGTTGCTAGCTCGAAGTCGAAAAAATGGCTTCTTCGATTTGTTTTTCTCAACTGGTCTCGTATATCGTTCCTCTTATTTCTGCAACAGTCTCGGAAAGAAAATATGGACTTTCGTTACATAGGGAGCTTGGATTTCGGTTACCACGATCGAAGAAGATAACCTAATCCCTAATACAAATTGGTCTTTCTGCTGCAAAACCCATGGCCGCTTGCTACATTTGTGGGTTTAAGTGACCCTACATTGGGTGATTCCTACATAGTTGGTTTAATTGCAAACATTTCCCGTGACTCGAACCAAACACCCACTGCTTACTTTACCGTCACGTTGTCTTCCAGCCTCCTTCCCCTACAACCCTGAGTTAGGCGTTAGCGCGATGCGTCTGCTGGAACCAGTTTGAAAGGGTGTTTAGGGGCGGAGGTGCAGGTCGCTGGGGACGAAATCCGCCATTTTCCAAGATGGAGGCCGCGTTTTTGGAAATATCTCGAAATGGCATTTACCTTTTTTTGTTCTCTTGACTTGATCTAGGCCTGTGTAAAATTTCAACTCGAATGCTCGAAATCGAAAAAATGGCTTAGGGGGGCGAGAAGCACTTCTTGGAGGGACGAGAAGGACATTGTCTTTTTCTTTATTCAATTATTCACACTTTGCGTGGTTCGAACCTCATCAAATTTTACAATCTGGGAGGAGAGGTACTGAATTACCCGAATCCCAAGTTTTGTCTTCCTCGGTTAACCGCAAGTACACTTTAACGGCTTTTTCCAGAAATGGCGGTTTGGGGGGGCGAGAAGGACGCAGGCTCGCGGATTTCATTAGAAAAGTCACCCTTTCGACTTTGATTTAGGATAGCCCTGCATGTTCTCGTGTATGGGAACGATGCAATTTCCCTCCCACCAGATATTGTGAGTTTCGCGCCAAAACGGGATTTCCTGTTCAAACTTGAAGAACCGTTAAAATTTAGCATTTTCATGAATTTCAAATGGAGAATCAAACGTTTCCCGTGACTCGAACACTCCACCCACTGCTTACTTTACCCTCACGTTGTCTTCCAGCCTCCTTCACCTACCACCCTGCGTTAGGCGTTAGCGCGATACGTCTGCTGGAACCAGTTTGAAAGGGTGTTCAGGGGCGGAAGTGCATGTCGCTGGGGACAAAATCCGCCATTTTCCAAGATGGAGTCCGCGTTTTTGGAAATATCTCAAAATGGCATTTACCTTTTTTTGTTCTCTTGACTTGATCTAGGTCTGTGTAAAATTTCAACTCGATTGCTCGAAATCGAAAAATCGGGGGGGGGGGCGAGAATGACATCGTCTTTTTCTTTTTTTCACTTTTTCACACTTTGCTTGGTTCGAACCTCATGGAGAGGTACCGAATTACCCGAATCCCAAGTTTTCTCTTCCTCGGTTAACCACAAGTACACTTTAACGGCCTTTTCCAGAAATGGCGGTTGGAGGGGCAAGAAGGACGCAGGCTCGCGGATTTCATTAGAAAAGTCACCCTTTCGACTTTGATTTAGGATAGCCCTGCATGTTTTCGTCTATGGGAAAGATGTAGCTTCCATCCTAAGAAATTATTTGAGTTTCGCGCCAAAACGGGACTTTCGGTTGAAACTTGAAAACCGTTAAAATTTAGCATGTTTCATGCATTTCAAATGGAGAATCAAACATTTCCCGTGACTCGAACCCTACACCCACTGCTTACTTTGCCGTCACGTTGTCTTCCAGCCTCCTTCCCCTACAACCCTGAGTTAGGCGTTAGCGCGATGCGTCTACTGGAACCAGTTTGAAAGGGTGTTTAGGGGCGGAGGTGCAGGTCGCTGGGGACGAAATCCGACATTTTCCAAGATGGAGGCCGCGTTTTTGGAAATATCTCGAAATGGCATTTACCTTTTTTTGTTCTCTTGACTTGATCTAGGAATGTGTAAAATTTCAACTCGATTGCTCGAAATCGAAAAATCGGAGGGGGGGGGGCGAGAATGACATCGTCTTTTTCTTTTTTTCACTTTTTCACACTTTGCTTGGTTCGAACCTCATGGAGAGGTACCGAATTACCCGAATCCCAAGTTTTGTCTTCCTCGGTTAACCACAAGTACACTTTAACGGCCTTTTCCAGAAATGGCGGTTGGGGGGGCGAGAAGGACGCAGGCTCGCGGATTTCATTAGAAAAGTCACCCTTTCGACTTTGATTTAGGATAGCCCTGCATGTTTTCGTGTATGGGAGAGATGTAGCTTCCATCCTAAGAAATTATTTGAGTTTCGCGCAAAAACGGGACTTTCGGTTGAAACTTGAAAACCGTTAAAATTTAGCATGTTTCATGCATTTCAAATGGAGAATCAAACGTTTCCCGTGACTCGAACCCTACACCCACTGCTTACTTTACCGTCACGTTGTCTTCCAGCCTCCTTCCCCTACAACCCTGAGTTAGGCGTTAGCGCGATGCGTCTGCTGGAACCAGTTTGAAAGGGTGTTTAGGGGCGGAGGTGCATGTCGCTGGAGACGAAATCCGCCATTTTCCAAGATGGAGGCCGCGTTTTTGGAAATATCTCAAAATGGCATTTACCTTTTTTTGTTCTCTTGACTTGATCTAGGTCTGTGTAAAATTTCAACTCGATTGCTCGAAATCGAAAAATCGGGGGGGGGGGGGGCGAGAATGACATCGTCTTTTTCTTTTTTTCACTTTTTCACACTTTGCTTGGTTCGAACCTCATGGAGAGGTACCGAATTACCCGAATCCCAAGTTTTGTCTTCCTCGGTTAACCACAAGTACACTTTAACGGCCTTTTCCAGAAATTGCGGTTGGGGGGGCGAGAAGGACGCAGGCTCGCGGGTTTCATTAGAAAAGTCACCCTTTCGATTTTCATTTAGGATAGCCCTGCATGTTTTCGTGTATGGGAAAGATGTAGCTTCCATCCTAAGAAATTATTTGAGTTTCGCGCAAAAACGGGACTTTCGGTTGAAACTTGAAAACCGTTAAAATTTAGCATGTTTCATGCATTTCAAATGGAGAATCAAACGTTTCCCGTGACTCGAACCCTACACCCACTGATTACTTTACCGTCACGTTGTCTTCCAGCCTCCTTCCCCTACAACCCTGAGTTAGTCGTTAGCGCGATGCGTCTGCTGGAACCAGTTTGAAAGGGTGTTTAGGGGCGGAGGTGCAGGTCGCTGGGGACGAAATCCGCCATTTTCCAAGATGGAGGCCGCGTTTTTGGAGATATCTCGAAATCGCATTTAACATTTTTGTTTTCTTGACTTGATCTACGTCTTTGTAAAATATGAAGTTGCTAGCTCGAAGTCGAAAAAATGGCTTCTTCGATTTGTTTTTCTCAACTGGTCTCGTATATCGTTCCTCTTATTTCTGCAACAGTATCGGAAAGAAAATATGGACTTTCGTTACATAGGGAGCTTGGATTTCGGTTACCACGATCGAAGAAGATAACCTAATCCCTAATACAAATTGGTCTTTCTGCTGCAAAACCCATGGCCGCTTGCTACATTTGTGGGTTTAAGTGACCCTACATTGGGTGATTCCTACACAGTTGGTTTAATTGCAAACATTTCCCGTGACTCGAACCAAACACCCACTGCTTACTTTACCGTCACGTTGTCTTCCAGCCTCCTTCCCCTACAACCCTGAGTTAGGCGTTAGCGCGATGCGTCTGCTGGAACCAGTTTGAAAGGGTGTTTAGGGGCGGAGGTGCAGGTCGCTGGGGACGAAATCCGCCATTTTCCAAGATGGAGGCCGCGTTTTTGGAAATATCTCGAAATGGCATTTACCTTTTTTTGTTCTCTTGACTTGATCTAGGCCTGTGTAAAATTTCAACTCGATTGCTCGAAATCGAAAGAATGGCTTAGGGGGGCGAGAAGCACTTCTTGGGGGGAAGAGAAGGACATTGTCTTTTTCTTTATTCAATTATTCACACTTTGCGTGGTTCGAACCTCATCAAATTTTACAATCTGGGAGGAGAGGTACTGAATTACCCGAATCCCAAGTTTTGTCTTCCTCGGTTAACCACAAGTACACTTTAACGGCCTTTTCCAGTAATGGCGGTTTGGGGGGCGAGAAGGACGCAGGCTCGCGGATTTCATTAGAAAAGTCACCCTTTCGACTTTGATTTAGGATAGCCCTGCATGTTTTCGTGTATGGGAACGATGCAGCTTCCCTCCCACCAGATATTGTGAGTTTCGCGCCAAAACGGGATTTCCTGTTCAAACTTGAAGAACCGTTAAAATTTAGCATTTTCATGAATTTCAAATGGAGAATCAAACGTTTCCCGTGACTCGAACACTCCACCCACTGCTTACTTTACCCTCACGTTGTCTTCCAGCCTCCTTCACCTACCACCCTGCGTTAGGCGTTAGCGCGATACGTCTGCTGGAACCAGTTTGAAAGGGTGTTCAGGGGCGGAAGTGCATGTCGCTGGGGACAAAATCCGCCATTTTCCAAGATGGAGGCCGCGTTTTTGGAAATATCTCAAAATGGCATTTACCTTTTTTTGTTCTCTTGACTTGATCTAGGTCTGTGTAAAATTTCAACTCGATTGCTCGAAATCGAAAAATCGGGGGGGGGGGGGCGAGAATGACATCGTCTTTTTCTTTTTTTCACTTTTTCACACTTTGCTTGGTTCGAACCTCATGGAGAGGTACCGAATTACCCGAATCACAAGTTTTGTCTTCCTCGGTTAACCACAAGTACACTTTAACGGCCTTTTCCAGAAATGGCGGTTGTGGGGGCAAGAAGGACGCAGGCTCGCGGATTTCATTAGAAAAGTCACCCTTTCGACTTTGATTTAGGATAGCCCTGCATGTTTTCGTCTATGGGAAAGATGTAGCTTCCATCCTAAGAAATTATTTGAGTTTCGCGCCAAAACGGGACTTTCGGTTGAAACTTGAAAACCGTTAAAATTTAGCATGTTTCATGCATTTCAAATGGAGAATCAAACGTTTCCCGTGACTCGAACCCTACCCCCACTGCTTACTTTACCGTCACGTTGTCTTCCAGCCTCCTTCCCCTACAACCCTGAGTTAGGCGTTAGCGCGATGCGTCTACTGGAACCAGTTTGAAAGGGTGTTTAGGGGCGGAGGTGCAGGTCGCTGGGGACGAAATCCGCCATTTTCCAAGATGGAGGCCGCGTTTTTGGAAATATCTCGAAATGGCATTTACCTTTTTTTGTTCTCTTGACTTGATCTAGGCCTGTGTAAAATTTCAACTCGATTGCTCGAAATCGAAAAATTCTGGGGGGGGGGGGGGCGAGAATGACATCGTCTTTTTCTTTTTTTCACTTTTTCACACTTTGCTTGGTTCGAACCTCATGGAGAGGTACCGAATTACCCGAATCCCAAGTTTTGTCTTCCGCGGTTAACCACAAGTACACTTTAACGGCCTTTTCCAGAAATGGCGGTTGGGGGGGGCGAGAAGGACGCAGGCTCGCGGATTTCATTAGAAAAGTCACCCTTTCGACTTTGATTTAGGATAGCCCTGCATGTTTTCGTGTATGGGAACAATGCAGCTTCCCTCCCACCAGATATTGTGAGTTTCGCGCCAAAACGGGATTTCCTGTTCTAACTTGAAAAACCGTTAAAATTTAGCATTTTTCATGAATTTCAAATGGAGAATCAAACGTTTCCCGTGACTCGAACACTAAACCCACTGCTTACTTTACCCTCACGTTGTCTTCCAGCCTCCTTCACCTACCACCCTGCGTTAGGCGTTAGCGCGATACGTCTGCTGGAACCAGTTTGAAAGGGTGTTCAGGGGCGGAAGTGCATGTCGCTGGGGACAAAATCCGCCATTTTCCAAGATGGAGGCCGCGTTTTTGGAAATATCTCAAAATGGCATTTACCTTTTTTTGTTCTCTTGACTTGATCTAGGTCTGTGTAAAATTTCAACTCGATTGCTCGAAATCGAAAAATTCTGGGGGGGGGGGGCGAGAATGACATCGTCTTTTTCTTTTTTTCACTTTTTCACACTTTGCTTGGTTCGAACCTCATGGAGAGGTACCGAATTACCCGAATCCCAAGTTTTGTCTTCCGCGGTTAACCACAAGTACACTAACGGCCTTTTCCAGAAATGGCGGTTGGGGGGGCGAGAAGGACGCAGGCTCGCGGATTTCATTTGAAAAGTCACCCTTTCGACTTTGATTTAGGATAGCCCTGCATGTTTTCGTGTATGGGAAAGATGTAGCTTCCATCCTAAGAAATTATTTGAGTTTCGCGCCAAAACGGGACTTTCGGTTGAAACTTGAAAACCGTTAAAATTTAGCATGTTTCATGCATTTCAAATGGAGAATCAAACGTTTCCCGTGACTCGAACCCTACACCCACTGCTTACTTTACCGTCACGTTGTTTTCCAGCCTCCTTCCCCTACAACCCTGAGTTAGGCGTTAGCGCGATGCGTCTGCTGGAACCAGTTTGAAAGGGTGTTTAGGGGCGGAGGTGCAGGTCGCTGGGGACGAAATCCGCCATTTTCCAAGATGGAGGCCGCGTTTTTGGAAATATCTCGAAATGGCATTTACCTTTTTTTGTTCTCTTGACTTGATCTAGGCCTGTGTAAAATTTCAACTCGATTGCTCGAAATCGAAAAAATGGCTTAGGGGGGCGAGAAGCACTTCTTGGGGGGAAGAGAAGGACATTGTCTTTTTCTTTATTCAATTATTCACACTTTGCGTGGTTCGAACCTCATCAAATTTTACAATCTGGGAGGAGAGGTACTGAATTACCCGAATCCCAAGTTTTGTCTTCCTCGGTTAACCGCAAGTACACTTTAACGGCCTTTTCCAGTAATGGCGGTTTGGGGGGCGAGAAGGACGCAGGCTCGCGGATTTCATTAGAAAAGTCACCCTTTCGACTTTGATTTAGGATAGCCCTGCATGTTTTCGTGTATGGGAACGATGCAGCTTCCCTCCCACCAGATATTGTGAGTTTCGCGCCAAAACGGGATTTCCTGTTCAAACTTGAAGAACCGTTAAAATTTAGCATTTTCATGAATTTCAAATGGAGAATCAAACGTTTCCCGTGACTCGAACACTCCACCCACTGCTTACTTTACCCTCACGTTGTCTTCCAGCCTCCTTCACCTACCACCCTGCGTTAGGCGTTAGCGCGATACGTCTGCTGGAACCAGTTTGAAAGGGTGTTCAGGGGCGGAAGTGCATGTCGCTGGGGACAAAATCCGCCATTTTCCAAGATGGAGGCCGCGTTTTTGGAAATATCTCAAAATGGCATTTACCTTTTTTTGTTCTCTTGACTTGATCTAGGTCTGTGTAAAATTTCAACTCGATTGCTCGAAATCGAAAAATCGGGGGGGGGGGGCGAGAATGACATCGTCTTTTTCTTTTTTTCACTTTTTCACACTTTGCTTGGTTCGAACCTCATGGAGAGGTACCGAATTACCCGAATCACAAGTTTTGTCTTCCTCGGTTAACCACAAGTACACTTTAACGGCCTTTTCCAGAAATGGCGGTTGTGGGGGCAAGAAGGACGCAGGCTCGCGGATTTCATTAGAAAAGTCACCCTTTCGACTTTGATTTAGGATAGCCCTGCATGTTTTCGTCTATGGGAAAGATGTAGCTTCCACCCTAAGATATTATTTGAGTTTCGCGCCAAAACGGGACTTTCGGTTGAAACTTGAAAACCGTTAAAATTTAGCATGTTTCATGCATTTCAAATGGAGAATCAAACGTTTCCCGTGACTCGAACCCTACACCCACTGCTTACTTTACCGTCACGTTGTCTTCCAGCCTCCTTCCCCTACAACCCTGAGTTAGGCGTTAGCGCGATGCGTCTGCTGGAACCAGTTTGAAAGGGTGTTTAGGGGCGGAGGTGCAGGTCGCTGGGGACGAAATCCGCCATTTTCCAAGATGGAGGCCGCGTTTTTGGAAATATCTCGAAATGGCATTTACCTTTTTTTGTTCTCTTGACTTGATCTAGGCCTGTGTAAAATTTCAACTCGATTGCTCGAAATCGAAAAATCGGGGGTGGGGGGGCGAGAATGACATCGTCTTTTTCTTTTTTTCACTTTTTCACACTTTGCTTGGTTCGAACCTCATGGAGAGGTACCGAATTACCCGAATCCCAAGTTTTGTCTTCCGCGGTTAACCACAAGTACACTTTAACGGCCTTTTCCAGAAATGGCGGTTGGGGGGGCGAGAAGGACGCAGGCTCGCGGATTTCATTAGAAAAGTCACCCTTTCGACTTTGATTTAGGATAGCCCTGCATGTTTTCGTGTATGGGAACAATGCAGCTTCCCTCCCACCAGATATTGTGAGTTTCGCGCCAAAACGGGATTTCCTGTTCAAACTTGAAAAACCGTTAAAATTTAGCATTTTTCATGAATTTCAAATGGAGAATCAAACGTTTCCCGTGACTCGAACACTAAACCCACTGCTTACTTTACCCTCACGTTGTCTTCCAGCCTCCTTCACCTACCACCCTGCGTTAGGCGTTAGCGCGATACGTCTGCTGGAACCAGTTTGAAAGGGTGTTCAGGGGCGGAAGTGCATGTCGCTGGGGACAAAATCCGCCATTTTCCAAGATGGAAGCCGCGTTTTTGGAAATATCTCAAAATGGCATTTACCTTTTTTTGTTCTCTTGACTTGAACTAGGTCTGTGTAAAATTTCAACTCGATTGCTCGAAATCGAAAAATCGGGGGGGGGGGGCGAGAATGACATCGTCTTTTTCTTTTTTTCACTTTTTCACACTTTGCTTGGTTCGAACCTCATGGAGAGGTACCGAATTACCCGAATCCCAAGTTTTGTCTTCCGCGGTTAACCACAAGTACACTTTAACGGCCTTTTCCAGAAATGGCGGTTGGGGGGGCGAGAAGGACGCAGGCTCGCGGATTTCATTAGAAAAGTCACCCTTTCGACTTTGATTTAGGATAGCCCTGCATGTTTTCGTGTATGGGAAAGATGTAGCTTCCATCCTAAGAAATTATTTGAGTTTCGCGCCAAAACGGGACTTTCGGTTGAAACTTGAAAACCGTTAAAATTTAGCATGTTTCATGCATTTCAAATGGAGAATCAAACGTTTCCCGTGACTCGAACCCTACACCCACTGCTTACTTTACCGTCACGTTGTCTTCCAGCCTCCTTCCCCTACAACCCTGAGTTAGGCGTTAGCGCGATGCGTCTACTGGAACCAGTTTGAAAGGGTGTTTAGGGGCGGAGGTGCAGGTCGCTGGGGACGAAATCCGCCATTTTCCAAGATGGAGGCCGCGTTTTTGGAAATATCTCGAAATGGCATTTACCTTTTTTTGTTCTCTTGACTTGATCTAGGCCTGTGTAAAATTTCAACTCGATTGCTCGAAATCGAAAAATCGGGGGTGGGGGGGCGAGAATGACATCGTCTTTTTCTTTTTTTCACTTTTTCACACTTTGCTTGGTTCGAACCTCATGGAGAGGTACCGAATTACCCGAATCCCAAGTTTTGTCTTCCGCGGTTAACCACAAGTACACTTTAACGGCCTTTTCCAGAAATGGCGGTTGGGGGGGCGAGAAGGACGCAGGCTCGCGGATTTCATTAGAAAAGTCACCCTTTCGACTTTGATTTAGGATAGCCCTGCATGTTTTCGTGTATGGGAACCATGCAGCTTCCCTCCCACCAGATATTGTGAGTTTCGCGCCAAAACGGGATTTCCTGTTCAAACTTGAAAAACCGTTAAAATTTAGCATTTTTCATGAATTTCAAATGGAGAATCAAACGTTTCCCGTGACTCGAACACTAAACCCACTGCTTACTTTACCCTCACGTTGTCTTCCAGCCTCCTTCACCTACCACCCTGCGTTAGGCGTTAGCGCGATACGTCTGCTGGAACCAGTTTGAAAGGGTGTTCAGGGGCGGAAGTGCATGTCGCTGGGGACAAAATCCGCCATTTTCCAAGATGGAGGCCGCGTTTTTGGAAATATCTCAAAATGGCATTTACCTTTTTTTGTTCTCTTGACTTGATCTAGGTCTGTGTAAAATTTCAACTCGATTGCTCGAAATCGAAAAATCGGGGGGGGGGGGGGGGGCGAGAATGACATCGTCTTTTTCTTTTTTTCACTTTTTCACACTTTGCTTGGTTCGAACCTCATGGAGAGGTACCGAATTACCCGATTCCCAAGTTTTGTCTTCCGCGGTTAACCACAAGTACACTTTAACGGCCTTTTCCAGAAATGGCGGTTGGGGGGGCGAGAAGGACGCAGGCTCGCGGATTTCATTAGTAAAGTCACCCTTTCGACTTTGATTTAGGATAGCCCTGCATGTTTTCGTGTATGGGAAAGATGTAGCTTCCATCCTAAGAAATTATTTTGAGTTTCGCGCCAAAACGGGACTTTCGGTTGAAACTTGAAAACCGTTAAAATTTAGCATGTTTCATGCATTTCAAATGGAGAATCAAACGTTTCCCGTGACTCGAACCCTACACCCACTGCTTACTTTACCGTCACGTTGTCTTCCAGCCTCCTTCCCCTACAACCCTGAGTTAGGCGTTAGCGCGATGCGTCTGCTGGAACCAGTTTGAAAGGGTGTTTAGGGGCGGAGGTGCAGGTCGCTGGGGACGAAATCCGCCATTTTCCAAGATGGAGGCCGCGTTTTTGGAAATATCTCGAAATGGCATTTACCTTTTTTTGTTCTCTTGACTTGATCTAGGCCTGTGTAAAGTTTCAACTCGATTGCTCGAAATCGAAAAAATGGCTTAGGGGGGCGAGAAGCACTTCTTGGGGGGAAGAGAAGGACATTGTCTTTTTCTTTATTCAATTATTCACACTTTGCGTGGTTCGAACCTCATCAAATTTTACAATCTGGGAGGAGAGGTACTGAATTACCCGAATCCCAAGTTTTGTCTTCCTCGGTTAACCGCAAGTACACTTTAACGGCCTTTTCCAGTAATGGCGGTTTGGGGGGCGAGAAGGACGCAGGCTCGCGGATTTCATTAGAAAAGTCACCCTTTCGACTTTGATTTAGGATAGCCCTGCATGTTTTCGTGTATGGGAACGATGCAGCTTCCCTCCCACCAGATATTGTGAGTTTCGCGCCAAAACGGGATTTCCTGTTCAAACTTGAAGAACCGTTAAAATTTAGCATTTTCATGAATTTCAAATGGAGAATCAAACGTTTCCCGTGACTCGAACACTCCACCCACTGCTTACTTTACCCTCACGTTGTCTTCCAGCCTCCTTCACCTACCACCCTGCGTTAGGCGTTAGCGCGATACGTCTGCTGGAACCAGTTTGAAAGGGTGTTCAGGGTCGGAAGTGCATGTCGCTGGGGACAAAATCCGCCATTTTCCAAGATGGAGGCCGCGTTTTTGGAAATATCTCAAAATGGCATTTACCTTTTTTTGTTCTCTTGACTTGATCTAGGTCTGTGTAAAATTTCAACTCGATTGCTCGAAATCGAAAAATCGGGGGGGGGGGGCGAGAATGACATCGTCTTTTTCTTTTTTTCACTTTTTCACACTTTGCTTGGTTCGAACCTCATGGAGAGGTACCGAATTACCCGAATCACAAGTTTTGTCTTCCTCGGTTAACCACAAGTACACTTTAACGGCCTTTTCCAGAAATGGCGGTTGTGGGGGCAAGAAGGACGCAGGCTCGCGGATTTCATTAGAAAAGTCACCCTTTCGACTTTGATTTAGGATAGCCCTGCATGTTTTCGTCTATGGGAAAGATGTAGCTTCCATCCTAAGAAATTATTTGAGTTTCGCGCCAAAACGGGACTTTCGGTTGAAACTTGAAAACCGTTAAAATTTAGCATGTTTCATGCATTTCAAATGGAGAATCAAACGTTTCCCGTGACTCGAACCCTACACCCACTGCTTACTTTACCGTCACGTTGTCTTCCAGCCTCCTTCCCCTACAACCCTGAGTTAGGCGTTAGCGCGATGCGTCTGCTGGAACCAGTTTGAAAGGGTGTTTAGGGGCGGAGGTGCAGGTCGCTGGGGACGAAATCCGCCATTTTCCAAGATGGAGGCCGCGTTTTTGGAAATATCTCGAAATGGCATTTACCTTTTTTTGTTCTCTTGACTTGATCTAGGCCTGTGTAAAATTTCAACTCGATTGCTCGAAATCGAAAAATCGGGGGTGGGGGGGCGAGAATGACATCGTCTTTTTCTTTTTTTCACTTTTTCACACTTTGCTTGGTTCGAACCTCATGGAGAGGTACCGAATTATCCGAATCCCAAGTTTTGTCTTCCTCGGTTAACCACAAGTACACTTTAACGGCCTTTTCCAGAAATGGCGGTTGGGGGGGCGAGAAGGACGCAGGCTCGCGGATTTCATTAGAAAAGTCACCCTTTCGACTTTGATTTAGGATAGCCCTGCATGTTTTCGTGTATGGGAACGATGCAGATATTGTGAGTTTCGCGCCAAAACGGGATTTCCTGTTCAAACTTGAAAAACCGTTAAAATTTAGCATTTTTCATGAATTTCAAATGGAGAATCAAACGTTTCCCGTGACTCGAACACTAAACCCACTGCTTACTTTACCCTCACGTTGTCTTCCAGCCTCCTTCACCTACCACCCTGCGTTAGGCGTTGGCGCGATACGTCTGCTGGAACCAGTTTGAAAGGGTGTTCAGGGGCGGAAGTGCATGTCGCTGGGGACAAAATCCGCCATTTTCCAAGATGGAGGCCGCGTTTTTGGAAATATCTCAAAATGGCATTTACCTTTTTTTGTTCTCTTGACTTGATCTAGGTCTGTGTAAAATTTCAACTCGATTGCTCGAAATCGAAAAATCGGGGGGGGGGGGGCGAGAATGACATCGTCTTTTTCTTTTTTTCACTTTTTCACACTTTGCTTGGTTCGAACCTCATGGAGAGGTACCGAATTACCCGAATCCCAAGTTTTGTCTTCCGCGGTTAACCACAAGTACACTTTAACGGCCTTTTCCAGAAATGGCGGTTGGGGGGGCGAGAAGGACGCAGGCTCGCGGATTTCATTAGAAAAGTCACCCTTTCGACTTTGATTTAGGATAGCCCTGCATGTTTTCGTGTATGGGAAAGATGTAGCTTCCATCCTAAGAAATTATTTGAGTTTCGCGCCAAAACGGGACTTTCGGTTGAAACTTGAAAACCGTTAAAATTTAGCATGTTTCATGCATTTCAAATGGAGAATCAAACGTTTCCCGTGACTCGAACCCTACACCCACTGCTTACTTTACCGTCACGTTGTCTTCCAGCCTCCTTCCCCTACAACCCTGAGTTAGGCGTTAGCGCGATGCGTCTGCTGGAACCAGTTTGAAAGGGTGTTTAGGGGCGGAGGTGCAGGTCGCTGGGGACGAAATCCGCCATTTTCCAAGATGGAGGCCGCGTTTTTGGAAATATCTCGAAATGGCATTTACCTTTTTTTGTTCTCTTGACTTGATCTAGGTCTGTGTAAAATTTCAACTCGATTGCTCGAAATCGAAAAAATGGCTTAGGGGTGCGAGAAGCACTTCTTGTGGGGACGAGAAGGACATTGTCTTTTTCTTTATTCAATTATTCACACTTTGCGTGGTTCGAACCTCATCAAATTTTACAATCTGGGAGGAGAGGTACTGAATTACCCGAATCCCAAGTTTTGTCTTCCTCGGTTAAACGCAAGTACACTTTATCGGCCTTTTCCAGAAATGGCGTTTTGGGGGGGCGAGAAGGACGCAGGCTCGCGGATTTCATTAGAAAAGTCACCCTTTCGACTTTGATTTAGGATAGCCCTGCATGTTTTCGTGTATGGGAACGATGCAGATATTGTGAGTTTCTCGCCAAAACGGGATTTCCTGTTCAAACTTGAAAAACCGTTAAAATTTAGCATTTTTCATGAATTTCAAATGGAGAATCAAACTTTTCCCGTGACTCGAACACTCCACCCACTGCTTACTTTACCCTCACGTTGTCTTCCAGCCTCCTTCACCTACCACCCTGCGTTAGGCGTTAGCGCGATACGTCTGTTGGAACCAGTTTGAAAGGGTGTTCAGGGTCGGAAGTGCATGTCGCTGGGGACAAAATCCGCCATTTTCCAAGATGGAGGCCGCGTTTTTGGAAATATCTCAAAATGGCATTTACCTTTTTTTGTTCTCTTGACTTGATCTAGGTCTGTGTAAAATTTCAACTCGATTGCTCGAAATCGAAAAATCGGGGGGGGGGGGCGAGAATGACATCGTCTTTTTCTTTTTTTCACTTTTTCACACTTTGCTTGGTTCGAACCTCATGGAGAGGTACCGAATTACCCGAATCCCAAGTTTTGTCTTCCTCGGTTAACCACAAGTACACTTTAACGGCCTTTTCCAGAAATGGCGGTTGGGGGGGCGAGAAGGGCGCAGGCTCGCGGATTTCATTAGAAAAGTCACCCTTTCGACTTTGATTTAGGATAGCCCTGCATGTTTTCGTGTATGGGAAAGATGTAGCTTCCATCCTAAGAAATTATTTGAGTTTCGCGCCAAAACGGGACTTTCGGTTGAAACTTGAAAACCGTTAAAATTTAGCATGTTTCATGCATTTCAAATGGAGAATCAAACGTTTCCCGTGACTCGAACCCTACACCCACTGCTTACTTTACAGTCACGTTGTCTTCCAGCCTCCTTCCCCTACAACCCTGAGTTAGGCGTTAGCGCGATGCGTCTGCTGGAACCAGTTTGAAAGGGTGTTTAGGGGCGGAGGTGCATGTCGCTGGAGACGAAATCCGCCATTTTCCAAGATGGAGGCCGCGTTTTTGGAAATATCTCGAAATCGCATTTAACTTTTTTTGTTCTCTTGACTTGATCTACGTCTGTGTAAAATATGAAGTTGCTAGCTCGAAATCGAAGAAATGGCTTCTTCGATTTGTTTTTCTCAACTGGTCTCGTATATCGTTCCTCTTATATCTGCAACAGTCTCGGAAAGAAAATATGGACTTTCGTTACATAGGGAGCTTGGATTTCGGTTACCACGATCGAAGAAGATAACCTAATCCCTAATACAAATTGGTCTTTCTGCTGCAAAACCCATGGCCGCTTGCTACCCCATACAGCACAACATGGTTTCAGATACGTTAGCAACACATAAGTTGTGAAACATTGTAACATTGCGGCAATGTTGCAGAACATTACAAAAATGTTTCGGGTAAGTTTCAGTAATGTGGAAATGTCCGCGAACATAACACAACATTGATAATGTTACAGAAACATGTAAATGTAACATTACCGACATTACAGAGACATTTCCATTAGGTTGCATAATATTTCAGTTACATTACTGCAATGGTATTTTACATTGTGGTTATATTGCATGTATTCATGGATGGCATATTTGAGGGGGTTATTGGGGTTAAGCCCCTTCAAAAATTATTACAATATTTGCTTGTAAATAATTTCCTGAACATAGAATTCACATGATTCTACTTAGAAAACTAGGTTTAGGCAAGATATCTAAATGTATTTATTTTACCTCTCAAGAATTGACCACATATCTTAATTGTCGAAATTAATATAAGGGGAGAAAAACTCCACAAAAGTACTGGATATGAATTCATTAATATCAGATAACAGGTAGAGCTAAAAAAATTGGTGAAAATGAAATATTGACAACTAAAGCAAGACATTTAATTTGAAAATAAAAACGTTGCAACAATGTGAAAAGTGATCGATAAGTTATCGGGAAATTATGATTTGACCAATGTTTGAAGATGAAATTTTGGCATTCTGGGCTATCCAACAACCTACTGCATAACATGACAAGTTTTCTTGTGAGATTATAGAGTTGCAAAAAAGCTAGCTTTTTGAATGAACTGTTTCTTATTTCGATAAAAAAGCAGGCTTTTTTTAAGAAAAACAACAGAAATTTTGGCTTTTTACCAATTGCAGCTAACCTATTTCACTTGAAGTTATCGTTATGAGTTTACAGGTTTGTAGTCACATATTTTACAACTAGCTACAAAAATTTACATGATGCAGCAGCCAAGAGACATATATTGGCCAATCTCAGTGGGCACATATTGCATAGTGGTTCAGCTACAATTTTAATCCTAGATTACCAAGGAAGAGGGGGAGGGGGCTTGCAATCCAACCACCTCTTATTATTTATATTTTTCAACTGTTTGAAAATAAATTACATGGTTCCCTGGAATGTTCCCAATATTTCTGTATTACTTCTGCTCATAAAAACATAAATGTAATATAATTAAAAGGCAAAATGCACTTGGTGGACATATCATGCGCAATCTTTGAATGCGTCTCATTCGAGATACTCATGCCAGTGACAGTGTACAATTAGTTGGTAATGATGGTAATTATTGTAATAATTATATTTAATAAACAACTGCACTTCTACAAACAAAAAATCATTAATAAAAATGTCATGTATTTTGAGAGTTTTAGGGAATGATAAAATATATGACACACTCGTGTAATAATTGGTTATTATTTTTTATTCATGATAGTAATTTCTGTAATTATTATAATTAATAAATAACTAGCCATATATAATCAGCAAAGGAAGCAGTGATTCAATAATAAAATGGTTTCAATGTGACACCCCCACTACCATTCGTTGCTTCGGTCTGAATGTTCTTTCTCTATACTTAACAAGATTATTAGCTATTTCATCCGAGATTAAGATTTAGTTTAGCCTGCAAATCAGAGAGAACAATTTGCAAGTACTGTTGTTGGAAAAAGGCCAGCTTTTTATATAAGGTACCTTTCATAATAATAAATGGACCTCTGAAGTGGAATAAAGTAAATGCTCTTGCCTTGTAATAACCTGAATGGAGGCAGAGTGCTTCAGATCTAATTTCAAACTGTAGGTCCAGTCCCGATCTCTTAAATATTTTTTTGCCATTTGCAGTCAGTCTTATTTGCTTCTGCTTCAGTTTTAATGCCAGTGCATTTCAACAAAAGGTCCGTTGCACCCAGGGGTTGACAACTAATTTAAATCTAATTTCATATTTGACAGCAAGCCTATACATAATTGAACTATTTATTACTCTTTATGATTATGCAATAGTTTATATACAGGGAGGTTATTTCAGTCGTTCACCGCCAGCGTGTCGGCCGTTCGGCGGACTCTTCATGCAACAGGTCCCGGCAAATTGCGTTCTGGAAGTCCGTAACAGAAACCGCTTGTTTTGTAATGTTTCCACTTTTCACAATTAGAGTTTCAATTACAATTGAAATAAGCACGTACCTTGTCGCAAGGATGCTGTGTGTGTGTGGAAAAGGTGTCCTCCCAAATACAAATATTTCTGGCACCTTATTTCTGACAGAAAATCTTAGATTAGACATCGTTACTTTATCGTCAGTTGTCAGAAAGGGAAGACAGCATCCCGGCGCATAAAGCAAACCGAAAGTGTAAAATGATATTTAAAAGTAATAATAATGATGATCACTAACCTCCTGTGTTATAAGAGATGTTGAAAATGACCTCCTTTAACAGCAATACAACACGTTTCTTAGGTTCAAGAGATCCTGTCTATCGTAATTCCCTGACCACTTTTCTGCAAGAATTCGTTTTCACGTAATTATCGTACATAAAAACTCTCTGTTCAAGACTATATTTGTTTAACGACATAACTAATGAATGAATAACAATTAACACACAATAAAGCATAAAGCACTGGCCATGAGTAGCACATTACAATAACACAGTATAAGCAACACGTGTACTGATAAACGCAAACAAAAGTGAACATGAACGTACACTGACATCTGGTAGCCGACAGTGTTGCTAACCATTTTTCGGCAATGTCCCTACACATGTAGTCAAAATGTCCCTACAACTGACCAAATGTCCCTACGCCAAGTAAAGCGACTAAAAAAATTATCACCTCATGAGCATGCAAAACAGAAGATAAAATATACACATTTACTTACCAAATCTTTCTGCTCGGTGCTTCCACAATTAATGAAGGAGCGAATTTACATTTGCCTATCCTAACTTAACCTAACCGTACCTGGAAGCGGCTCCGGCGCCTACCCAGCGTCGAATAACATGGGTACCTGGGGGAAACCCTGGGGGGTAAAGGCGGTCAGGGGCGTGATGCTGATCACATCACCCCCACTCACGACCGGATCAAGAAAGTGTGGGGTGTTACCCTCACACCCCTATACACCTTCATGGCGTGGTGCTATGCACAGGGGAACACTTTACCTTTTTTGTACCTGAATGGTTCGTAGGGCTATCCGTCAATGGTTTGTTGGGCTACCCGTTTTTCGAGCCCAAATTTTAACTATGTTTGCCTTGCCTAACCTAACTTAACCTAACCTTACCGAG
The DNA here is from genome assembly GCF_977018435.1 of Lepisma saccharinum. NCBI lineage: Eukaryota > Metazoa > Arthropoda > Insecta > Zygentoma > Lepismatidae > Lepisma > Lepisma saccharinum. The sequence continues at coordinate 84,338 of NC_139239.1, read as the reverse complement.
AATGCTCAGTGGGGCTATTCCTGAATGGTTTTGCGGTAATTGTGATTACGAACCGATAAAAAATATTTTTTTCGTAGCACTTTAACATCATCGAAGACGCCATTTTAGTATCCTGCAATTTTATGATTGATGTAATGTTGCCAAATTTACCTGTAATCAAATCAGTTCTTCTACATCGTGATTGTCGCTGTCACATGTAAGCACGTTCTTTGGGCAATATACTGAAATGAATAAGTTTATTAATTAGCCCTCCTGCACACTCCACCTAACAATCTGTATAACATTAACAACTTTTTTACTGTTCTCTTCCGCAATTCTTACACAATCCATGCTCTCCAAGTATGAAATCAACAGTGTGGCAACGCTGTAGACAGCGTAACTAATTGTAATTTGTTCATATCAACAAATATGGCTACCATACTTGTATACGGAGAATCATTGCGAGAATTGAAATGCTTATTTTACAACTTCTACACGTTAATTAACATTTTTTCCCCCTCACCCCAACATGTTAACTTGAGATAAATCATCACGAATAATTATTTCGTGAGTATAAGACGTAGCATAGAAATTACAGAAGGGTCCGGTATTGTAAATTCTTGCCTTAATAAATAATAGGGGTGTGCGGGACAGAATTTTTTGGGTCGGGACGGGATCGGGACGGTAATTTTTTTAAATCCCGACATTCGGGACTGAAAAATTTGCAATTTCCCGACCAAGTCGGAAAATTTTCGGGACGGGAAATGTTCGAAATTTCCCGAAGCACTGGAAATCTCGAATTTTACAAGTCATTTTCACTTTAAGTGATTGTTTTTGCATTTCTAGAATAAAAACTTACAATTTTTGATAAGTTCCAGAAACTTACAAGGCAGAAAACGTCGAGAATTAACGACTTTTTAAAGTAAAGGATCCCGTACACCCCTAATGAATAACGTTGAGTCGTTTACTGTTGATTATGTTATTTGAAGTCATACATGCTGCTGCTGTGCAGAGATAGATGTTGGTTGGTGATGCTGTATTTCCTGCAGTCTTTAACAATTCTGGTCCCATTTTATTTCCCTTTTTTGTTTTTGTATCACTTAACATTGAAAATATTCTTTCCGTTTCCGCTTTAGAATGTGGCAATGTTAGCACTATTTTCGCGAGAGTGGAAATGTTTTCAAAAAGGAACTTGCCTTGAAAGTTTTTGGTAACCGATAACATGTTCCAAAATTCTGATGGAGATTTGTTAGTTAGTTCTTTTTTCTCCTCTTCGCTAAAGTATCCAGATAAACTAATTCATAAAATGTCATTTACCAAGATTGAAAAAAGTACCTACGTTTTCCCTCATTTGGCAAAATCTGTCCCTACGTTCCTACGCGGGCGAAATTTAGTGAAAAGTCCCTATGCTTAGGGACATGTCCCTACGGTTGGCATCACTGCTGACACGTGCAGTATGAAGCGCCCTCTCGCGGCTGACAACTCACCCAACCCCCGATAAGCTGCCGGCGCTGTCGTGACAACTGAGGATAAAGTAGCGATGACTAATCTAAGATTAGATGTCAGAAATATGGTGCCAGAAATATTTGTATTTGAGAGGACACCTTTTCCAGCATACTTGCGACAAGGTACGTGCTTATTTCAATTGTAATTGTAACTGTAATTGTGAAAAGTGGAAACATTAGAAAACAAGCGGTTTCTGTTACGGACTTCCTGTAATGCAATTTGCCGGGACCTGTTGCATGAAGAGTCCGCCGAACGGCCGTCACTCTGGCGGTGAACGACTGAAATAACCTCCCTGTATTAATATTTAATATTCATTGAGAGTGCATGTTAATTTACACAAACTTAAAGATCAGAAATGTATTTATGAAAGAAATTCTTGGGATCACGGCATCGACTTATAAGAAATAAATTTAGTGGGCTGTGATCTCAAAGGTGAGAACCACTGCAACAAGTAGCAAAATTACATCACTAAGCCCCGAGACAAGTTAAGTTTGCAGCAACGTTTCGCCCATGTAGACCCAAACGTGCGCGCAGAATATAGTTCCGCTGCAATACTGCCGATTTTTTCAATGTCTGTGATATGAACAGCTCGGCGGTTGAGGCAAGACTCGCACGGGAGATGCTGAGCGCTGTTATCGTGCGGTTTAATACATAAAACCTGCTGCAAACTTAATCTGTCGCGGGGTATAGTTGCTCCGTGTCCAGGTTTAGCCGCCATTCAACCAAATTATACATTATGTACTGGAAAGCCAGAATACAAATGTATTTTACTGAACACAAACTTTAATGTAAAGAGATTTCATACTACATTCTCAAAAGATAGAGCAGTATATTATTTTTTGCTTCATGTAAATGATCCTATAACAAATTCAAGCATTGAAAATCATATCATACTATTAGGTTATATTAAAAACACATACAAAACTACTCGAGTTATGTGAATATTTTTATACTACATAGATATATTTAATAAGCCTACCGAAATATGAAGATGACACTCTGAAAGAGCAGCCCATTCAAAAAAGCCAGCTTTTTTGAAAACACTGTTTATATCTAGCTAAGAATTTCATATTGTAAATTGTATTTTATATTTAGAAATGACTGCCTATTTTACAGTAGGGAGATATACGAAAACCATGCAACAGGAAAATCCTTCAATCAAACATCTCAAACTCTCTGTGCCACATCTAAGGGAAGGGATAGATGTGCCAAAATGAGACTTCTTTTTCTAATGTCTGTGCTTTAAGAATACAATAGGCACAATTTTGGAAAGGGAAAAAAATAAATTAATTATGAGCTCTGTAAGTTTGTACAATTTCTCAAAGAACCAAAACAATTGTTGGAAAAAATTCTGCATCTCACATAAAAAATGATATCATGAACACTTTATTGCGTCCCTGATGGCATAGTGGTAACGTCGTTGCCTTGTAATTAAGGGGTCCTAGGTTCAATTTCCGGTGGAGGCACTTAGCAGTTCGGTTCCAACTTTAAACTGTAGGTCTAGACCCAATTAGCTTATCTGTGCATAAAGTGAACTTAAACAAAAAAAACACTTCAAACCGCAACAAACACTTTCTTATGCTGTGCGAAAGTCACACAAAAGCACAAACAGGAATGATCATAGGTGAATATATGTCTGATGTAATTTAACCAACATTTTCAAGGCTGATTTGAAAAAGAAATTTGCATTTGATTGTCTCTGGATTCTGAGTTTGAAGTGGAAAATGTTCACTGGGGGATGTTTGATAGAGCCTTGGAGTTAGTTGGGGGGATGCTCATGTACTTCAACATGGTGACAATGAGACAACTAGGACGTAGGGGTGCTTGCGAAAATGTTTTTTTTATGGATTTATATGCTTGCCATATGGAGGGAAAACGTTTCACCAAGTTTTCTTGCTATATATGCCTTTAGCAAGCTGTCTCGTGGGAGGAACAATGGCTGATGGGAGCAATGGAAGATATCTATACCTTGCTGATGCCAATGTTCTCACTGTAAATCATGGAGAATGTGATGGTAGATTACACTTTAAAACTAGCACAACCACAAGCCCGGCAAATATCTAATTCGTGGTTAGGTTTCTGTAACTGCAGTGTAAATATGTTAATCTGAATCAGTGTATTGCTTTCATGACTTTTGTGAGTAAAAAAATGCAAATTATCACAGTTTCCATTACATCATTATAACTTACTTGTTTTGTTTGTTGTTTCTGAGTTTGACCCGCACACGCCACTTCTGCCATATTAGACACCTCTTGCTCTAGCATTTGGCCAGTGTTGGTGAACAGTTCCTAAAAGAAGAAATTTTATGAATTAAATCAGTAGTAATCTATTTCTATTTAAATTCGATTTCTGATGTGGATAAATAAATTACTTATGAATTAACATGTGAAATGCTCGGTAGTGCATAGAAGACAAATTGCATAAACAATAGCGCAACCTTGGACATTGGGTATATTCTACCCCAGCCCGAACATAATCATTACATGCAACAGTCAACTGTCAGTAATGAACTGACAGGATTATTTTGATGGGAGACTGATAGTGGAATTATGTAGAGTATAAAAACGGTAGTGGTGGAACCTACCCCACATCCAAGGTTGGAGTTAATGTTTCATTTCCCCCATAGCATTGCAATTAAACATTCATCCCCCCGCCAACCGTGGGACCATTATTACCATTACAGCAAATCACTTTTCCCCCACAATTTTATAATGGAAAATTATTCATCCTTGTAGCATTTTAAAATAGTAGGATTCAATTGTCTGGAATGGCACAGCAGCATTTATCAATCGTAGCACCCTTTTGATGGACTTTCAATTCATCCAGCACTAAAATTGTTGCTTGAGAATAAGAACTAAATTAGGTGTATTTTTTTAATTATTTTTTTATAAGAGGCATGTTCCTGGCTATGATGTTTACATAACTATATATTAACCATTCAGTACAACGAAGGTCCACCTAACTAGCAGACTCACATTTTCATTTGGTTGATAACCCCCAACCCCTCTCATAGAAAAATTCCTGCGTGCACCTACGCTGATTGCACATGTGTTTAAAACATATAAAACTGATTGAATTTTTTTATATTCTCCTCTCCTCGATTGCTGACCTTCCTTGGAACAATTTGGTTTGATTTTAACTACATACCTATGTATGCAGGGCATCTCAAGCCTCACCAGAAAATAAGTCATACCTCCATCCTCAAAAGACTGGAGATAGAGAAAAAAAAATGAGTAGAGAACATACTTTTTAAAAACAGTTATGGCTTGGCTCTCAAAATGTATATCACAAAATTTAAAAACAGGTACAGCTGGCAGCCGACGAGAAGAGCGCTGGCAGAAGAGGTGTGGCATACTCACTAATTGAGGCCTCGTAATCACGAATCTGAAGTTAAAAGTTGTCGGAAATGTCTAGAAATTGCAAAATAAGCGAAAATAAGGTGTTAGTTTTCGGAATGAAAACAGTCTATTTTCGCGAAATTTTTTGTTTCACAAGCAAATATATATATTCCTGATACTACTACGACACGAAATTTTAACTATGTTTGCCAAACCTAACCACACGTCAATGGTTCGTGGGGCTAGCATCAATGGTTCACAATTATTTTGCAATTTCTAGATCCTGATACTACCACGACACGAAATTTTAACTATGTTTGCCTAACCTAACTGGAACTATCCTAACCACATGTCAATGGTTCGCAATTATTTTGCAATTTCTAGAAGGTTCCGACAAATGTTAACTTCAGATTCGTCATTAGCAGGCCTCAATTAGTAAGTATGCCAAATATGAAGAAAATCGGAGAGGGGTCCGGTCATCTTCAGTCATACCTTGTAATAATATACATGTAACCAGTCACAGCACTGTGACACTACTGCAAGTCATGGCATGCTGTATCTTTCAGAGGGCTATGGTAGCCAGTACCATGTCTGTTTTGTCTAGAATTGTATACTTAAATGTAAACAGAATTTTGATTAAGTGTGCCATGTACATTTTGTGTTATCAACGGCTAATTTTATTATTGCCACCAAAGGAGCTGAAGTAACAAGAATCGAGATTCAAAAATAATTTACAATTTTATTTCGTGCATGTTGTAGATCCCATCCATATTTAAAACAAAGTCTGATTGCATAAGTTTGCAAGAATGTGAGAAATTATATTTTTGCAAGCAATGTAATCAAAAATAGAGTTGGGAAAAACAGCTTGGAGACATGTGCGAACATGTAACAAAAAATATTTTTGGGCCTTTTATACAGTATGTATAAACCTGACCTGCCTAACCTACTGACGTATGCATCCAATAGCAGAAATAACCTAAACTTGGCTTACCTATACTATTCACATATTTATTTATGCTATAGATAGGATGCAAACATGAGTAGGTTAGGCAGCTCAGGTTTATGCATACAAAAGGGCAAAAAAGGTTTTTGTTACATGTCAGCACATATCTCGAAGCAGGCATAGCTGTTGCTATCTACTCATTTAGCCAGTGTGTAAAATTCAAAAAACTGCATGACAATGGTGCTGCCCTCAATTTACACATTGTAACAATATCGCAGAATGAATTAGTTGAAACGTGAATATTTTTAGATAGAGCCTGGGAACGTAACAACTTATATGGTACACGGTATTCTACACCTCTTCACTATACACAGGAAAGATAGAAAATTTTCTTTTTCAAAGAATAGGGTAAGTTTTGTGCAAAATTTAGGGGGGGGGGTTATACTGTAAATGCAAAAGAAGTATATTTAGGCCACAGCTTCTTCACCACGTGATGAGAATAGCGCATGGAATTGCTTTCACAACAGCCCTAAACCTGGCCTGCCTAACCTAACAAATGCATTTAGGAATGTAATACCCCTTCATACCTACATCACAGGCATTGTAAAGTATTTAAGGAAGAATTTTAATGCTAACAACCCTAAATTTGCTGCCTAACCTAACAATGAAAGCATTTAGGTCTGTAATAATTATTCATACCAACGTCAAGTGACATTAGCAGCAGCAGCAATCCACAACGGAACACTTTGCAGTATTCTTCCACGTTATTTTATTTGTGTGCGCTGGAAATGTTCACTGCAATAGTGGTACCCTTGTCCCTCTGTACCCCAAAAGAAAGTGAAATATCTTGCATTGTTTATAAAGATTTTGTTGTTTATGAACGTTTTCAGTTGATTTTAGCTCTCGAAAATGTGTTATTGTGAAGTAAAGTAAGTTTGTTTCCTTAGAATGTTACTTTACTGTGAAGCAGAACAGCCCGAAGGCTTCACGCAAGTGAATATAGCACCCAAAACGACTTTCCTCAAAAGCAGCTATAATTTTACGTAGTTAGGTTAGGATTGTTAGGTTTGGTACTGATACTAATTTTCGGCGCGTTCTTTCGCTATTTTACTGTACATACAAACAATTTTTACCAACAAAAAGTGGCGAAAATACTTAGAAATTGAAGATTTTAACTTACGTGTGCCATTCTATGGTATCAAATATATCAGTTATTTGTGCTTTCCTAACGCTGGAACCACTTTTACATTACATAAAACATTGAAATCTGTCGATTAAAAAAAATTCGACGTAATTCTCGAGGGGTCCAGTGGGTAAACGGTCCCGCGATAGTCAGCCACGCTCGGCAGAACGATAACAACCGCTACATGCTTGATTACGTTGCACGTAGAAATAGGAAATAAATTACACGGAACGTGAGTAATTCTGTTGTGTGTGTGTATGTATATTTTTTTAATATATGTATGTTCACACACACCACTTTAATTTCACAATAAAAGTAACATACTTTTCGCACTAATCTGAAACTGACTTTGTTTCCAATCATGGAGGAAGCAGAATTAATTATAGTAGGCTATATTTAATTTATTAAATGTTGGGAATTCTGTATTTTCGTCGTAAAGAAGACTACTGTTAAAAAAGTAAATATTAATACACTTACCTCTGCCTTTGCAAAGACGATTGTCCAATGAAACGAAGCACAAACCACGCTAATCATATGTGTTTGAAGCGTCGTTCAACCACAGGTTCAACTTCTTTGGCGCAGTGGATGATGGGAAGCAACGAGGCAGCTATCGCACGTAACTACGCTGAAAGTTCCCTGTGTAAGATGTAACGAGCGCCAAAAATGAAAGCACCACGCAACGTTAAAGCAACCACGACTGGGAAACTTTGAAGTATGTTATGTAAATGAGACTTCGTAACCTTTCAGAAACATGATTCTGACTTCGTGTGCTGTATGGGACATTTGTGGGTTTAAGTGACCCTACATTGGGTGATTCCTACATAGTTGGTTCAATTGCAAACATTTCCCGTGACTCGAACCAAACACCCACTGCTTACTTTACCGTCACGTTGTCTTCCAGCCTTCTTCCCCTACAACCCTGAGTTAGGCGTTAGCGCGATGCGTCTGCTGGAACCAGTTTGAAAGGGTGTTTAGGGGCGGAAGTGCAGGTCGCTGGGGACAAAATCCGCCATTTTCCAAGATGGAGGCCGCGTTTTTGGAAATATCTCAAAATGGCATTTACCTTTTTTTGTTCTCTTGACTTGATCTAGGCCTGTGTAAAATTTCAACTCGATTGCTCGAAATCGAAAAATCGGGGGGGGGGGGGGGGGCGAGAATGACATCGTCTTTTTCTTTTTTTCACTTTTTCACACTTTGCTTGGTTCGAACCTCATGGAGAGGTAGCCTTTCTGTCCACTTTATGCACAGAAAGGCTAATCAGGACTGGACTTCATGCACAGAAAGGCTAATCAGGACTGGACCTACAGTTTAAAGTGGGACCCGAACCATTTAGCTTAATCGGAAAAATGAATATTTAATTGTTGTCTCATGTCCACTTTATGCACAGAAAGGCTAATCAGGACTGGACCTACAGTTTAAAGTAGGACTCGAACCTTTTAGTTTAATCGCAAAAATGAATATTTAATTGTTGTCTCAAGTCCACTTTATGCACAGAAAGGCTAATCAGGACTGGACCTACAGTTTAAAGTGGGACTCGAACCATTTAGCTTAATCGGAAAAATGAATATTTAATTGTTGTCTCAAGTCCACTTTATGCACAGAAAGGCTAATCAGGACTGGACCTACAGTTTAAAGTGGGACTCGAACCATTTAGTTTAATCGCAAAAATGAATATTTAATTGTTGTCTCAAGTCCACTTTATGCACAGAAAGGCTAATCAGGACTGGACCTACAGTTTAAAGTGGGACTCGAACCATTTGGTTTAATCGCAAAAATGAATATTTAATTGTTAAGTCCACTTTATGCACAGAAAGGCCAATCAGGACTGGACCTACAGTTTAAAGTGGGATCCTATATAAGCACAGTTTCCATTGAGGCAGAAATGCTGTTGCGTCCTTGCGACTCCATCGAAGCAGAAATCATGTAGCGTGCTCTGGGAGCACAGTGAACATGGAAACACAAAGCCTACGTTCGAGCGTGCTTATCCTCAGTTGACGTCTCTGCAACCTCTTGAAGAGATCTCTCTTCTATAGCTGGAGCAAGACGGTGAGCGGTCACGGTGGAATTTGATCTGGCACCTCCTCTGGATGGTGAGTTTAATCTTCGTTTTAAGTGAAGGTAGTGATTCAACATTCTGCATTGGTTTAGACACGTTTACAGCATTTTATCCGAATATTTGTTCTCATTCAAAATATCAACTTTCTGCATTGTTTTAAAGCACTTTCGCATCTGCTTTCGTCATTCCGCAACACCTGGGGTGATATGATTGACAGCTTTATCTGGGTACACTTGTAATCCTCTTACCTGTATGTGCTCTTTATGTTTCATTGTGAATGAAAATGGTAATTAAGATGTAAAGTAAAATTTTGCTTTCTTTTGTCTCCAGGAAAGCAAGCGTGCACGCAACAGGAAGGTGTGCCCGGCTTGCGGAATTTCCATGATGGACGTCCCGAGGCATCTCCGAAACAAACACGGATGGAGCCGCGAGAAGTCTTCTGCATTCCGTTACTTGCCAAGCTCTTTGAGGAAAAGCATTCAAAAGAGACGTTTGAAAGTTTGCCCGATTTCCGGCTGCCCTGCTAAGGTGAGGAGGTTGGACCAGCATGCGGTGGTGGTTCACGGATACGACAGGAGTTCCAAGGACTACAGAGGTCTGCTTGCAGAGGAGCGGAGAAGGAGAGTCGACGCAAGCTCGTGCCGAGAGGATGAAGATGGTGCTGGTGGAGAATATGAAGAGGATGTAGTGGATGCAAGATCTGTGATATCGGAACGATTGTATGCAGATTTTCGGTCGTGGCTTGGGACGCTGGATGGCGGGCTCGTAAGGGAACGTCGGATAGTGGATCAACATGCATTTCAGGCAAAGTCGGCGATTGACTTTGCTTGCTTGGAACATCTGAACGAGTTAGCTTCGGCTCGAGGGATCTCCAAGACTAGAGCTTTTTTCGAAGACAGCCTGGCCGACCGAAGACCGGGAACTTGCCTCTCCTACCTCGGTTCTCTGTCGAACCTTGTGAAATTTGCGCTGCAGCGGAAATTGGTTTCTTCCGAGCAAGCTGGATGCTGTCTGGGTCACTACCAGAAATGGGCAAAGTCGTTCCGAGTTCTGGAGAAGAAGAGGCGATCCGAGGTAATGGAAATAGAACAGAAAAATGCCGTAACCCCCGAAAATGTGTCAAAGTTTGAAAATGGGCCGGTATCCCGGCGCTTCGAGGAGATTCTGCGGAAGGTAACTTCGGACGAAAGCTTCACGCCATCAAGAGCTGATCGCACCACTGTCCGCAACTACTTGTTGTTGCAGATTCTACTCTCCACCGCGCAAAGGCCGTCAGCAATAGTAAACATGACACTGAAGGAATTACAGGAGACTTCCTGCTTGCAGGTACAGGTGGAGGAAGGGAAACGTGATGTGCACGTCATTAGAGTTCATGATCACAAGACGGCGGCACACTGTGGACCTGCTAACATTTGCGTCACCCAAAAAGTGTACGGCCATTTGAAGACCTACGTTGAAAACATTAGACCAGGCTGTTTCCCCGATCACGACTTTGTCTTCGTTACCGACGGAGGGAAGAGGATGTCGGTTTCCCAATTTTCACACTGCATACAGAGTATATGGGCCCAGGCTGGGTGCAACACCAAGATTACCTCCAGGGTTATGAGAAAGACGGCTGTTTCTCTTGTACACTCCCAAGCGCCGAACGAAAGGAGCGATCTGGCAGGTTTGATGAGCCATTCGCTCACCACGGCTGAGAACACTAACAAGTTTTACACGCGTCCCTACCAGAGTGCTTTAACATCGGTAACCCTTGAAAACATGCTGAGGAAACCAACCAGAGCACCACACTCGGATGCAATAAGAAATGAGGACATTCAGCCTTTGTGAAATTGACACGTCTATGTTTCAGTTTGGGTTGTGGCGCAGTGTAATTTGAAATATGTTTGAACAAATGTATAATTATCTCTCATCTATAGTATAATTTGAAATAAGGCTAGATCGATCGTTCAAGTATGATGCAATCACCTAAAGCTGTTCGCGTTGCTATGTAGCACAAGTCACGGTCTCCAGAGTACACCCTGATCTTTGCGACTCCCTGTTTGACTTTTGGCATCCCTTAACTTCGCTTATAAAAGGAAGCGTGTCATCTTCTCTCTGTTGCATTTGGGGTTTGTGCTACTTTCCGCACAGTTCTTTGAGCTTCATGGAGGAACCTAAAGACCAATGCACCTCGGTGAGCAGCGATGCTGTTGCACCCATCGACAAATTTGAGGGAGAAGGTGGATTCTTGCGAGTCCTGCCTCACCAGGCAGAGGAAGTTGGCCGCATCGAGTTGGAAGGCCTGAAGCCGGGGGAGACCGAAAGCGTTCAAACTCTAACCACTCTCCCAGAGTTGCAGGAAACGGAGTCAAACTCGCTAGTTCCAAAGGATGTCGCCTTTACGATGGGGCTCTTGCGAGCGTACAGAAGGATCAAGGAAAAGGCCATGGTAATTTTTTATTTTCATTCTCTGTGCGTGTATTCAAGTGTGAAGTTTTCTTTCTAATCAATCTATATTATAATTGTAATAATTTATCTTGATATAGTAACTTTTTGTTACATTTGTTTGTATGCTTGCTTACTTATATTTCATTTATCACGTATTAAAAACATCATTCTTACGTATTTAGTACACATTACAACGTGCATTTGGGCATGATTGTTTTGCACCAGGTACTTGCTCCCATTGTTGCTTACTCCTTTGAATGGTGTTCTATTCCACGTAAACTCAGAGTCCATTTTATGCAGTTTAGGTAATCACGACGGTGTCATGTTGGCCGGGATTCGAACCCACGTCCACTGCATTGCCAGGATAGCAATATGATGCATGTTCTAAACATTTTTTTTCCGATTCATCTTTAAAATTGTGCGATCGGAAAGCTTGATTATAATTACTTGGAACTTCTTATCTTTTCAGGTTACCGGCAGCGAGCGGAAGAGGATGAAAAAGGTCTGTCCCGAATGTGAAGCCAGTTTAGTCAACGTCCCGAGACATCTCCGCAGGAAGCATTCCTGGAGCCACGAGAGATCTGCGGGCTATCGCTACACGCCGGGAGGATTGAGGGAATGTATCAGGGCAGGGCGTCGCAAGGACTGTCCTCTTTCTGGTTGTCCCTCGAAGGTGAAAAGGTTGGATAAGCACTGCAAGTTTGTTCACGGTTACAAGAAGAACGCGATGCCTTTCGGAAAGTTCACGGCCGAGTCGTCGAACTGCTTGGAGCAGGTTGCCAACCACAACTACGAGAAAGAACAAGCATGTCGCCCCAACCCCGAAATGGACTCGTTTGCCGAATTCCGGGAGTGGTTGAGATCGACGGATGGGAGCACAGATTCTAGGATTGCAGCACAGCACATGTCACAGGCGAAGTCGGTCATCGACACCGCCGGTCTGGAAAGTCACGACGAAATCGCCAAGGAACCGGCAATTGCCAAAGTCGGTCTCTTCTTTCGAGATCAAATACGGGATAGAAGACCTGGGACGTGTCTATCTTATCTAGGTTCCATTTCTCGTTTTGTTAAATTTCTTGAGCTTCGGAGGAAGGCCATTTCATCAGACGAGGCAGATCGCTGTCTCGCCGAGTATCGTGAGATTGGAAGATGGTTACGTGCTTCGGGGAACAAGAAAATATAAAAAACTTTGATATAAAACTTTTTGAAAGCTCGTTGGTGGCTGTAGGCCTTATGCATTTTGACTGAAATATTTGCTGTTGGTATTTTTAAAATCAGATAATTATAATAATTTTTCAATCTTCAGTATACGTTAATGAGGCTGAAACTTTGTATTGTTTTTTTCTCTTGGACATTGAAAACGAACGAATCGCATACTGAAGAAACTTTACGAACTTGAATGTGTATCTTGCAAATTTAATGTAAAGAACAGCGTTTTCTATTTTGTGTATTGTGGAGTGCAGTTAGTTTAAATAAATCACTCATTGATAATAAAAAATGTACTTTCACTCTGTTGCATGTAATTTGAAATAATAAATGAACATTTAATTTAAAACAAATATTCAGAAGTTTTACGAACTTGAATGTGTATCTCCCAAATTTAATGTAAAGAAAAGTGTTTTCTATTTTGTGTATTGTGGAGTGCAGTTTAAATAATTCACTTATTGTTAATAAAGAAATATGTACTTTCACTCTGTTGCATGTTATTTGAAATAATATATGAACATTTAATTTAAAACAAATATTGAGAAACACTTTCTTTATTCCACTCTAAAAATGTCTTTCTCAGCTGGTTCCACAAATAGTTCCACGTATATGTGCTACATCCGGAGGTTGGATTTTGGTTACCACGAGAGAACCTAACCTAACCTAACCTAACCTAACCTAACCTAACCTAACCAAGTTTTGGGTAAGGTTGCTTTCTTGATCATTTAGGATGCTGGGAGAGATTAAAGTTAGTTGAAAGGTTGAGGTTCAGTTCCTGTTCACTTAACAGATGACATTTGCCTTAATTGTCATTTACACATATTGTGATGATTAGGTGGCGGTTGTTTGCATATTTGCATGTTTTTATCCTTAAGGAGAATTCATATGCTCTCAAGGGATTTATCCAGTTTGCTTGATGTGGGTTCCTCTGGTAAAGTTTTATAGTGGATATGAATGCATATTTGGGATGTTAGGGCATATTTTTGCTTAACGTGCATATATTGGCAATTTGGGAGCAATTTTCATGTAATTGTTCATCTCAAGTTGTATGCTTCATTTTCCCTATTCTTTGTGCCAGCATTAAAAAATAGGCTACTTCGTCTGGTCATGGGCACTAGTTGGGTCAAGGACATTCCAAAACACATCTCATATCTTTGCAGGTTTTCTGTTTGCTAAGATAGAGAGAACCCACCCTTTCACCAACCAACGAAATTTCAGAGATGTTAGTCACATTTCCAAATTCCAGCGATTAAAAGATTATCTTTTAATGTGACATCATGACCTGTCCATATGGTACAAAGTGTTTTTAAGACTTGTACTTTGGCCACCTGTTCTTTTAGCGATATGTCCATATCGTACAAAGTGTTTTTGAGACTTGTCATTAAGTGACTCGTTCATTTAGCAACTGTCCTTATGGTACCTGGTCTATTTGTGGCTTTTCCATATTCCAGACAGTCTTTCTGAAACTTGTCCTTTGGCAACCCGTTCTTTTTCCGATCTGTCCATATGGTACAAAGTGTTTTTGAGACTTGTCCTTTGGCCAGCCATTCTTTGGGTAGCATGTGGACAGCTTGCAGTCTTTTTACAACCTGGTCATATTGAACAAAGTGTTTTTGAGACTTGCTGTTTGGAAACCTGGTCTTTTAGCAAGGTGCCTTTATGCTACAGACTATTTTTACGATTGTTCATATGTAGGAAAGTGTTTTTTGAGACTTGTACTTTGGAGTCCCGTTCTTTTAGTGACTTATCGTTGTGACTCCCATATTTTTTGAGACTTTGCCTTTGGCGACCTGTACCTTTAGTGACCTACCCTTATGCTACACAGTCTTTTTGAGATTTGTCTTTTGCTGACATGTTCTTGTAGCGGCTGGTCGTACGGCGTCCAGTTGTTTTAACGATCTGCACTGCGTCGACCGTTGTTTTAATGATCTGCACTACGTCGACCGTTGTTTTAATGATCTGCACTATGTCAACTGTTGTTTTGACGATCTGCCCTACAGCGACCGTTCTTTTAAAGGTCTGTCCTTAGGCCTGTCTTTCGGTGACCCAGTTTTTTTCGCGACCTGCTGCTACAATGTTTTCTTGAAACTTGTCCTTTGGTGACCCATTCTCTTAGCGACCTATCCTTATGCTACACAGTATTTTTGAGACTTGTCTGTGACTACCCGTTTTTTTAGCATCGTGTGTTTATGCTACCGACTAGTTTTATGACTTGTCGATGTGGTACAAAGTGTGTTCGAGACTTGTCCCTTGGCTACCCATTCCTTTAGCAATCTCTCCATATGCTCTCCATATGCTACCCTCTTTCAGAAACTGGCAATCAAAAGAATGCCCGTTTGTAGAAGCTCTGTCCGAAGCAGGATTATTTTACATTCAAAAAGAGGATAAAACAGTATGCTTCAAATGTGGTGGAGGATTATACCGATGGAAATACAGAAACAATCCAATACTAGAACATCGTCGATATTTTCCATTTTGCCCCCTGTCTATAAACCTAATTTCAGATCGACAATGCGGTTGATGCTTTAATTAAATTAATTAATATTTGTTATCCAATATTTCCTCAATATGACGTTTATGATATTCTGCTGATTTTTCTCTCAACATTGATCTTTGTAATGCCCCGCCCCCTCCACCTTTTTTGTCCAGCACATGCTTGGTTTGCTACGCGCGCATGCGTCTCAAAAACACACCCACGCATTTCTTCAAATGTATACCTGCACGCTGCGACATGCAGTATTTCGATGCCGCTGAAAAAAAGATTTCAACCGTACACTAATTTCAAGGGTGTTCTTCAGAAAGAGAGCAATCAGCATTTACCTGAAGAACAAAAACAAGTAACTAGTCTTATACGCCAGTCGATATTATTTGATCACGTCTACTATTTGAATGCTTCGAAAACAAAAGTTATCTCATTCGGACTTTCCTCTCATCTGGATTTCCAACCTGTGGTCAGGCTACACAGAAGCGGGGCGGCCGGTGTTGAACTACAGTTGCAGGAGTGGCACGCTCTGCAGGAATTGTTTTCAGTAATCGACAATTACATCGCTATTCCAGGTGAGCAGCCTCGTGTTTCCTACCCACTAAGTGAGCAACATGAATTGCTGATAACCACACTGTACAATCGCCGTCAGATCATTATAAGAAAGAAACCAGCTTACGGTTCCCTGGAGATAGTGTTCATCGCAGAAAGTTCGTGGCGGAACTTTATGAAGATATTTGTGTGCATCGAGCATGCGAAAGTTATGTGTGAAACAGTGTCGCCGTATCTGAAATCATATTTTGGAAACTGTGTGGAATCTTGCATTCTCGACCTTCGCGAACAATGTTTCGGTTGCACAGATATTTCCCTTGTCCATGCATGTAATAAGGAGAAGTTTGTGCTTTCCCATCTACATGGATGTACAAAACCTGAGCCTCTGTCTATACAAAACATCGACGGAAAAAGACTTTCCAAAGAAGTGTTTGTTTTTTGCGAGAACATGCTTGTGGAAAAAATAGTGAAACATTTTAATTCAGTGGTTGCAGCAGAAAATGGATATGATAGTGACACAATTCCTTATGTGGGTGAGTGAACAAACTTGAAGAATAAAAACTTGTTAAATAACATGCTGATAAACTGGTGACACAATATAAACATTTTACATATGTATGTGTGTGTGTGTGTTTGTGTGTGCGGCTCTTTTGAATTTTGTAAATATTGGTAATAAACAGGGATAAAATATATGTCTTGGCTTTTTTTCACTTATCACCCCTTTAAAAATCCTCATGGTTTATATTTTACTGGTAACAATCGTTAATAACAACATTAATAATTAACTATATAATGGAAAAGTGTGTATTGTGGACTTGTCGAAGATAAAGCATGAGAGCTTTTCTTCACACTGGTAAAAATCGGTGTTAATAACAACATTAATAATTAACTATATAATGAAAAAATGTGTATTGTGGATTTGTCGGAGATAAAGCATGAGAGCTTTTCTTCACACTGGTAAGAATCTGTGTTAATAACAACATTAATAATTAACTATACAATAAAAAAAATGTGTATTGTGGACTTGTCGGAGATAAAGCATGAGAGCTTTTCTGCACAGCGCTGGACACGCAAAGGCAAGTATCTTTATTTTCATTCTATTTCTAACAATGATTCGCTATTTGTTCTTGTCACTATAAAAAACTAATTCAATTTTTCTTTTATCACATCTGTCGCCATTTTGCTTGTTTTTGTTTAATTCCTCTTTATGCATTGAGGTTAATCGAAACATAACTTTAGACTTTTACATGGAATTGAAACATAGAATCTTACCTCCTTTGAATGAATCGAACCTGTGACTCCTCTTTGATCACAAAACAATAGTGACGGCCATCTTGCTTATTTTACCTACTCTTTATGCATTTAAGCTAATCGGTACTGGGGCCCCACACGGCAAAACAACAGATTCTAATTTATCTTTATACATTAGCGGTAAAGTCTTTGCGTTGTAATCAAAAGGCATTTTGTTTTGATTTTTAATATCTGTTCCTGCCTAAATACTAATGGGGACTCAACACACTTCTTTTTTTTAAAACAACATCATTATCAGCCAATTTGACATTGTGAATCGAACCCGGGACCTTTTCATTACAGCATAAACATCCTATTTCCAATTAGTTCATTTTCTCTTTGTGCACAAAAAGCTAATCGGAACTTTTAAACAAATACAATTGAATATCCAATTTTCACCAACATTGGGAATATAACCCTCAACCACTTGGTTGAAACATCTCGTGGAATAAAAAACACCCCCGCGCTCGCGCCGCGCCACCCCGCTCCGCCCCGCCCCGCTCCGCCCCGCGCCGCGCCGCGCCTCTCCCCGGTCGCCGCCGCTGCCGCCGCTAAACACAAAACGCGGCCGCCATATTGATTTTATTCAATCACTATTTATGCACAGATGGACTAATCGCAACCTATAATGGCGGGATTAAACAATTGGCCTAATTTAACTACCTAGAGAATCGAACCCGCGACCTCTTCATTGCCAGGTGACAACATTAACCACTAACCCAACTCGATTTTCGAACTCAACCATTTTGTTGGCTTTATTTACACACAGGCTAATCGAAATCATTCAATATTGACATCGTCGACTTGTAATCAAGGGATCCCAGGTTCGATACTCGGTGGAGGCACATAGTGGTCCGAATCACCACTTTTCAACTGTAGGTCCACTCCTGATTAGTCTTGCCGTGCATAAAGTGGACTTAAAAAAACTAACTCAATCTATCAATCAATCAATATTGACTCTACCAGGAATCGAACCCTCGACGCCTCTTGTTTTACAGAGCAATAACCTTAGCAGCTAAGCTTTCGGGGTACAACACCTTCGGCGCCATCTTTAAATCATTTCTTCATGTGTTTACATCATACGCAATGGTTGCGCGCGCATTTCCTCCAAAGACACACACATACACACACACACACACAAACATACGCACGTGTTAGGTTAGCATACATCAAAAAACAACGTGACAAATCCATTGAACCCCTCCCCCACCGCTTCCGATGTCTTCAACGTAATCAGACACGTTCTGCTGACTCAACAATAAAATCGCTCGTACACCGCTACGACCGGATGTAACATAACACCAGTGGCATCGAATTTTTGCTGACGCGTAGGAATGAAGTGCTTCCTCTCTACTGACCTCAATAATACAAGTTGTGTATTTTCTGTCAGCTGTGGTTTCCTCTTTTCGCGAGAAATAACAAATTAACCTAATCATTAACTCAACAAATAAAAATGCATTTCTAAATTAATTAATGAAAACTGTTATTACACCCAATCCACTATTTTATCGTAAATGTAAATGAAATGTCATCTCACGTAGCGAAACCAATGTGAAAATTGTTCTAATGAGTGATATATGATTGTCAAACACATACATGAATACATTATATTAAGCTCATGAACTATAATTGGGACAATTTAATACTAATTTGAAACGATTAAAAGCATTAAAACGACAAAGTGAACTTTTGCGCAATCTTTCTGCGGATTCGCATTATTGAAACAATATTTCACTAATGTGGCCACGGTGGCTCAGTCGGTAACGCGTCTGACTACCATACTAAATGTCCCGGGTTCGATCCCTGGCCGGTTCAAATCCGGGAACTTTTCTAAGCGGCCCCGGCGCCCACCAAGCGTCGAATAACATGGGTACCTGGGGGAAATCCTGGGGGGCGTGATGCTGATCACATCACCCCCACTCACGACCGGATCAAGAAAGTGTGGGGCGTTACCCCCACACCCCATAAACGCCTTCATGGCGTGGTGCTATACACAGGGGAGCACTTTACCTTTACTTTTTTGGTTACGTTATCTCATATTTGGAAATGCTGCATTGGTTGAACTTCCTCTGGACAAGACCGTGAGTCACGCCTCCTGCTCCTCAGAATCGAACTTTACTCTGATTGGAGGATCGTATATTTCACAACACTTCCTTGTTTCAGAGCTACCAACATAATTCCGTAAGACGTTGGACTTAGAAAAAATCCATGCGACAAATTTTTTGAACATGACTGTACCATATGGACACGTCGTTAAAATAGTCGGTAGCATAAGGACACCTTGCTAAAAAAACTTGTCGCCAATGGACAAGTCTCAAAAATACCTTGTACCCTATAGGCAGGTCGTAAAAATAGTCTGTAGCATAAGGACATGTTGCTAATAAATCGGGTCGCCAAAGGACAAGTCTCAAAAACACTTTGTACCATGTGGAGAGATCGCTAAAAAAACGGGTCGCCAAAGAAGTCTCTCACAAACACTGTAAAATATGGACAATCGTAAAAATAATCTGAAGCATAAGGACACGTTGCTAACACAACAGGTTGCTAAAGAACAAATCTCAAAAATATTTTGTACTATATCGGCAGTTCTTAAAAAGACTGGGTATCATGTGGTCAGGTCACTAAAAGAACAGGTGGCCAAAGAACAAATCTCAAAAACAATTTGTACCATATAGACAGGTCGTAAAAATAGTCGGTAGCATAAGCACACTTTGCCAAAGGACAAGTTTCAAAAACACTTTGTACGATATGGACAGATCGCAAGAAGAAAAGGTGGCCAAAGTACAAGTCTCAAAAACACTATGCAAAATATGGACAGGTCACAATAAAAAGGTTGTAGCATAAGGACATGCTGCTAAAAAAATAGTCGCCAAAGGACAAGACTCAAAAACAATGAGTAGCATAAGGACAGCTTGAAAAATAACTGGGTAGCAGATGGAGAGATCGCTAAAACAACGGGTCGCTGAAGGACAAGTCTCACAAACACTGCAAAATATGGACAATCGTAAAAATAGTCGGAAGCATAAGGACACGTTGCTAAAACAACGGGTTGCTAAAGGATACATCACAAAAATATTTTGTACCATATGGACAGGTTGAAAAAAACTATGTAGCATATGGAGAGATCGCTAAAACAACAGGTCGCCAAAGGAGAAGTCTTGCAAACACTGTAAAATTAGGATAAAAGTAAAAATAGTTGGAAGGATAAGCACACGTTGCTAAAAGAACGGGTCGCCAAAGGACAAGCCTCAAAAACAATGTATTGCATACGGACAGGTTGAAAAAACTGGATAGCATATGGAGAGATCGCTAAAAGAACGGGTCACCAAAGGAAAAGTTTCAAAAAATATGAGACTCACAATGACAGGTCGCTAAAAGAACGAGTCGCTAAAGACCAAGTGTCAGAAGAGAAGAGTCAAAAATACTGTTTAACATAAGGACAGGTCGCTTAAACAACAGGAGGCCAAAGGACAAGTCTAACAAACGCTTTGTACCAAATGGACAGGTTGTGAAAATAGTCTGTAACATAAGCACGCGTTGCTAAAAGAACGGTTCGCCAAATTTCAAGCCTCAAAAACAATGAATAGCATAAGGACAGGTTGAAGAAAAACTTGGTAGCAGATGGAGAGATTGCTAAAGGAACAGGTAGCCAAAGGACAAGTCACGAACACACTTTGTACCACATGGACAAGTCATAAAACTAATCGGTAGCATAAACACGATGCTCAAAAACGGGTAGCCACAGAAGTCTCAAAAAGGCTGTGCAGCATAAGGATAGGTCGCTAAGAGAACGGGTCGCCAAGGACAAGTCTCAAAAACACATTGTAAAGTCAACGGCAAAGAAAATAATAGGCATATTGTCCATTACAATTTTAATTGCACTTTATTCCACACCTTGGGTTGTTTTAAGGAATGAATTTATGTTCATACATAGCAGTTGTTGCCCTCTGTCTATTGATGTTTTTCATGATCATCACATTGTGGAAAACAGACTGTATGAAAATAGTGATCGACAATTTGCCTACTATTTCATTCGCCTTTGGGTATACCATATGGAGAGGTCATAAAAATAGCTTGTAGGATAAGTACATGTTGCTAAAAAAAACTGGTCGCCAAAGGATAAGTTTCCAAAACAATGAGCAGCATATGGACAGTTTGAAAAAGGACTTCGTAGCATATGGAGAGATCGCTAAAAGAATGGGTCGCCAAAGGACAAGTCTTAAAAAGACTGTAGCATAAGGATAGGTCGCTAATAGAACGGGTCGCCAAAGGACAAGTTTCAAAAACAATGAATAGAAAATCTAGTTGAAAAAAAGACTGGGTAGCATATGGAGAGATTGCTAAAGGAATGCGTAGCCAAGGGACAAGTCTCGAACACACTTTGTACCACATCGACAAGTCATAAAACTAGTCGGTAGCATAAACACACGATGCTAAAAAACGGGTAGCCACAGACAAGCCTCAAAAATACTGTGTAGCATAAGGATAGGTCGCTAAGAGAATGGGTCACCAAAGGACAAGTTTCAAGAAAACATTGTAGCAGCAGGCCTAAGGACAGACCTTTAAAAGATCGGTCGCTGTAGGGCAGATCGTCAAAACAACAGTTGACATAGTGCAGATCATTTAAACAACGGTCGACGTAGTGCAGATCATTAAAACAAACACTTCTTTGGAAAGCCTTTTCCGTCGATGTTTCGTATAGACAAAGGCTCAGGTTTTGTACATCCATGTAGATGGGAAAGCACAAACTTCTCCTTATTACATGCATGGACAAGGGAAATATCTGTGCAACCGAAACATTGTTCGCGAAGGTCGAGAATGCAAGATTCCACACAGTTTCCAAAATATGATTTCAGATACGGCGACACTGTTTCACACATAACTTTCGCATGCTCGATGCACACAAATATCTTCATAAAGTTCCGCCACGAACTTTCTGCGATGAACACTATCTCCAGGGAACCGTAAGCTGGTTTCTTTCTTATAATGATCTGACGGCGATTGTACAGTGTGGTTATCAGCAATTCATGTTGCTCACTTAGTGGGTAGGAAACACGAGGCTGCTCACCTGGAATAGCGATGTAATTGTCGATTACTGAAAACAATTCCTGCAGAGCGTGCCACTCCTGCAACTGTAGTTCAACACCGGCCGCCCCGCTTCTGTGTAGCCTGACCACAGGTTGGAAATCCAGATGAGAGGAAAGTCCGAATGAGATAACTTTTGTTTTCGAAGCATTCAAATAGTAGACGTGATCAAATAATATCGACTGGCGTATAAGACTAGTTACTTGTTTTTGTTCTTCAGGTAAATGCTGATCGCTCTCTTTCTGAAGAACCCCCTTGAAATTAGTGTACGGTTGAAATCTTTTTTCAGCGGCATCGAAATACTGCATGTCGCAGCATGCAGGTATACATTTGAAGAAATGCGTGGGTGTGTTTTTTAGACGCATGCGCGCGTAGCAAACCAAGCATGTGCTGGACAAAAAAGGTGGAGGGGGCGGGGCATTACAAAGATCAATGTTGAGAGAAAAATCAGCAGAATATCATAAACGTCATATTGAGGAAATATTGGATAACAAATATTAATTAATTTAATTAAAGCATCAACCGCATTGTCGATCTGAAATTAGGTTTATAGACAGGGGGCAAAATGGAAAATATCGACGATGTTCTAGTATTGGATTGTTTCTGTATTTCCATCGGTATAATCCTCCACCACATTTGAAGCATACTGTTTTATCCTCTTTTTGAATGTAAAATAATCCTGCTTCGGACAGAGCTTCTACAAACGGGCATTCTTTTGATTGCCAGTTTCTGAAAGAGGGTAGCATATGGAGAGCATATGGAGAGATTGCTAAAGGAATGGGTAGCCAAGGGACAAGTCTCGAACACACTTTGTACCACATCGACAAGTCATAAAACTAGTCGGTAGCATAAACACACGATGCTAAAAAAACGGGTAGTCACAGACAAGTCTCAAAAATACTGTGTAGCATAAGGATAGGTCGCTAAGAGAATGGGTCACCAAAGGACAAGTTTCAAGAAAACATTGTAGCAGCAGGTCGCGAAAAAAACTGGGTCACCGAAAGACAGGCCTAAGGACAGACCTTTAAAAGAACGGTCGCTGTAGGGCAGATCGTCAAAACAACAGTTGACATAGTGCAGATCATTAAAACAACGGTCGACGTAGTGCAGATCATTAAAACAACGGTCGACGCAGTGCAGATCGTTAAAACAACTGGATGCCGTACGACCAGCCGCTACAAGAACATGTCAGCAAAAGACAAATCTCAAAAAGACTGTGTAGCATAAGGGTAGGTCACTAAAGGTACAGGTCGCCAAAGGCAAAGTCTCAAAAAATATGGGAGTCACAACGATAAGTCACTAAAAGAACGGGACTCCAAAGTACAAGTCTCAAAAAACACTTTCCTACATATGGACAATCGTAAAAATAGTCTAATAAAGCTGCTGTGTTGATCACCTTGCTAAAAGACCAGGTTTCCAAACAGCAAGTCTCAAAAACATTTTGTTCAATATGACCAGGTTGTAAAAAGACTTTGCAAGCGGTCCACATGCTACCCAAAGAATGGCTGGCCAAAGGACAAGTCTCAAAAACACTTTCTATCATATGGACAATCGTAAAAATAGTCTGTAGCATAAAGAGACGTTTCTAAAAGACAGGGTTCCTAAAGGACAAGTCTCAAAAACACTTTGTACCATATGGACAGATCGGAAAAAGAACGGGTTGCCAAAGGACAAGTTTCAGAAAGACTGTCTGGAATATGGAAAAGCCACAAATAGACCAGGTACCATAAGGACAGTTGCTAAATGAACGAGTCACTTAATGACAAGTCTCAAAAACACTTTGTACGATATGGACATATCGCTAAAAGAACAGGTGGCCAAAGTACAAGTCTTAAAAACACTTTGTACCATATGGACAGGTCATGATGTCACATTAAAAGATAATCTTTTAATCGCTGGAATTTGGAAATGTGACTAACATCTCTGAAATTTCGTTGGTTGGTGAAAGGTGGGTTCTCTCTATCTTAGCAAACAGAAAACCTGCAAAGATATGAGATGAGTTTTGGAATGTCCTTGACCCAACTAGTGCCCATGACCAGACGAAGTAGCCTATTTTTTAATGCTGGCACAAAGAATAGGGAAAATGAAGCATACAACTTGAGATGAACAATTACATGAAAATTGCTCCCAAATTGCCAATATATGCACATTAAGCAAAAATATGCCCTAACATCCCAAATATGCATTCATATCCACTATAAAACTTTACCAGAGGAACCCACATCAAGCAAACTGGATAAATCCCTTGAGAGCATATGAATTCTCCTTAAGGATAAAAACATGCAAATATGCAAACAACCGCCACCTAATCATCACAATATGTGTAAATGACAATTAAGGCAAATGGCATCTGTTAAGTGAACAGGAACTGAACCTCAACCTTTCAACTAACTTTAATCTCTCCCAGCATCCTAAATGATCAAGAAAGCAACTTTATCCAAAACTTACAACTATAACACATTATACTCTAATCAATAAATGCCGGTACCACCATACCTAAAATTTGGCATTTCTAGTCAAAAGACACCAAAAGCCTTCCTCAAAACTCCCGAAAAGCTGTAGATGTCATTTGAAACTTCCATCCACTGAGGACGTCTGCACATGGTTATCAAGATCTTCTTTCACGTGAAATGGAAACAAGAAATGCTTAATATTCTTACAATAATGTGTATTTACTTTTAAAAAATATATTCCATTTCTCGAAAAATAAAATTGCAGCATAGTTATTTCTATTCATTTTACGTAGCTTCTCTAGCTGCTGTGTTGATCACAATAATGACGAAATGGATGATGGAATAAACGTTGACTAGATTTCAAACTTACCGTTCTACCATGGACATCAGCAGTTAATATTTTATACTGTATAAGCTGAGAAATATAATAATAATAATAAAAAGGTTATCATTGTATGAAACTAAGAGAAAAAGATCCAACACTAAAGATTTACTAAAGATGCAGCAATTAAAACATCACAGTAGGTTTACATCATGTACTAATTTCTGACATACAAACTGCTGAAGCCTTAACTGCAATTAAAACAGAAGCTCTGAACATAAGCACCTCAAAATTTTATCAAAATTAATGTCACAAACCCTGTCAAATTATCCTATTTGGTATGCAATACCTTGCCATAACACCGTGCTGTTTCATCTTCGCACTCCCAAGGAGCTCCAGTGAAGAATTCTTCGCATTGTCATTGACCATACGTACTATGTCCTACAAAAATAATTGCATTTGTTGACAAGATTCAGAATAAACAATTTAATGTGTACATAATCAAGTTTTGTAAAAAAAACTGAAGTTGCATAAGAAAAAATTCATAACAACATTTTGAAATTAATAATTCTTTGAAATACAAAGGTAGACAGCATATTAATAAGAGCTTATTTGGAAACCATTAGAATAAATACATAATCAACAAGAATGAAACAAATGAAGGTAATTAGAGGCAGAACCTAAATTAAGTTGGATAAAATGGTTAACCAATGTAACAGTTGGACTGAAACGTTCGTAGGCTGACTCATAGATGGCGTTACTAGAATTAAATCCATGTGATTTTTACTTAGTACTAACCTTCAAAAGATACCTGTATAAATTTCACAGCTGGCGGATAATTAGTTCGTGAGATATAGCATTGTGAGTGAAGCAGCTTTTGTTATTGTGAAAAAATGGTTAAAAAAGAATTTTGTGTGTTAATAAAGCATTGCTTTTTGGCGAAAAAAAATAGTGTTGAAGCCAAGGCTTTTCTTGATAAACATTATTCGGACTCTGCACCAGGAAAATCAACCGTTGAGAAGTGGTTTGCTAAATTTAAACGAGGCGAAATGAGCATCGAAGACGATGCATGCAGTGGACGCCCCAAAGAGGCTGTTACCGACGAAAACATCAAAAAAGTCCACAAAATAATTTTAAATGATCATAAAGTGAAGTTGATCGAGATAGCTGAGACTTTAAAAATATCAAAGGAACGTGTTGGACATATTGTGCATGAATATTTGAACATGCGAAAGCTGTGTGCAAAATGGGTGCTCACAATCGATCAAAAGCAACAACGTTTTGATGATTCGGAGCAATGTTTAGCGATATTCAACCGTAATAAAATTGCTTCCCCATCCACCATATTCTCCAGATCTGGCCCCCACTGACTTTTTCCTGTTCACAGATCTTAAAAGAATGCTCGCTGGAAAGAAATTTAGCACTGATGAAAAGGTAATCGCCGAAACTGAGGCCTATTTTGAGGCTAAAGAGAAATCGTACCATAAAAATGGCATCGAAAAATTGTATGACCGCTATAATCGTTGTATCGCCCTCGAAGGCAACTATATTGAATAATAAAATCGAATTTTGTCAAAAAAATATTTTTTACTATGTTAGCCTACGAACTTTTCATCCCAACTGTTATATAAGCAAGACTAAATTCAAAACAGGTATTGAATACCTAAAAATTACACAACATTGTAACTACTTAGCAAATAACTCGTAAATCTTCATTCAGCAAAAGGAAAAAGAACGGGACGCCAAAGGAAAAATCTCAAAAATACTGTGTAGCATATGGACAATCGTAAAAATAATTTGCAGCATAAAGACACATTGCTAAAACACCGGGTTTCTAAAGGACAAGTCTTTTTGTACCATATGGACAGATGTGTAAAAGAACGGGTCACCAAAGGCCAAGTCTCAGAGAGACTGTAGAATACGGAAAGGACACAAAAAGACCAGGTAAGAACAGATGCTAAAAGAACGGGTCACCAAAGGACAAATCTAAAAAACAATTAGAAGCATATGGACAGGTTGAAAAAAGACTGGGTAGAATATGGAGAGATCACTAAAAGAATGTGTCGCCAAAGGACAAATCTTAAAAATACTGTGTAACATATAGAAAGGTCGCAGAAGGACAAGTCTCACAAACACCTTGTACCATATGGACATGTTGTAAAAAGACTGGGTAGCATATGGACAGATCACTAAAAGAACCACTGGCCAAAGGACAAGTCTCAAAAACACTTTCTCCCTTATGTACAATCGTAAAAATAGTCTGTAGCATAAAGACACATTGCAAAAAGATCGGGTTTCTAAAGGACAAGTCTCACAAACACTTTGTACCATATGGAAAGATCGCTAAAAAAACAGGTGGTCCAAGCAAAAGTCTCTGAAACACTTTGTACGATATTGGCTGGTCATAAAAATAGCTTGTAGCATAAGGACATGTTGCTAAAGAAACAGGTCGCCAAAGGACAAGTCACAAAAACAATGAATAGCATATGGACAGCTTGAAAAAAGACTGGGTAGCATATGTAGAGATCACTAAAAGAACGCGTCGCCAAAGTACAAGTCTCAAGAAGACTGCGTAGCATAAGAACAGGTCACTAAAAGAAAGGGTCAGCAAAGGACAAGTCTCAAAAATAGTGTATAGCATATGGAAAGGCCGCAATAAAACTGTGTCACAGAAAGAACTGCTAAAAGAACAGGTAGACAAAGGACAAGTCTCGCAAACATTTTGTACATTATCGAAAGGTCGTGAAAATAGTAGGTAGTATAAAGACACGTTGCTAAAACAACGGGCAACCAAAGGACAAGTCACGAAAAATTTTGTACCACACGGACAGGTTGTAAAACTAGTCTGTAGCATAAGCACACGCTGCTAAAAGAACGGGACCCCAAAGGACAAGTCTCAAAAAAACTTTCTGCAAATATGGACAATCATAAACATAGTCTGCAGCATAAAGACACCTTAAAGACTGGGTTTACAAAGAACAAGTCTGAAAAACACTTTGAACCATATATAAAAGTTGTAAAAGGAATGGGTAGCATATTGACAGGACATAAAACTAGTCTGTAACATAAGGACAGGTCACTGAAAGAAAGGGTCGCCAAAGAACAAGTCTCAAAAACACTTAAACAATATGGACAGGTAGCAAAAAGCCTGGGTTCCAAAGGACAAGTCTCAAAAATATTGTGTAGCATATGGAAAGGCTGCAAAAACAGTTGGTTGCTGAACGACAAAACGCCAAAACAATGGGTCGCCAAAGGAATAGTCTCAAAAACAATGAATAGCATATGGAAAGGTTGAAAAAAACTGGGTGGCATATGGAGAGATCGCTAAAAGAATGAGTCGCCAAAGAACAAATCTCGAAAAAGCTTTCACCCACATGGACAGGTTGTAAAACTAGTCGGTAGAATAAAACACGTTGCTAAAAGAACGGGTCGCCAAACGACAAGTCTCAAAAACCATGCATAGCATCAGGTAAGGTTGAAAAAAGACTGGGTAGCATATGGAGAGATTGCCAAAAGAACGAGTTGAAAAGGGCCAAGTTTAAAAAAATATGGGACTCACAACGACAGGTCGCTAAAAGAACGGATCACCAAGGGACAAGTCTCAAGAAAACTTTCTACCATATGGACAATCATAAAAATAGTCTGTAGTATAAAGGCACCTTGCTAAAAGACCTGGTTTCCAAAAAAAACAAGTCTCAAAAACACATTGTACCAGAAGTACTGATTATAAAAATACTGACTGGGTAGCATATAGACAGTTCGCTAAAAGAACGGCTGGCCAAAGGACAATTCTCAAAAACACTTTCTACCATATGGACAATCGTAAAAATAGTCTCTAGCAAAAAGTCATGTTGCTAAAAGACCGGGTTTCCAAAGAACAAGTCTCAAAAAAATATTGTACCATATGTACAGGTTGTAAAAACACTGGGTAGCAAATGGACAGTTCGCAAAAAGTACGGATGGCCAAAGGACAAGTCTCAAAAAATTGGTACCATATAGACAGATGGGTAAAAGAACGGGTCGCTAAAGACAAGTCTCAGAAAGACTTTGTAGAATATGGAAAGGCCACATATAGACCAGGTAGCATAAGGACAGTTGGCAAAGGAACAGATAACCAAAGGACAAGTCTCAAAAACACTTTCTACAATATGGACAGATGGCTAAAAGAAAGGTGGCCTAAGTACGAGTCTCAAAAACACCCTGTACCATATGGACAGGTCGTAAAAATAGATTGTATCATATGGAAAGGCTACAGAAAGACCGGGCAACATGAGGATAGGTCGCTAAAAGATTGGGTCGCAAATTACAAGTCTCAAAAAGACTGTGTAGCATAAGAACAGGTTGCTAAATGGTCTGGAAAAAAAACTGTAGCATAACAACAGGTCGCTAAAACAACGAGTCGCCAAAGTACAAGTCTCAGAAATACTGTGTAGCATCAGGTCAGGTCGCTAAAAGTACAGGTCACCAAAAGACAAGTCTCAAAAATAGTGTATAGAGTATGGAAAGGCTGCAATACGACTGGGTCACAGAGGACAAGCCGGTAAAACAAGAGGATGCCAAACGACATGTCTCACAAACACTTTGTACCAATGGACAGTTTGTGAAAATAGTCTGTAACATAAGGACACCTTGCTAAAAAAAACTGGTTGCCAAAGGACAAGTCTAAAAAACAATCAGTAACTCACTGACAGGTTAAAAAAAGACTGGGTAGCATATGGAGACATCGCTAAAAGAAACCGGTCACCGAAGGACAAGTCTCACAAACACTGTAAAATATGGACAATCGTAAAAATAGTCGGAAGCATAAGGGCATGTTGCTAAAACAACGGGTTGCTAAAGGACAAATCCCAAAATTACTTTGTACCATATTGACAGTTCGTGAAAACATTGCGTAGCATGTGGACAGGTCCTAAAAGAACGGGTGGGAAAAGGACAAATCTAAAAAATACTGTGTAGCATATGGAAAGGCTGCAAAAACACCGGGCAGCATAAGGACGGGTCCCTAAAAGAACGTGTCGCCAAAGTACAGTTGCAAAAACACTGTGTAGCATAAGAACAGGTCACTAAAAGAACGGGTCACCAAAGGACTAGTCTCAAAATTAGTGTGTAGTATATAAAAAAGGCCGCAATAAGACTGGGTTCGCAGAAGGACAGGCTTCTAAAAGAACATGTCGCGAAAGGACAACTCTCGAAAAAACACAATACCACATGGACAGGTTGTAAAACTAGTCAGTAGCATAAGGACAGGTTACTTCAAGAACGGGATGCTAAAGAACAAGTCTCAAAAGACTGCGTACCATATGGACAGGTCGTAAAACATGTCTGTAGCATAAGGACATGTCATTGAAAGAACGGGTCGCCAATGGACAAGTCTTAAAAACACTTTCTACCATATGGACAATCTTAAAAATAGTCTGTAGCTACAAGACACCTTTCTAAAAGACCAGGTTTCCAAAGAACAAGTCTCAAACACACTTTATACTATATGCACAGGTTGTTAAAAGACTTGGCGATCTGTCCATATGAACATACGGCTGGCCAAAAGACAAGTCGCAGAAAGACTGACTAGAATATGGAAAGGCCACAAATATGTCAGGTAGCATAAGGACAGTTGCTAAAGGAAATGGTCGCCAAATACAACTCTCAAACAGACTGTAGCATAAGAACCGGTCACCAAAGGACAGGTAGCCAAAGGACAAGTCTCACAAACATTTTTGTGCCATATGGACAGGTCGTGAAATTAGTTGGTAGGATAAGGACAGGTCGCAAAAAGACTGGGTCGCAAAATTACAAGTCTCAAAAATACTGTGTAGCAAATGGAAAGGCTGCAAAAACAGTGGGTTGCCAAACGACAGGCCACCAAAAGAATGGGTCGCCAAACGACAAGTCTCAAAAACAATCAATAGCATACGGACAGGTTGAAAAAGACTGGGTAGCATAAGGAGAGATCGCCAAAGAAGAACGAATCACCAAAGAACAAGTGTCAGAGGACAACTGTCAGAAATACTGTTTAACATAAGGACAGGTCGCTCAAAGAACGGGACGCAAAAAGGACAAGTCTCAAAAACACTTTCTGCCATATGGACAATCATAAAAATAGCGTAACGAACCTTAAAGTTCGTGGGATCTTAAAAGTATCTAGCAGGTTAACCAGTTAATTGATGGGGTGATGTAAACTACTCATCATTCATCCTCTTGATGAGACCACTCGTCATTGACATGACGAATTATCGCTTGGCATGCGAAAGGTACAAATTACACAAAGGAATTAAACTACTGAAAAGACAATGGTCACTCGTTGGATTTTGTGAACCGTTGAACCTGTATCATGGCTGGGTGTAGGATAATTACCTGTCTATCTGAAGTCTTTAGCTGAATGAAAATAGCGAAGTCCTCTGTAAGCTTCTCTCCTATTTGTCGACCAGAGCGTTGTTCTACTCCTCACCTACTGACTTGCTGACCACCTTCTCTCTCTCCACTAAATCTCCAAAGTCAGTCACCTCCCAGCTTGTCTCACCTCTATATTCCCTGGCCATCGAGCTCTTCCTCGATGCCGAATCGACGAATCGTGTGATTATCATAATTGCTACCATGCAAACCGCTGACTTTAAAACCAGAAGTGTTACCTGTTCCTGAATGCTCAGGAGGTTTGCATGGCACAACACAATGCATTGTAAACATGCCTAAGAGGCTTGAGACAGCTGAGAAAAACAAGTGAATGCCATGGTCAACATGAAGCGTTCAGAGAGACTTAATAAAATAAACATACAATCTTATGAATTGATACGTTCGCCCCGACGGACAAAAATTTTCTCCTTTGAAAATTTAAAAGTCAAATCGCAAAGCTTGACATGACTCAGGTTCGCCAATTCCATATATTTTCTTAAAAAAACAAATATACAAAAGAAATCCACCAAAACATAACTTTCTCTTGTTTGCCGCATCCTGAAGGAAAGAAAATTTTCATTCCCTAAACATTATAACGAATGATACCATTAATACTAACAAATTCGTATATTTATACGATGTAAAAAACAATAATATGTACTATTATAAGACTAGAAATCACAAAAGTTCGTGTCGTTAAGCGATAAAACTCTTAATGTACCACATTTGTGCGTACGTAATGTTTATTATGTAGAATTGCTCATCCGCCAGCGCTTAGTCAATAGTCTGTGATGCCTCGCCAAGCGGTAACTACTCTGTGTCGTCAGCGAGGCAAATGGCTGGAGCGTCTTCGCAAAGCAAAACATAGCTCCCACTGTTTCTTAAGATTGGAGCCCGTAAATACGCTCCAAACCCTGACAAGGGTACACACGTAAGTCTATAAAATGTGAATAGTCACATTCGTCTTAAATAGGCATGTAAAATATTGACACAATATATATATATCTCAATGTTTTGTCTTGTGTTAAAGCCTGTGTAATACATTTTGCTAATTACGTAGCCAGTTCACTCCTAACCTCGTTGAATATATGAACTTGCACGGCTATGTTGCACGTTCCAATGTATCATAATACAATATTCAATGCATATATTTGGTTACACTGATAACTGTCGCTGGTAAAACATAACTATAGCGTTCAATTTTCTATTCTACGTTAATCTGTACACTGTATACATATATATGGCTTGGTGAATACCTTTGTATGACTGCACACACACAAAAAAAATAATCTTGCAGTATTTTACCAACTGTCTACTCTGATTGAAAATATCAGAAAATGTCCAATGTGCAATTTTATTTTTAACTATGTACCATGTTGGTGAAACACAATTAACTGTTTGGGAGAAACATTTGCATAAAACTAAAGCATACTTTCTGCAATGTTTGAAAGTGCTGTAGTTATGCTTGTTATAGCTTGCATGTCCGTTTAGTTATTCAAAGTGCAAAATTTTCATCTTAAAAAAATTATGCACTAATTGATGCTAGCACTGGTCAATTGACACCACTGGCGCTTGTCGCTTCCTTGTAGTATAATGTAAACTTGAATGCATATAAAACTGGTTCTCATGCATGGCACAAAACTGAAAATGTATATAAGGACTATGGAAAAGTATTGTTTCCCATAATGCATGTTAGATGACCAAATAGATACACATGATAGGAGCTCGCATGTGCATGTGTAGAAATTCTGTAGCACAATTCTGTAATTATTGTTTGTGACCGGAACTGCTGTTTGTAAAATGTATGTTTTCTATGCTTCTTCTTCCGTCTGGATTGCTTGTCGTCTTGACTGCATTGGGGCAATGTAAAAATGTGGTAAATTACCCGTAGAACTTGGGAGATGGGGAAAAGTTGTTGTTTGAACTGCAAACAGTGTGGAGTGAAATTTTATCTAGCTCCATCACTAGGTGTCGTTGATAGTGTATAGTCCGCTATACTGGGAAATGTATGGTTGACTACATCCTTCCTGTAAAAGGTAGTCTCTGTGTAGTAATAATTAAAATTGTCTGCATGTCTCCCTCAAATTGGTGGTGACGAGTCTCTCCTTGAAATAGTACTTAAAAATGTCTGCATGTCTCCCTCGTAGAATGGTAATAAGTCTTTCTGCCTGGTAATAGTAGACTGCCTGCGGATGTTCGTCATGAAAAATGCCCATGGATGGTGTAGGCATTGCTTGTCCATGGCGTTCCGTATAGACAGGTTAGGTTGAATAAAGGGAAAATTATGACAAAGAAAGGAAATAATGAAGGATAGGAAATGTATAATTCATGTCATGCAAGTACCCAATACCAACTTATTTCCATTGCCTTTTCTTTAAAATCAAATTAAATTGTCTCATCAAAATAAAATAAATTAAATAAATAGATAAAATAATTGCCATAACTCTTTGAAAATAAATAAGGAAAATTGAAATAAAATATCCAACCGTAATTAAAATATTAATGTCCATGATTAATGTGTTGCCTTAACCTATTAATTATTACTGCGCTGCTCTAAACGAATCTGGTTCGCAACCTGATGATGCTTAAAGAAATAATATCCTAGGGTTGCGGTTAATAACACATTCCAAATAACAAAAACTAATATAGACATGGGCAAAGGGTTTAAAACTAATTCCTGAAATGAGATGCCCTTACTAATCTATTGATTAAGTTGCTTTAAAGCAAGTTCAAGCGGAGTCCATTGGGGAATAATGAAATCAGATACAATCTTGGGGATATTAAGTAATAATTCAATTTCCTTCATCTTTACTTGTTCGAAAGCTAAAATTCTTGTGTGTAAAATTTGTTGATCCACAATAATCTGTGAAAAATCCTGATAATTAAAAAATATAGATTGCCCTTCGTTAAGCTGAATTGATCTGTGCGTGTTCAAATTATTATTCAAATTCTGAATAACAATAAATTGACCTGAGCCTGATATTAAAATACCATTACGTGTCCTAATAAACTGGAATAATTTATTGTCAGTAATAGACTTCACTTCAAAATTACAAAATGTAAAATTAATAAACAAAAGTAAGTGTTGCAAGTATGTTCTGAATTCTGTTGAAAATTATAAAATAAATTATGTTGTGAACCCTTAAAATAAATATATAAAATTTGAGTTGCGCAAAGCAAGCTATTAGTGTCCTAAGAGGTTGCTTTGACAAGCCTCTAATGGCCTCCTAATAAACAATAGGCCGGTGCAATTTGCCGTGGTTTAATATAATGCAATATAAAACAAAATTTTCAGTAAATGCTACTTCTGAGTTTCGTTGAAACTCCAGGTGGTAACAAAATATAGCATCAGGGAATTAAAAAGTGAAATTCAAATTTGAAACACAATAAAAACAATGAAAAACTTTCTCAATTTCAAATTTCCTTTAAACAAAAGAAATTTTAACCACTCTAAACTTCTTGAGTCCGCCGTATACCTCAAATCACTTGATCGTGTAAACAGACCCGCCGCGGAAAAGTATACTTGACCCATATAAGAATGGTGTGTCAATCCCTTAGGTATGTTTAAACAAAATAGATAGAGAATAGTTATGCTATATATTACAATATAAATACAAATAAATAGTTATTACCTACTGTACTAACATTAACATGAAGTTAATCAGTAAGAAGTAATGAATTTATTGCTGCATTGTCGAATAAAGTGCAAATTGGGTAAGTGAGCTAAATTTCCTAATAATAAATATTAATAATAATAATAATTCTCAAATGATAACATTTGTGGTAAACCACACTGTTAAAATTTGGAAAGGCTAACGATGCCGTGGCGACTTTTGCCGCACATGCCTGTGCCAATCACCGAGGCTTAGCCTTGGCATGTTGCTGACAAATTTTGATTACTCTAAGTGCATAAAGTGCTAAAATTGCCCTTTTGTAAAATTTCCCTGATTTTATCAAAATTTTGTTTATCTCTATCCTGATTCGAATGAAAAAAAAGCGTCGATTTCCCAAAAATTTACTTACTATAAATATCTCTATGAAAAACGGGAAAATTTTGCGAGAAAAAACGCAAAAATTCGTCTTGTTGTTCCTTTGTAAAATTATTGGTCGTGATTAGTCTGAAGTACATAAATGCGACGTTTTATGGCAAAAGTTATTTATGTAGAACAAAATATCCCTAACATTGTTCACATGAAGTTCTATCGTGAAAATCAAATTCTAATGGCTATAAGCTTAGCTAAACTGGTCCCATAAAATTTTAATGGGCGAACGCAACTGATTCGAGAAAATCTATGCTAAGTGTTTTCTGAGCTTCCAGCGTGTTCAAAGTACTCGGGAGAGAGCTTGAGTGCAGAAAAGGAATTTGCAAATTCAGCTGCGATGTATTTCTGCTTATCGTTGCATTCCGACGTTGCTTGTACTTAACTGAGCTGAGTTCTCTACAGCGACAGGCGTGATCGGCGACTTTGGGTAAGTTCGGGTTCCGTTCGGGATAGCGAACGAAAAAATCGTTGCTTTGGGCAACAAGCACAGGAGCGGAGGAAGAAAATGCAAGCTCTAATTCGCTGATACATTGAGTGACGCGTAAATGTTTACAAAACTCTAAATTACTCCAAACAAAGTCTAGTAAGCGCTGCGAGAATCGAAATGAAAGTCAAGGACTTTTGAAACTTACATCATAGGCGGAATGGAAAGGGAAAAAATATCGTCGCGCTTGCGACAGTGTGTTTACTTGAATACTTCCGTGCTCGTACAATAACAAAACTTGGGAAGCTGCTAGCAAACTAAATGACTAATAAACCTTGCATAAGGTACAATCAAACGTAAAAAATGAATTATACTTAAAATTTGAATCGTAATTAATATAAAAATTCTAGGCGAACGTGAAGTCTTAAAAAATATGGTCTGTGAACGATACAACAGGTTCGGAAACCTGAGAATTTAACTTACTTTCTGCGTTTAAAGTGACATTTGAAAATTTCTCGACTTTTACTGGTGACTGATTCGCAAATAACTCTTTAAATCTTACAACTGGCTGAACACAGGGTGAAATAGGCAATTCACTTTCCATTTTGCGACTGTTTTGATCAAAATTAGGACCCTTGCTTGCGGCAAATTTCTGAACTCTATCTTTAACGGATAAAATATTCTTCGGCAAATCTATACTGTCGTCTTTAGTGACTAAACTATTTCTGGATACATCTTGAACTTCTTGTTGTACCCTAGGTTGAATAATAATGGACTGAGGCAGGGGTGGGGGAATTGGCGGGTGACTCGTTTTCAATGGTACCACTTCAACCATTGATGCAACATCGTCGTAAATCTGATCAATGGACGGTGAATCATTAAGTTTGCTTAACGGTAATTCGTTGGTACACTCATGGTCATAAGTAATAGATTTCTTGCGGTGACATTGAAAATAACAGATTATGAAAATTATAAAAATACTAATAATAAATGTTGTTAATAATAAAATTGTAATTATATTATAAGGATAGTCAAAGGACTTGTTCAACAGATAAATAAAATTAGAAGCTTTTACGTATGGAAGAAATCCGTTTAAAATAACTAAAATCGCAATGATTTTCATGTTGCTTAGGCAATCAAAACAAACAGTTCTTCAAAGCTAATACGTACTTTAAGCCTGCCTAGTCTAATTACTAAATATTTTAACTCAACTTTTAATTATTTCTGACTCTAGGCTCAATTTATCTGCGTAATTTATTTATTTAATATAATCTATTTATTCTCTAAATTTATTAGCACTGTTTAACTTATGTTATTTTAAATTTTACTGCAAACTTATCTTATTTAATTTCAGGTGTTAATTTTATGTTTAAATACTTGAAATCAATCGAACCGTACTGAGGTACAAGGTAAGGAAAAAAATTGAGACTGATTTACTCCTGACTACCTGAAATAAAATAATTATTATTTATGCGATCTTTAAATGCATTAAAATACTAACATCACTAAAACTTGAAGAATCTTTAATTCTCTCTACTCATTCTAAAATATGCTTAGCATATTATTGTGGCAAAGTTAGAAACTAAATCCGTTGTGGTTTAATCATTATCATTCTGCGATGGCAGAATGGATTTCCAGGATTATCGGTTGCTATCCAATATCCGTAGGAAAATACTTGTTATTGGAGCGCAATAAAATCTTGACGTCGACGTCTACATATTCATATAATATAAATATTCTCATAACTGGCGCTTAAAATAAACTTTGCTAATATAATCATATACCTTCTTCTGAAGAGTAACTATAAAATTCTAGTGATGTATTCGCTGAGCGAGTATTATTACATACTGCAAAAAAACTTTTGTGCCGAAAGCACATTATTAAATAACAAGTCTGCTTTTAATTGTTAATATTATTAGTGCTATTTTATTATAAATTATTATGATGTCACGCGAGTGGATTTAAAATATTAGACCTGTTTCACTTTAATAAATGCCGTAACTTGGAGCAAACTTGCAATATTTATATTTAAAATTTTAAAACAATCTGCATTTTAAAATTTTTAACATTCGAAGCTACAACGTGCTAAGGACAAATATTCAACTGTCAAACGAAACAATGTTTCGGACAGAAAAAGAATATAAATATATACTAACAAAAAAAAATCTTGTTAATATGTGAGAAACGTCCACGCCGTGTGATGCTCTCATAATTCTCTTCTAGTTATTCAAAATAAGTTGGCTGTGCCTAACTTTGCTTAAAGCATATAAGTATATGTATATCTGTGTACGGATTCATTCTCGTCACAACTGCTTACCTGTGTACGGACATCTCTCGTCACTGCAGCCTATTTATACATCTATTACTTCTCAACTAGAACTTTTAATTAATCGGGCGGTTTATACCCTAAATCACGGTACGAACATTGTACAGCGTGTCGAGGAATATAATTAGCGTTTCGTCTCTTTACATATTAACATGGATTAAAATTTTCAGGCAATGTATGCGTAAGTTAGGTAACATAAGGCAAGTGACTATCTCGTATAAACTTGACTATCTCCTTAATCTAAGCTCCCTTCATGAGGTGCTAGGAGACTTCAGTCATTAAGAATATAAATGAGTGATCCTCGGGGCCTCATTCGTTCCCAAAACTATATATGTATAAAAATGTAATATCCTCGTTGCAATAATCTTAGCAGTTACAGTTCAAGCATTTTAAATCATTTACAAGTTACGGCCAGTTTTAAACAAAATTTAAATTAAACTTTTAAGGAATTTCAATAAATAATAATAACAAAAACAAAATATTGACTCAAACAAGCATACTCTCTGCCATGACTCGTTAAACTGCACCATAGTGCCGATTTACTCTGACTCGGTGGCACTAATTTATTTTCCTCATTCATAATATAACTTTAAAATCCACTTGTAATCCACGTTATTAATTAATTAAAATGTTAAGGATAAAAATTCGTTTACTGTTTACTGTAGCTTACTGCATCCTCATAACCAACGTTGTAATAATTTTCGTATTCAAGATCATATAAAAAAAATGTTCCTACCTTTTACGTTCTAAAATCACTGTCAATGCAAGAAATCATCAAATCTAAATGCCTTTCCCTTCTTCCTTATTTAAAATTCTGGATGGTAAAAATTTCCCAAGTGGGAATTTGTCGTAGCCATGGTACCGGGTTCGTGAGTGAACCACAGAGCTACCAGTAGCAGATTGATAGGGAATCGTCCACGGACGTCCCTGGGCCGGTCACATTTTTGATGAAATGGGCCTCCCTAAAATCCGACATCGAACCTTCCGCCACGCGGACTGCCGGACGCTCCTGATACCAGAGCGCCAGCCCGACGCGGGTAACCGCGACGGAGCTAGGGCGCAGGTTCCTTCGCATTCTACATTTCGCTGATTATCGACCCAAACTTGAAGTCGATAAATTTAATCGAATTCATCCTCATGTTAGACTAAACATCTATCATGGCATATATAAATTCTTCTCCCCCCCATTAATGCAAAAAACTTTAAGCCCTATGTATTTTCAAAATAAAATATGGCAAGGACATACTAACGAAACTAAATAAATGAGCAAAATTTTGGGGTGGGATTTGACCATGTGTCAATATTTGGGGTGGGGTTGAATTTAAACTGGTTAAAAATTTCTTTTCATTTCTGAAAAAATGAAAAGACCCGCTAATCACCACGTAACGAAATTTGGGATGGGATTGAATTTAAAACTGATTAACAAACTCCTTTCATTCGTGTAAGAAATGAAAAGACCCACGTATCTCCTCCACGTAACGAACCTTAAAGTTCGTGGGATCTTAAGAGTATCTAGCAGGTTAACCAGTTAATTGATGGGGTGATGTAAACTACTCATCATTCATCCTCTTGATGAGACCACTCGTCATTGACATGACGAATTATCGCTTGGCATGCGTAAGGTACAAATTACACAAAGGAATTAAACTACTGAAAAGACAATGGTCACTCATTGGATTTTGTGAACCGTTGAACCTGTATCATGGCTGGGTGTAGGATAATTACCTGTCTATCTGAAGTCTTTAGCTGAATGAAAATAGCGAAGTCCTCTGTAAGCTTCTCTCCTATTTGTCGACCAGAGCGTTGTTCTACTCCTCACCTACTGACTTGCTGACCACCTTCTCTCTCTCCACTAAATCTCCAAAGTCAGTCACCTCCCAGCTTGTCTCACCTCTATATTCCCTGGCCATCGAGCTCTTCCTCGATGCCGAATCGACGAATCGTGTGATTATCATAATTGCTACCATGCAAACCGCTGACTTTAAAACCAGAAGTGTTACCTGTTCCTGAATGCTCAGGAGGTTTGCATGGCACAACACAATGCATTGTAAACATGCCTAAGAGGCTTGAGACAGCTGAGAAAAACAAGTGAATGCCCTGGTCAACATGAAGCGTTCAGAGAGACTTAATAAAATAAACATACAATCTTATGGATTGATACGATAGTCTGTAGCATAAAGATACCTTGCTAAAAGGACGGGTTTCAAAAGAACAAGTCTCAAAACACTTTGTACCATATGCACAGGTCTTGAAACTAGTCTGTAACATAATGACATGTCACTGGAAGAAAACGTCGCCAATGGACAAATCTCAAAAAGACTGTGTAGCATAAGGACAGATCGTTAAAAGACAGGTCGTCAAAGCATGAGTCTAAGAAACACTCTGTAGCATATGGAAAGGCTGCGAAAAGACAGGGTAGCATAAAGACAGGTCACTGAAAGAACCGGTCACCAAAAACCAAATCTAAAAAACACTTTCTACCATATGGACAATCGTAATAATAGTCTGTAGCATAAAGACAGCTTGCTAAACGACAGAGTTAAACACCTTGTACCATATGGACAGATCGTAAAAACACTGGGTAGCATGTGCACAGGTCGCTAAAAGAACGGGTGGCCAAAAAACAAGTCTCAAGAACACGTTGTACCATATAGACAGGTCAAAGGACAAGTCTCAAAATAGTGTATAGCGTCTGGAAAGGCTGCAATAACACTGGGTAAAAGAAGGACTTGCCGCTAAAACAACAGGTCGCCAAAGGACATGTCTCAGGAACACTTTGTATTATATGGACAGGTCGTTAAAATAGTCTGTAGCATAAGGACACCTTGCTAAAAAAAAACTTGTCGCCAATGGACAAGTCTCAAAAATACCTTGTACCCTATAGACAGGTCTTAAAAATAGTCTGTAGCATAAGGACATGTTGCTAAGAGATCGGGTCGGCAAAGGATAAGTCTCAAAAACACTCTGTACCATATGGAGAGATCGGTAAAAGAATGGGTCGCCAAAGGAAGTCTCTCACAAACAATGTAAAATATGGACAATCGTAAAGATAGTCTGAAGCATAAGGACACGTTGCTGAAACAACAGGTTGCTAAAGAACAAATCTCAAAAATATTTTGTACCATATCGACAGTTCTTAAAAAGACTGGGTATCATGTGGACAGGTCGCTAAAAGAACAGCTGGCCAAAGAACAAATCAAAAAAACAATTTGTACCATATAAACATGTCGTAAATATAGTTCGTAGCATAAGCACACTTTGTTAAAAGAACAAGTAGCCAAAGGACAAGTTTCAAAAACACTTTGTACGATATGGACAGATCGCTAAAAGAACGGGTCACCAAAGGATAAGTCTCAAAAACACTATGTACCATATGGACAGGTCACAAAAAAGTTTGTAGCATAAGGACATATTGCTAAAAAAAATAGTCGCCAAAGGACAAGGCTCAAAAATACTGTGTAGCATATGGAAAGGACACAAAAAGACTATGTAGCCTAAGAACAGGTCGCTAATAGAATGGGTCACCAAAAGACAAGTCTCAAAAATAGTGTATAGAGTATGGAAAGGCCGCAATAAGACTGACCCACAGAAGGACAAGCCGCTAAAACAACAGGACGCCAAAGGACAAGTCCTACAAACACTTTGTATCAAATGGACAGGTTGTGAAAATAGTCTGTAACATAAGGACACGTTGCAAAAAAAAAACTTGTTGCCAAAGGACAAGTCTCAAAAATACTTTGTACCATATGGACAGATCGTAAAAACACTGGGTAGCATGTGCACAGGTCGCTAAAAGAACGGGTGGCCAAAAAACAAGTCTCAAAAACACGTTGTACCATATAGACATGTCATAAAAATAGTCTGTAACATAAGGAAATGTTACTAAAAGAAAGGGTCGCCAAAGTACAAGTCTCAAAAACAATGAATAGCATATGGAAAGATTGCTAAAAGAATGGTCGCCAATGGACAAGTCTCGAAAAAACTTTGTACCACATGGACAGGTTGTAAAACTAGTCGGTAGCATAAGCACATGTTGCTAAAAGAACGGTTCGCCAAAGGACATGCCTCAAAAACAATCAACAGCATACAGACAGGTTGAAAAAATACTGGGTAGCATATGGAGAGATCGCTAGAAAAACGGGACTCCAAAGGCCAAGTTTCAAAATATATGAAACTCACAACGACAGGTCGCTAAAAGAACGGATCGCCAAATGACAAGTGTCAGAAGACAAGAGTTAGAAATACTGTTTAA
Source organism: Lepisma saccharinum (assembly GCF_977018435.1). NCBI lineage: Eukaryota > Metazoa > Arthropoda > Insecta > Zygentoma > Lepismatidae > Lepisma > Lepisma saccharinum. Next base: position 42,081 of record NC_139239.1, on the reverse strand, counting down.
CATAAGGACGGGACACTTAAAGAACAGGACGCCCAAGGACAAGTCTCAAAAACACTTTCTACCATATGGACAATCATAAAAATCGTCTGTGGAATAAACACACCTTGCTAAAAGCCCGGGTTTCTGAAGGACAAGTCTCAAAAACACTTGGAACCATATGGACAGATCGGTAAAAGAACGGGTCGCCAAAGGACAAGTCTCAGAAAGTCTGTGTAGAATATGGAAAGGCCACAAATAAACCAGGTACATAAGGACAGTTGCTAAAAGAACGTGTCAACAAAGGACAAGTCTCAAAAAACTTTGTACGATATGGACAGATCGCTAAAAGAACATGTAGCCAAAGTACAAGTCTCAAAAACACTTTGTACCATAAGGACAGGTCATAAAAATAGTTTGTAGCATAAGGACATATTGCAAAAAAAAACTGGGTAGCATAAACACACTCCGCTAAAAGAACGGGTAGCCATAGACAAGTTTTTTTTAAAAAACTGTGTAGCACAGGGATAGGTCGCCAAAAGAACAGGTCGTCAAAGACCAAGATTCAAGAAAACAGTGCAGCAGCCCGGTCGCTGTAAAACAGACCGTCGAAAGAACGGTAGCCAAAGGGAGACCATTAAAACAACGTGTCATCAAAAGACAAGTCTCAAGAAGTCTGTGTAGCATAAAAGTAGGTCGCTAAAGGAAAGGGTCGCCAAGGGCAAAGTTTTATAAAATATGGGAGTCACAACGACAGGTCGCTAAATGAACGGATCACCAAAGAACAAGTGTCAGAAATACTGTTTAACATAAGGACAGGTCGCTTAAAGAACGGGTCGCCAAGGACAAAGTCTCAAAAAAAAATGAGACTTATAACGACACGTCGCTAAAAGAACAGATCGCCAAAAGACAAGTGTCAGAGGACAAGAGTCTGAAATACTCTTTAACATAAGGATAGGTAACTGAAAGAACGGATCGCCAATGCACAAGTCTCAAAAACACTATCTACCATATGAACAATCATAAAAATACTCTGAAGCATACAGACACCTTGCAAAAAGACAGGGTTACAAAAGGACAAGTTTCAAAAGCACCTTGTACCATATGAACCTATCGGTAAAAGAACGCATCACCAAAGTCTCAGAAAGACTGTCTAGAATATGCAAAGGCCACAAATAGAGAAGGTAGCATAAGGACAGTTGCTAAAAAAACAGTTCTCAAAAACACTTTTTACGATATGGACAGATCGCTAAAAGAACAGCTGGGAAAAGTACAAGTCTCAAAAAGACTGTAGCCCAAGAACAGGTTGCAAAAAGAACATGTCACAAAAGGACAATTCTCAAAAATAGTGTATAGCGTATGGAAAGGCTGCAATAAGACTGGGTTACAGAAGAACAACCAGCTAAAACAACAGGTCGCCAAAGAACAAGTCTCACAAACACGTTGTACCTATGGACAGGTCGTTAAAATAGTCGGTAGCATAAGCACACTTTGATAAAAGAACGGGTAGCCAAAGACAAGTCTCAAAAACACTGTGTAGCATAAGGACAAGTTTCAAGAAAACAGTGTAGCATAAGGACAAGTTTCAAGAAAACAGTGTAGCAGCAGGACAGAGCGTTAAAAGAATGGGTCGCGTAGGACAGACCGTTAAAAGAACGGTAGCTGTACGACAGACCGTTAAAAGAAGAGTAGCCGTACGACAGACCGTTAAAAGAACGGTAGCCTTACAACAGACCGTTAAAAGAACGGTAGTCGTACAACAGACCGTTAAAAGAACGGTGGCCGTACAACAGACCGTTAAAAGAATGGTCACCGTACGACAGACCGTTAAACAATGTGTCAGAAAAAGACAAGTCTCAGAAAGACTGTGTAGCATAAAGGCAAGTCGGTAAAGAAACGGGTAGCCAAGAGCAAAGTCTCAAAAAATATGGGTCGCAACGACAGGTCGCTAAAAGAATGGATGACCAAAGTGTCACAACCAATGTTTAGCATAAGAACAGGTTGCTTAAAGAACGGGACACTAAAGGACTAGTCTCAGAAATACTTTGTTCGATATGGACAGATCGCTAAAAGAAAAGGTGGGCCAAGTACAAATCTCAAAAATACTGAGCAGCATATGGAAAGGCTGCAAAAACACAACGGGCAGCATAAGGACGGGTCCCTAAAAGAATGTGTTGCCAAAGTACAAGTCTCAAAAAAACAGTAGCATAAAAACAGGTCACTAAAAGAACGGGTCACCAAAGGACAAGTCTAAAAATTAGTGTGTATTGTACAAAAAAGGCCGCAATAAGACTGGGTCGCAGAAGGACAGGCTGCTAAAAGTACAGATAGAAAAAAAACAACTTTAAAAAACATTTTGTACCATATGGACACGTTGCTAAAAGAACGGGCAACCAAAGGACAACATTCAAAAACACCTCAGACAATATGGACAGGTCGCCAAAGGACAAGTTTCAAAAACAATTTCTACCATGTGGACAATAGTAAAAAGAGTCGGTAGCATAAAGACAGGTCACTGAAAGAACATGTCGCAAAAAAAGACAAGACTCACAAACACTTTGTAGCATATGGACATGTCATGAAAATACACGGTAGTATAAGGACACGTTGCTAAAAGAACGGGTAGCCAAAGATAAGTCTCAAAAACACTGTGTAGCATAAGAATAGGTCGTCAAGAGAACGAGTCGCCAAAGAACAAGATTCAAGAAAACACTGTAGCTGTAGGACAGGCCATTAAAAGAACTGTCGCCGTAAGACAGAGCGTTCAAACAACGGTCGCCTTTTGATACAGCGTTAAAAGAACGGACACCAATAGACAAGACCGTTATAAGAACGGACGCCAATAGACAAGACCGTCAAAAAGAACTGTCTCCGTAGACAAGACCGTTAAAAGAACGGTTGACATAGACAAGATCATTAAAAGAACGGTCACCGTAGACAAGACCGTTAAAACAACGTGTCAGCAAAGGCCAAGTCTCAAAAAGAAAAGTAGCATCGGGGCAGTAAAACTAGTCTGTAGCATAAGGACAGGTCACTGAAAGAACAGGTCGCCAATGGACAAGTCTCAAAAACACTTTCTACCATATGGACAATCATAAAAATAGTCTGCAGCATAAAGACACCTTGCTAAAAGACCAGGTTTCCAAAGAACAAGTCTCAAAAACACTTTGAACCATATGGACAAGTTGTAAACGGACAGGGTAGCACATGGACAGGCCTTAAAACTAGTCTGTATCATAAGGACAGGTCATAAAAATAGTTTGTAGCATAAGGACATATTGCTAAAGAAACTGGTCGCTAAAGGGCAAGTCTCAAAAACAATGAGTAGCATATGGACAGGTTGAAAAAACTGGGAAGCATATGGAGAGATCGCTAAAAGAACGGGTCGCCAAAGTACAAGTCTCAAGAAGACTGCGTAGCATAAGAACAGGTCGCTAATAGAACGGGTCACCAAAAGACAAGTCTCAAAAATAGTCTATAGAGTATGCAAAGGCCGCAATAAGACTGGCTCAAAGAAGGACAAGCCGCTAAAACAAGAGGACGCCAAAAGACAAGTCTCACAAACACTTTGTATCAAATGGACAGGTTGTGGAAATAGTCTGTAACATAAGGACACGTTGCTAAAAAAAACTGGTTGCCAAAGGACAAGTCTCAAAAACACTTTCTACCTAATGGACAATCATAATAATCTTCAGTGGCATAAAGACACCTTGCTAAAAGACCAGGTTTCTGAAGGACAAGTCTCAAAAACACTTGGAACCATCTGGACAGATCGGTAAAAGAACATGTAGCCAAAGTACAAGTCTCAAAAACACTTTGTACCATAAGCACAGGTCATAAAAATAGTTTGTAGCATAAGGACATATTGCTAAAAAAAACTGGTCGCTAAAGACAATTCTCAAAAACAATGAGTAGCATATGGACAGGTTGAAAAAACTGGGAAGTATATGGAGAGATCGCTAAAAGAAAGGGTCGCCAAAGTACAAGTCTCAAAAAGACTGCGTAGCATAAGAACAGGTCACTAAAAGAAAGGGTCAGCAAAGGACAAGTCTCAAAAATAGTGTATAGCGAATGGAAAGGCCGCAATAAGACTGTGTCACAGAAAGAACTGCTAAAAGAACAGGTAGCCACAGGACAAGTCTCACAAACATTTTCTACCATATCGACAGGTCGTGAAAGTAGTAGGTAGCATAAAGACACGTTGCTAAAAGAACGGCTAACCAAAGGACAAGTCTCGAAAAAAACTTTGTACCACATAGCCAGGTTGTAAAGCTAGTCGGTAGCATAAGCACACCTTGCTTAAAGAACAAGTCGCCATAAGCCAAGATTTAAAAAATATGGGACTCGCAACGACATTACGCTAAATGAACGTATCACCAAAGTACAAGTGTCAGAGGACAAGTGTCAGAAATACTCTTTAACATAAGGACAGGTCGCTTAAAGAATGGGACGCCAAAGGACAAGTCTAAAAAACAAATTCTTCAATATGGAGAATCATAAAAATTGTCTGCAGCATAAAGACGCCTTGCTAAAAGACTGGGTTTCCAAAGAACGAGTCTCAAAAACGCTTTGGACAAGTTGTAAATGGACTGGGTAGCATATGGACATGTCTTAAAACTAGTCCGTATCAGGTCACTGAAAGAAAGGTTCGCCAAAGGACAAGTCTCAAAAACAATGAATAGCATACGGACAGGTTAAAAAAAACTGGGTGGTATATGGAGAGAACGCTAAAAGAATGGGTCGCCAAAGAACAAGTCTCAAAAATACTGTGTAGCATATGGAAAGGCTGCAGCTGCAAAAACAGATGGTTGCTGAACAACAGGCCGCCAAAAGAATGGGTCGCCAAAGGACAAGTCTCAAAAACAATGAATAGCATATGGACAGGTTGAAAAAAACTGGGTGGCATATGGAGAGATCGCTACAAGAATGAGTCGCCAAGAACAAATCTCGAAAAAGCTTTCACCCACATGGACAGGTTGTAAAACTAGTCCGTAACATAAGCAAACGTTGCTAAAAAAAAACTGGTTGCTAAAGGACAAGTCTCAAAAGCAATGAGTAGCACATGGACAGGTAGAAAAAAGACTGGGTAGCATATGAAGAGATCTCTAAAAGAACGGGTCGCCAAAGGCCAAGTGTCAGAAATACTGTTTAACATAAGGACAGGTCGCTTAAAGAACGGGACGCTAAAGGACAAGTCTCAGAAAGACTGTGTACCATATGGCCAGGTCGTAAAACTAGTCTGTAGCATAAGGACAGATCACTGAAAGAACGGGACGCTAAAGGACAAGTCTCAGAAAGACTGTGTACCATATGGCCAGGTCGTAAAACTAGTCTGTAGCATAAGGACAGATCACTGAAAGAACGGGACGCTAAAGGACAAGTCTCAGAAAGACTGTGTACCATATGGCCAGTTCGTAAAACTAGTCTGTAGCATAAGGACAGATCACTGAAAGAACGGGTCGCCAAGGGACAAGTCTCAAAACGACTGTGTACCATAAAGACAGATCGCTAAAAGACAGGTCTCCAGAGCCAGATTCTAAGAAACACTGTGTAGTATATCGAAAGGCTGTAAAAAGACTGGATGGCAGAAGAACAGGCTGCTAAAAACAAGTCTCACAAAGACTGTAGCATATAGAAAGCCGCAAAAAGACTGCGTAGCATAAAGACAGGTCACTGAAAGAACATGTCGCAAAAAAAGACAAGACTCAAAAACACTGTGTAGCATAAGTATAGGTCGCCAAGAGAACAAGTCACCAAAGGACAAGATTCAAGAAAAAAGTGTATCGGCAGGTCATGGTAGGACAGGCCCTTAAAAGAACTGTCGCCGTAAGACAGAGTGTTAAAGCAACGGTCTCCGTTAGAGCGTTAAAAGAACGGACGTCAATAGACAAGACCATTAAAAGAACGGTCTCCGTAGACAAGACCGTTCAAAGAACGGTCTCCGTAGACAACACCGTTAAAAGAACGGTCGCGGTAGACAAGATCGTTAAAAGAACGTGTCAGCAAAAGCCAAGTCTCAAAAAGACAAGTAGCATCAGGGCAGTAAAACTAGTCTGCAGCATAAAGACAAGTGACTGAAAGAACAGGTCGCCAATGGACAAGTCTCAAAAACACTTTCTACCATATGGACAATAGTAAAAATAGTTGGTAGCATAAGGACACGTTGCTGAAAGAATGGGCAACCAAAGGAAAACACATAAAAACACTTTGGACAGGTCGCAAAAAGAAGTCTCAAAAATACTGTGTAGCATATGGGAAGGCTGCAAAAACAGTGGGTTGCTGAAAGACAGGCCGCCGAAAGAATGGGTCGCCAAAGGACATAACTCAAAAACAATGAATAGCATATGGACAGGTTGAAAAAACTGGGAAGCATATGGAGAGATCGCTAAAAGTACGGATCGCCAAAGTACAAGTCTCAAGAAGACTGCGTAGTATAAGAACAGGTCACTAAAATAACGGGTCAGCAAAGAACAAGTCTCAAAAATAGTGTATAGCGTATGGAAAGCTCGAAATAAGACTGTGTCACAGAAAGAACTGCTAAAAGAACAGGTAGCCAAAGGACAAGTCTCGCAAACATTTTGTACCGTATCGACAGGTCGTGAAAATAGTAGGTAGCATAAAGTCACATTGCTCGAAAAACTTTGTACCACAAGGACAGGTTGTAAAACAATAGCATAAGCACACGTTGCTAAAAGAACGGGTCGCCAAAGGCCAAGTGTCAAAAAATATGGGACTCACAACTACAGGACGCTAAATGAACGGATCACCAAAGGACAAGTGTCAGAGGACAAGTGTCAGAAATACTCTTTAACATAAGGACAGGTCGCTCAAAGAACGGGACGCCAAAGGACAAGTCTCAAAAACACTTTCTGCAATATGGACAATCATAAAAATAGTCTGCAGCATAAAGACACCTTGTTAAAAGACCAGGTTTCCAAAGGAAAAGTCTCAAAAACACTTTGCACCATATGGACGAGTTGTAAAAGGACTGGGTAGCATATAAAGAGTTCACTAAAAGAACGGCTGGCCAAAGAACAATTCTCAAAAACACTTTCTACCATATGGACAATCGTAAAAATAGTCTCTAGCAAAAAAACATGTTGCTAAAAGTCCGGGTTTCTAAAGGAGAAGTCTCAAAAACACTTGGTACCATATGGACAGATGGATAAAAAATGGGTCGCCAAAGGACAAGTCTCAGAAGACTGCAGAATATGTAAAAGCCACAAATATACCAGGTAGCATAAGGACAGTAGCTACAAGAAAGGGTCAATAAAGGGCAAGTCTCTAAAGCACTGTGTACGATATGGACAGATCGTAAAAGAAAAGGTGGCCAAAGTACAAGTCTCAAAAACACTTTGTACCATATGCACAGGTCATAAAAATAGTTTGTTGCATAAGGACATATTGCTAAAAAAACCTGGTCGCTAATGGACATGTCTCAAAATCAATGAGTAGCATATGGAGAGGTTAGAAAAAAGACTGGGTAGCATATGTAGATATCGCTAAAAGAACGCATCGCCAAATTACAAGTCTCACAAACACTTTAAAATATGGACAATCGCAAAAATGGTCGAATGCATAAGGACACCTTGATAAAAAAAAAGGACAAATCTTAAAAATACTTTGAACCATATTGACAGTTTGTAAAAAGACTGGGTAGCATGTGGACAGGTTGCTAAAAGAATGGGTGGCCAAAGAACAAGTCTCAAAAACACTTTGTCCCACATAGACAAGTCTAAAAAAGACTGTAGCATAAGGATAGGTCGCAAAGAGATTGGGTCAACAAAGGACAAGATTCAAGAAAACAGTGTAGCAAAGGTCGCCGTAAGACAGACCTTTAAAAGAATGATTGTCATAGGACAGACCGTTTAAAAGTGTTAGCAAAAGACAAGTCCCAAAAACACATTGCACCATATGGACAGATCGGTAAAAGAAAGGGACCCCAAAAGACAAGTCTCAGAAAGACTGTGTAGAATATGGAAAGGCCACATATAGACCAGTTAGCATAATGACAGATCACCAAAGGACAAGTCTCAAAAACACTTTATACAATATGGACATATGGCTAAAAGAATACGTGGCCAAAGTACGAGTCTCAAAAACACTTTGTACCATATGAACAGGTCGTAAAAATAGTTTGTAGCATATGGAAATGCTGCAAAAAGAACGGGCAATATGAGGAGAGGTCGCTAAAAGATTGGGAGGGAAATTACAAGTTTCAAAAAGACTGTGTAGCATAAGAACAGGTTGCTAAAAAAACGGTTCGCCAAAGGACAAGTCTCACAAAAGCTTTGTACCATATGAACATGTGAAAATAGTCGGTAGCACAAGGACACATTGCTAAAAGAACGGGTCGCCAAAGGACAAGTCTCACAAAATCTTTGTACCATATGGACATGTCGTGAAAATAGTCGGTAGCATAAGGACAGTTGCTAAAAGAATGGGTCACATAAGAACAAGTCTCAAAAACACTTTGTACGATATGAACAGATCGCTAAAAGAACAGGTGGCCAAAGTACAAGTCTCACAAAAACTTTGTACCAAATCGACATGTTGTCAAAATAGTCTGTAACATAAGGACACCTTGCTAAAAAAAACTGATTGCCAAAGGACAAGTCTAAAAACAATCAGTAGTTCAAGGACAGGTTAAAAAGAAGACTGGGTAGCATATGGAGACATCGCTAAAACAACGGGTCACAGAAGGACAAATCTCACAAACACTGTAAAATATGGACAATCGTAAAAATAGTCGGAAGCATAAGGACATGTTGCTAAAACAACGGGTTGCTAAAGGACAAATCTCAAAAAGACCTTGTAACATATGGACAGTTCGTAAAAACAGTGTGTAGCATGTGGACAGGTCCTAAAAGAATGGTTGGGCAAAGGACAAATCTCAAAAATACTGTGTAGCATATGGAAAGGATGGAAAAACACCGGGCAGCATAAGGACGGGTCCCTAAAAGAACGTGTCGCCAAAGTACAGTCGCAAAAAGATTGTGTAGCATAAGAAGAGTTCACTAAAACAACGGGTCTCCAAAGGACTAGTCTCAAAATTAGTGTGTAGTGTATAAAAAACGTTGCAATAAGACTGGGTTCGCAGAAGGACAGGGTTCTAAAAGGACAGATAGCCAAAAACATTTTGTACCATATGGACAGGTCGTGAAAATAGTCGGTACTATAAGGACACGTTGCTAAAATAATGGGCAACCAAAAGACAACACTCAAAAAAATTTGGACAATATAGACAGGTCGCAAGAAGACTGGGTCGCCAAATTACAAGTCTCAAAAATACTGTGTAGCATATGGAAAGGCTGAAAAACAATGGGTTGCCAAACGACAGGCCACCAAAAGAACGGGACGCCAAAGGACGAGTCTCAAAAACACTTTCTGCCATATGGACAATCATAAAAATAGTCAGTAACATAAAGATACCTTGCTAAAAGGACGGGTTTCAAAAGAACAAGTCTCAAAACACTTTGTACGATATGCACAGGTCTTAAAACTAGTCTGTAACATAATGACATGTGACTAAAAGAAAGCGTCGCTAATGGACAAATCTCAAAAAGACTGTGTAGCATAAGGACAGATCGTTAAAAGACAGGTCGTCAAAGCATGAGTCTAAGAAACACTCTGTAGCATATGGAAAGGCTGAAAAAAGACAGGGTAGCATAAAGACAGGTGACTGAAAGAACCGGTCACCAAAATCCAAATCTAAAAAACACTTTCTACCATATGGACAATCGTAAAAATAGTCTGTAGCATAAAGACAGCTTGCTAAAAGACAAAGTTAATAAAGGGCAAGTCTCAAAAACACCTTGTACCATATGGACCTATCGGTAAAAGAACTGGTCATCAAAGGACAAGTCTCAGAAAGACTGTCTACAATATGCAAAGGCCACAAATAGACCAGGTAGCATAAGGACAGTTGCTAAAAGAACAGGTCACCAAAGGACAAGTCTCAAGAACACTTTGTACGATATGAAGACATCGCTAAAAGAACAGCTGACCAAAGTACAAGTCTCAAAAAAACTGTGTAGCCTCAGAACAGGTTGCAAAAAGAACAGGTCGTTAAAAGGACAAGTCTCAAAAATAGTGTATAGCGTCTGGAAAGGCTGCAATAACACTGGGTCAAAGAAGGACTTGCCGCTAAAACAACAGGTCGCCAAAAGACATGTCTCAGGAACAATTTGCATTATATGGACAGGTCGTTAAAATAGTGTGTAGCATAAGGACACGTTGCTAAAACAACAGGTCGCTAAAGAACAAATCTCAAAAATATTTTGTACCATATCGACAGTTCTTAAAGAGACTGGGTATCATGTGGACAGGTCGCTAAAAGAACAGCTGGACAAAGAACAAATCTCAAAAACAATTTGTACCATATGGACAGGTCGTAAAAATAGTTCGTAGCATAAGCACACTTTGTTAAAAGAACGTGATCCAAAGGACAAGTTTCAAAAACACATTGAACGATATGGACAGATCGCTAAAAGAACGGGTCACCAAGGGATAAGTCTCAAAAACACTATGTACCATATAGACAGGTCACCAAAAAAGTTTGTAGCTTAAGGACATATTGCTAAAAAAAACTAGTCGCCAATGGACAAGACTCAAAAATGCTGTGTAGCATATGGAAAGGACACAAAAAGACTGGACAGCATAAGGACAGGTCACCTAAAGAACGGGTCACCAAAGTACAGGTCTCAAAAAGACTGTGTAGCCTAAGAACAGGTCGCTAATTGAATGGGTCACCAAAACACAAGTCTCAAAAATAGTGTATAGAGTATGGAAAGGCCCCAATAAGACTGGGTGACAGAAGGACAAGCTGCTAAAAACAGAACGCCAAAGGACAAGTCTCACAAACACTTTGTATCAAATGGACAGGTTGTGAAAATAGTCTGTAACATAAGGACACATTGCTAAAAAAAACTGGTTGCCAGAGGACAAGTCTCAAAAACAATCAGTAGCATAAGGACAGGTTGAAAAAAGACTGGGTAGCATATGGAGAGATCAATAAAACATCGGGTCGCCGAAGGACAAGTCTCACAAACACAGCAAAATATGAACAATCGTAAAAATAGTCGGAAGCATAAGGATACATTGCTAAAACAATGGGTTGCTAAAGGACAAATCTCAAAAATACTTTGTACCATATGGTGAGATCGTATAAACACTGGGTAGCAAGTGGACAAGTTGCTAAAAGAACGGGTGGCCAAAAAACAAGTCTCAAAAACACCTTGTACCATATAGACAGGTCATAAAAATAGTTTGTAGCATAAGGACATATTGCTAAAAAAAACTGGTCGCTAAAGGACAAGTCTCAAAAACAATGAGTAGCATATGGAAAGGTTGAGAAAAGACTGGATAGCATAAGCAAACTCTGCAAAAAAAACGGGTAGCCATAGACAAGTTTTTTAAAAAACTGTGTAGAATAGGGAAAGGTAGCAAAAGAACGGGTCGTCAAGGAACAAGATTCAAGAAATCAGTGTAGCAGCCCGGTCGCTGTAAAACAGAGCATCGAAAGAACGGTAGCCAAAGGGAGAACATTAAAACAACGTGTCATCAAAAGACAAGTCTCAAAGAGTCTGTGTAGCTTAAAAGCAGGTCGCTAAAGGAAAGGGTCGCCAATGGCAAAGTCTCCAAAAATATGGGAGTCACAACGACAGGTCGCTAAAAGAACGGATCACCAAAGTACAAGTGTCAGAAATACTGTTTAACATAAGGACAGGTCGCTTAAAGAATGGGTCGCCAAGGGCAAAGTCTCAAAAATTATGAGACTCATAACGACAGATCGCTAAAAGAATGGATCGCCAAAGGACAAGTCTCAAAACACTATCTACCATATGAACAATCATAAAAATAGTCTGAAGCATAAAGACATCTTGCTAAAAGACCGGGTTTCAAACGAACAAGTCTCAAAACACTTTGTACCATACGAACTGGTTGTAAAATGACTGGGTAGCATTTTGACAGATCTTAAAACTAGTCTGTAGCATAAGGACATGTCACTGAAAGAAAGGGTCGCCAAGGGACAAGTCTCAAAAAGACTGTGTAGCATAAGGACAGATCGTTAAAGGACAGGTCTCCAAAGCATGAGTCTAAGACAGACTGTGTAGCATATGGAAAGGCTTCAAAAAGACAGGGTAGCATAAAGACACGTCACTGAAAGAACGGGTCACCAAAATACAAATCTCAAAAACACTTTCTACCATATGGCCAATCGTAAAAATAGTCTGTAGCATAAAGACATCTTGCAAAAAGACAGGGTTACTAAAGGACAAGTCTCAAAAACACCTTGTTCCATATGGACCTAACGGAAAAAGAACGCGTCACCAAAGGACAAGTCTCAGAAAGACTGTCTAGAACATGCAATGCCACAAATAGACCAGGTAGCATAAGGACAGTTGCTAAAAAAAACAGGTCTCAAAAACACTTTGTACGATATGGACAGATCGCTAAAAGATCAGCTGGGAAAAGTACAAGTCTCAAAAAGACTGTGTATCCCAAGAACAGGTCACAAAAAGAACAGGTCACAAAAGGACAACTCTCAAAAATAGTGTATAGCGAATGGAAAGGCTGCAATAAGACTGGGTTACAGAAGAACATGCTGCTAAAACAACAGGTTGCCAAAGGACAAGTCTCACAAACACGTTGTACCTATGGACAGGTCATTAAAATAGTCGGTAGCATAAGCACACTTTGCTAAAAGAACAAGTAGTCAAAGACAAGTCTCAAAAAACTGTGTAGCATAAGGACAAGTTTCAAGTAAAGAGTGTAGCGTAAGGACAAGTTTCAAGTAAACAGTGTAGCATAAGGACAAGTTTCAAGAAAACAGTGTAGCGGCAGGACTGAACGTTAAAAGAACGGGTCGCGAAGGACAGACCGTTAAAAGAAATGCCGCGTTAGAAAACACCGTTAAAAGAACGGTCGCCGTAAGACAGACCGTTAAAATAACGGCCGCCATAGAAAACACCGTTAAAAGAACGGTCGCCGAACGACAGACTGTTAAAAGAATGGTAGCCGTACGACAGACCGATACGATATGAACAGAAAGCTAAGAGAACAGGTGGACAAAGTACAAGTCTCAAAAAGACTGTGTAGACTCAGAAGAGGTCGCAAAAAGAACAGGTCACCAAAGGAAAAGTCTCAAAAATAGTGTAAAGTGTCTGAAAAGGCTGCAGTAATACTGGGTCAAACAAGGACTTGCCGCTAAAACAACAGGTCGCCAAAGGACAAGTCTCAGAAACACTTTGTATTATATGGACAGGTCTTAAAAATAGTCTGTAGCATAAGGACACGCTGCTAAGACAACAGGTTGCTAAAGAACAACTCTCAAAAATATTTTGTACCATATTGACAGTTCCTAAAAAGACAGTTCCAAAAAAACAAGTCTCAAAAACACATTGTACCATAAGTACTGATTATAAAAACACAGGGTAGCATATAGACAGTTCGCAAAAAGAACGGCTGGCCAAAGGAAAAGTCTCAAAAATTTGGTACCATATGGACAGATGTGTAAAAAAAACGGGTCGCTAAAGGACAAGTCTCAGAAAGACTTTGTAGAATGTGGAAAGGCCACATATAGACCAGGTAGCATAAGGACAGTTGGCAAAGGAACAGATCACCAAAGGACAAGTCTCAAAAACACTTTCTACAATATGGACAGATGGCTAAAAGAATAGGTGGCCAAAGTACAAGTCTCAAAAACACTTTGTACCATATGGACAGGTCGTAAAAAAAGTTAGTAGCATATGGAAAGGCTGCAAAAACACCGGGCAACATTAGGATAGGTCGCTAAAAGATTGGGTCGCAAATTACAAGTCTCAAAAAGACTGTGTAGCATAAGAACAGGTGAAAAAAAACGGAAGCATAACAACCGGTCGCTGAAACAACGAGTCGCCAAAGTACAAGTCTCAGAAATACTGTGTAGCATAAGGACACGTTGCTAAAAGAATGTGTGGCCAAAGAACAAATCTCAAAAATACCATGTAGCATATGGAAAGGACACAAAAACACCGGCCAGCATAAGGACAGGTCGCTTAAAGAATGGGTCGCCAAAATACAGGTTTCAATAGAGAATGTTTAGCCTAAGAACAGGTCGCTAAAAGAACGGGTCACCAAAAGACAAGTCTCAAAAATAGTGTATAGAGTATGGAAAGGCTGCAATACGACTGGGTCACAGAAGGACAAGCCGCTAAAACAACAGGACGCCAAAGGACAAGTCTCACAACCACTTTGTACCAAATGGACAGGTTGTGAAAATAGTCTGTAACATAAGGACACCTTTCTAAAAAAAACTGGTTGCCAAAGGACAAGTCTAAAAAACAATCAGTAGCTCAAGGACAGGTTAAAAAAAGACTGGGTAGCATATGGAGACATCGATAAAACAACGGGTCACTGAAGGACAAGTCTCACAAACACTGTAAAATATGGACAATCGTAAAAATAGTCGGAAGCATAAGGACACGTTGCTAAAACAACGGGTTGCTAAAGGACAAATCTCAAAAATACTGTGTAGCATATGGAAAGGCTGCAAAAACGCCGGGCAGCATAAGGACGGGTCCCTAAAAGAACATGTCGCCAAAGTACAGTCGCAAAAAGACTGTGTAGCATAAGAACAGGTCACTAAAAGAACGGGTCACCAAAGGACTAGTCTCAAAATTAGTGTGTAGTGTATAAAAAAGGCCGCAATAAGACTGGGTTCGCAGAAGGACAGGCTTCTAAAAGGAGAGATAGCCAAAGGACAAGTCTCAAAAACATTTTGTACCATATGGACAGGTCGCGAAAATAGTCGGTACTATAAGGACACGTTGCTAAAACAATGGGCAACCAAAAGACAACACTCAAAAATACTTTGGACAATATGGACAGGTCGCAAAAAGACTGGGTCGCCAAAGGACAGGTCTCAGAAATACAGTGAAGCATATGGAAAGGATGCAAAAACAGTGGGTTGCCAAACGACAGGCCGCCAATAGAATTGGTCGCCAAAGGACAAGTCTCAAAAACCATGAATACCATATGCACAGTTTGAAGAAGAAGACTGGGTAGCATATGGAGAGAAAGCCAAAAGAACATGTCGCCAAAGGACAACTCTCGAAAAAACACAATACCACATGGACAGGTTGTAAAACTTGTCAGTAGCATAAGGACAGGTCACTTCAAGAACGGGATGCTAAAGAACAAGTCTCAAAAAGACTGCGTACCATATGGAAAGATCGCTAAAAAAACAGGTGGCCCAAGCACAAGTCTCAAAAACAATGAATAGCATAAGGACAGCTTGAAAAAAGACTGGGTAGCATATGGAGAGATCACTAAAAGAACGGGTCGCCAAAGTACAAGTCTGAAGAAGACTGCGTAGCATAAGAACAGGTCACTAAGAGAAAGGGTCAGCAAAGGACAATCTCAAAAATAGTGTATAGCATATGGAAAGGCCGCAATAAGACTGTGTCACAGAAAGAACTGCTAAAAGAACAGGTTGCCAAAGGACAAGTCTTACAAACATTTTGTACCATATCGCCAGGTCGTGAAAATAGTAGGTAGCATAAAGACACATTGCTAAAAGAACGGACAACCAAAGGACAAGTCTCGAAAAAACTTTGTACCACATGGACAGGTTGTAAACCTAGTCAGTAGCATAAGCACACGTTGCTAAAGAACGGGACGCCAAAGGCCAAGTTTCAAAAAATATGGGACTCACAACGACAGGACGCTAAATGAACGTATCACCAAAGGACAAGTGTCAGAAATACTCTTTAACATAAGGAAAGGTTGCTCAAAGAACGGGACGCCAAAGGACAAGTTTCAAAAACACTTTCTGCAATATGGACAATCATAAAAATAGTCTGCAGCATAAAGACACCTTGCTAAAAGACCAGGTTTGCAAAGAAAAAGTCTCAAAAACACTTTGTCCCACATAGACAAGACTAAAAAAGACTGTTACATAAGGATAGGTCGCAAAGAGAATGGGTGAAGAAAGGACAAGATTCAAGAAAACAGTGTAGCAGAGGTCGCCGTAAGACAGACCTTTAAAAGAATGATTGTCATAGGACAGACCGTTAAAACGTGTTAGCAAAAGACAAGTCTTACAAAAGCTTTGTACCATATGGACATGTGAAAATAGTCGGTAGCATAAGGACACATTGCTAAAAGAACGGGTCGCCAAAGGACAAGTCTTACAAAAGCTTTGTACCATATGGACATGTCGTGAAAATAGTCGGTAGCATAAGGACAGTTGCTAAAAGAACGGGTCACCAAAAAACAAGTCTCAAAAACACTTTGTACGATATGAACAGATCGCTAAAAAAACAGGTGGCCAAAGTACAAGTCTCAAAAAGACTGTGTAGCCTCAGAACAGGTCACCAAAGGACAAGTCTCAAAATTAGTGTATAGCGTCTTGAAAGGCTGCAATAACACTGGGTCAAAGAAGTACTTGCCGGTAAAACAACAGGTCGACAAAGGACAAGTCTCACAAACACTTTGTACAGTCATGTTCAAAAAATCTGTCGCATGGATTTTTTCTATGACCAACGTCTTACGAAATTATGTTGGTAGCTCTGAAACAAGGAAGTGTTGTGAAATATACGATCCTCCAATCAGAGTGAAGTTCAATTCTGAGGAGCAGGAGGCGTGACTCACGGTCTTGTCCAGAGGAGGTTTAACCAATGCAGCATTTCCAAATATGAGATAACGTCCCCATTGGTGAAATATTGTTTCAATAATGCGAATCCGCAGAAAGATTGCGCAAAAGTTTACTTTGTCGTTTTAATGCTTTTAATCGTTTCAAATTAGTATTAAATTGTCCCAATTATAGTTCATGAACTTAATAAAATGTATTCATGTATGTGTTTGACAATCATATATCACTCATTAGAACAATTTTCACATTGTTTTCGCTACGTGAGATGACATTTCATTTACATTTACGATAAAATAGTGGTTTGGGTGTAATAACGGTTTTCGTTAATTAATTTAGAAATGCATTTTTATTTGTTGAGTTAATGATTAGGTTAATTTGTTATTTCTCGCGAAAAGAGGAAACCACAGCTGAAAGAAAATACACAACTTGTATTATTGAGGTCAAGAGTTCGTTTTAACATCACTTTTTGCACACACAGGATAATCACGACTCGGGATACATTTAAATTGGAATCTGAAACATTATGCGACCTGACTGGAACTCGGGAAAGGAAACACCGATTACAAGACGTCGATACATTACCACTTGGTCTGGCGAATGCCAATAATAATGAGGGGTTGTGGGAGTGGGAGAGGGGTGACGGAAAGTAGAAAATAAATAGTATTTTTGGGGGTATTTAATGTTATATTTATACACATAGAAACCTAAGAAAATATTTATTTTGATACTTGTGTGTGGGGGTGGGGAAGGGGGAAAAGAGAGGGACAGAAAGATATTGGGAGAGATGGGACGAAGAGTTGATTGTGGAAAATGTTTTATTTGACGTTCAGTAATAAAAACAATCAAATCAATGATGATTATCTTATAAATACCATATTTAATGTAAATTTGTTTTAAAAATGGGGGCGCGGAGCTGTGTGTTTTACGTCCAGTGCAGGATAACAAGTGGAGACACATAGTGGTTCGTATCTCACTTTAAACTGTAGGTCCAGGCCCCATTAGCCTATCTATGTATAACGTGGATTTGGAATTCAGTAGAAAATAACGTCGATGTAGTATTTTGGATTTTAGATGCGTTGAGACCACTAAAATTTCCAATTCTTATAATAAGAAACCTGTCCTCATATTACCATTTTGAAAGAGAGAGAGAGAGTTAATTGTATAATCTTTCGTTGTTAGTTTCAAAGAAGACTAATTCAAATAGTAACAATGGGAACGAATAAAGCTTACGAAAAGTTTTTGCCACCGTGCGGATTTGAACCTACGACCAATAGAGTGACAACCCAGTGCGATAACCACTACCCCACAAGTTCGTTCCTTCTTACGGCATGATTATGAGTTAAGACCAATTCGTTCAATATGCATTAGAAATATAATCCCCAGCCGCCTCTTTATAAACAACACACCCAAACGCTCCTTTGTAGCAAATGAAAAGCAGACTGTCTAGTAAATCGCATGCCATGTATTATTTTGAGCTCCTAGGTTTTGGAAAGTGAAAATAAAAAAGTATGTAACATTAAATTAATAATTGTTGACTTCTTTGAATATTATTTCATGACTCTTTTCTACTTACTCCAATGAAACTTTTGTCTACTGTTTTCAGTAGATCAATAGGTGTTTTGAAACATCTACTGTGTTCAGATTTTCAAAAAGATATAAATACAAAAGAATAATAAGGGGTATGAAATTAATATTTACAGCCAAAATATTAAACTTAACATATTATACACTATACTGAATAAATTAATTTCACTTGCAGTTTCTCTACTGTACTCGTATCAGTAGATCAATAGGTGTTTTGAAACATCTATGTTAAGATTTTTTTAAATTTGAATAACAATTTGTGTGCCTGAAAACTTAGGGTATTTTACACCTGTCACGCTATACGGGGTCCAGCCCCTTATCATGACAAAAATAAAAGCGTGTCTGAAAACTAAAATATCCCTACCTGGGTTAAAAGCTGAGCCTGTAAAGCGACAGACAGTCAGCACAAACAAGGACAACACACATGCAGTCCTACAAAGATTATACTAACAGTAGGTCCAGTCACCAGAGCCTCGTTAGTCTGCAAAATGCAGTTCAGGGTGTACTACATGGAAGTGAGGTTGGTTTAAATTTTAAATAGATATAAAAACGAATTGTTAGTAAGGATGAATAAAAAGTTATATTTACAGCTAACATGCTGAGCTAAACACACTACAAGGGTGTAAGGGATGACCTTCCACAAAGTATGTACACCCAATTGTTGCTTCCAAGTAGTACACCCTGGACTTCAGTTTGAAGACAAACGAGGTTCTGGCGACTGGCCCCATGGCCAGTATAATTTTCTGTGTTGTCCTGTGTTTGGTCCTTGTGGGTGCTGAGTACCTCTTTGCAGTCTCAGTTTTTAACCGAATTCAGAATATTTTAATATTTTAGTTACAACAAGACGTTACAGTTATGTTATTTTAGTTCTGATAAGGGGCTGGACCCCGTATAAAGGGACAGGTGCAAAATAGCCTAAGTGCTGACGCACCCAAAATTTTGAATTCAAATTGAAATTCAAACACACTACATGCAATATTACATGTATTACTGAAGAGAATATTTCACTTGTAGTTCCTCAACTGTAATTACACATTAGGCTTACTGAAAGTGTTCAGTAGGAAATCATTGATTTTGAGTAGATTTCCGAGAGACACAGTAGAGTACTACAATTGATAACAGTAGAGTACTACAATTGATAACAGTAGATTCTGTCTACTGTAAACAGTAGAAATTACGTAGGTTTATAACGATGATGAGAATGAAACAGAGGTAAAAACAATGATAACGAAATGCAGAAGCGACCTGGAGCAAACAGGAAC
Source organism: Lepisma saccharinum (assembly GCF_977018435.1). Taxonomy (NCBI): domain Eukaryota; kingdom Metazoa; phylum Arthropoda; class Insecta; order Zygentoma; family Lepismatidae; genus Lepisma; species Lepisma saccharinum. The sequence goes on along the minus strand of NC_139239.1, from coordinate 22,623 downwards.
GTAGAATGTCTGGCAGCGAGACGCAAGAGTTGATCAAGCGATTGTAGCATCAAATTTAGCTTAGAGCTCATAATTGATATTTCTACATGAGCTCAACATACAAGTTACATACAATGAGAGAATTGAATTGAGTTTACATCTCACGTGATATGAGTCGAAACTATTGTTGCACATTGAACTGTGAAGTGAATCAATATTCAATTCGATTAACTAGTGAATGGTGATGTGCTGAGATTTTGTAACGAGATGTGCCAAATGGCTGACAGCATAATAACATATGGACACATTGATTTAATATATTTGAACAATCTTATAACATACAATTTTGCATGAAATTTTTATCTTGAATCTACATCACTTCATTGCAAAGGCTACAAGGCATTTTATGGGTTGTAAAATTCTGTGTTCGATTCACCGTTCGGTTAACTCTGCGATTTTTATTTCTTATTAAACCGAAAAATTATTTATTGCATTTTACTTATTACGAAAATTCGTATATTATTTGCTTTTCGAAATGTAGAGAATATATTGTTTTCATGCTTTTTACAAGAGTACAACTATGCATGGTGAACAAAAAATAATGTAATATAAATACTATTCACAAAAGGATGTCAATAGTATTTATTTGTTTTGTTTCTTGATAATTTTCCCTAAAATAAAAATGTATAACTTTTGCTGTACATGACATTTCATCGAATATGACACATGGATCATTCTTATGCAAATCCTAGTAAAATGATGAGAAATTCAAAAACATATTCTGAAAAAGTATTTTCAAAAATAACATTAAAAAATCATTAGAAAGGAAAAATATATAATATTTTTATTTCTTTCAATTTCAATTATATTAATCGAACAGAAGTCAAACTTATAATCTTCGGCGTGTAATACTGATAGCCAATCATCGAACCACTTTACCATCATAAAATAAATTGAAGTATTTTTCTCAGAAATTGCTGGCTAATACACGCTGGAACCTTGCCATACGAATACCTACCCTACCACTACAAGAAGCCACAACCCCAATTCTCGAAGCTGTAGCCTCTCCATGTAAAACGATTGCGTCGTAAATATAGTAGATTTTGCTTAAATGTTTTGTGACATTCATACCACCTTTATTTCATTTGCTACAAAGGAGCGTTTTGGTGTGTTGTTTATAAAGAGGCGGCTGGGGATTATATTTGTAATGCATATTGAACGAATTGGTCTTAACTCATAATCATGCCGTAAGAAGAAACAAACTTGTGGGGTAGTGGTTATCGCACTGGGTTGTCACTCTAATGGGCGTAGGTTCAAATCCGCACGGTGGCAAAAACTTTTCGTAAGCCTTATTCGTTCCCATTGTTACTATTTGAATTAGACTTCTTTGAAACTATCAACGAAAGATTATACAATTAACTCTCCACTTGTTATCCTGCACTGAACGTAAAACAAACAGCTCCGCGCCCCCATTTTTAAAACAAATTTACATTAAATATGGTATTTATAAGATAATCATCATTGATTTGATTGTTTTTATTACTGAACGTCAAATAAAACATTTTCCACAATCAACTCTTCGTCCCATCTCTCCCAATATCTTTCTGTCCCTCTCTTTTCCCCCTTCCCCACCCCCCACACACATGTATCAAAATAAATATTTTCTTAGGTTTCTATGTGTATAAATATAACATTAAATACCCCCAAAAATACTATTTATTTTCTACTTTCCGTCACCCCTCTCCCACTCCCACAACCCCTTATCATTATTGGCATTCGCCAGACCAAGTGGTAATGTATCGACGTCTTGTAATCGGTGTTTCCTTTCCCGAGTTCCAGTCAGGTCGCATAATGTTTCAGATTCCAATTTAAATGTATCACGAGTCGTGATAAACCTGTGTGTGCAAAAAGTGATGTTAAAACGAACTCTTGACCTCAATAATACAAGTTGTGTATTTTCTTTCAGCTGTGGTTTCCTCTTTTCGCGAGAAATAACAAATTAACCTAATCAAATAACTCAACAAATAAAAATGCATTTCTAAATTAATTAACGAAAACCGTTATTACACCCAAACCACTATTTTATCATAAATGTAAATGAAATGTCATCTCACGTAGGGAAAAAATGTGAAAATTGTTCTAATGAGTGATATATGATTGTCAAACACATACATGAATACATTATATTAAGTTCATGAACTATAATTGGGACAAATTTAATACTAATTTGAAACGATTAAAAGCATTAAAACGACAAAGTAAACTTTTGCGCAATCTTTCTGCGGATTCGCATTATTGAAACAATATTTCACTAATGTGGCCACGGTGGCTCAGAGGGCGGCCCCTGTGGCGGAGTGGTTAGCACATCGCGCTACGACGCCAGGGGTCCCGGGTTCGATTCCCGGCTCGGCCATGGATGTTTGTGATTGTCTGTCCTGAAAAGTCTTGAAATTGAAATATGAATGAAATGATATGAGTGAATGAAGTGTGATGGGGGAAGCTCAAAAAAAAAAAAAAAGTCGGTAACCCGTCTGACTACCATGCTAAATGCCCCGGGTTCGATCCCCGGCCGGTTCAAATCCGGGAACTTTTCTAACGATGGAAGCGGCCCCGGCGCCCACCCAGCGTCGAATAACATAGGTTCCTGGGGGAAATCCTGGGGGGGTAAAGGCAGTCAGGGGCGTGATGCTGATCACATCACCCTAACTCACGACCGGATCAAGAAAGTGTGGGGCGTTACCCCCACACCCCATAAACGCCTTCATGGCGTGGTGCTATACACAGGGGAGCACTTTACCTTTACTTTTTTGGTTACGTTATCTCATATTTGGAAATGCTGCATTGGTTGAACTTCCTCTAGACAAGACCGTGAGTCACGCCTCCTGCTCCTCAGAATCGAACTTCACTCTGATTGGAGGATCGTATATTTCACAACACTTCCTTGTTTCAGAGCTACCAACATAATTTCGTAAGACGTTGGACTTAGAAAAAATCCATGCGACAAATTTTTTGAACATGACTGTACCATATGGACACGTCGTTAAAATAGTCGGTAGCATAAGGACACCTGGCTAAAAAAAACTTGTCGCCAATGGACAAATCTCAAAAATAGTTTGTACCATATAGGCAGGTCGTAAAAATAGTCTGTAGCATAAGGACATGTTGCTAATAAATCGGGTCGCCAAAGGACAAGTCTCAAAAACACTTTGTACCATGTGGAGAGATCGCTAAAAAAACGGGTCGCCAAAGAAGATCTCTCACAAACACTGTAAAATATGGACAATCGTAAAAATAATCTGAAGCATTAGGACACGTTGCTAACACAACAGGTTGCTAAAGAACAAATCTCAAAAATATTTTGTACCATATCGGCAGTTCTTAAAAAGACTGGGTATCATGTGGTCAGGTCACTAAAAGAACAGGTGGCCAAAGAACAAATCTCAAAAACAATTTATACCATATAGACAGGTCGTAAAAATAGTCGGTAGCATAAGCACACTTTGCTAAAAGAATGGGTATCCAAAGGACAAGTTTCAAAAACACTTTGTACGATATGGACAGATCACAAAAAGAAAAGGTTGCCAAAGTACAAGTCTCAAAAACACTATGGAAAATATGGACAGGTCACAAAAAAAAGTTGTAGCATAAGGACATGTTGCTAAAAAAAATAGTCGCCAAAGGACAAGACTCAAAAACAATGAGTAGCATAAGGACAGCTTGAAAAATAACTGGGTAGCAGATGGAGAGATCGCTAAAACAACGGGTCGCTGAAGGACAAGTCTCACAAACACTGTAAAATATGGACAATCGTAAAAATATTCGGAAGCATAAGGACACGTTGCTAAAACAACGGGTTGCTAAAGGACAAATCTCAAAAATATTTTGTACCATATGGACAGGTTGAAAAAACTGTGTAGCATATGGAGAGATCGCTAAAACAACGGGTCGCCAAAGGAGAAGTCTTAACAAGACTGTAGCATAAGGATAGGTCGCTAATAGAACGGGTCGCCAAAGGACAAGTTTCAAAAACAATGAATACAAAATCTAGTTGAAAAAAAGACTGGGTAGCATATGGAGAGATTGCTAAAGGAACTGGTAGCCAAGGGACAAGTCTCAAACACACTTTGTACCACATCGACAAGTCATAAAACTAGTCGGTAGCATAAACACACGATGCTAAAAAAACGGGTAGCCACAGACAAGTCTCAAAAATACTGTGTAGCATAAGGATAGGTCGCTAAGAGAATGGGTCACCAAAGGACAAGTTTCAAGAAAACATTGTAGCAGCAGGTCGCGAGAAAAACTGGGTCACCGAAAGACAGGCCTAAGGACAGACCTTTAAAAGAACGGTCGCTGTAGGGCAGATCGTCAAAACAATAGTCGACGTAGTGTAGATCATTAAACAACGGTCGACGTAGTGCAGATCGTTAAAACAACTGGACGCCGTACGACCAGCCGCTACAAGAACATGTCAGCAAGAGACAAGTCTCAAAAAGACTGTGTAGCATAAGGGTAGGTCGCTAAAGGAACAGGTCGCCAAAGGCAAAGTCTCAAAAAGTATGGGAGTCACAAGGATAAGTCACTAAAAGAACGGGACTCCAAAGTAGAAGTCTCAAAAACACTTTCCTACATATGGACAATCGTAAAAATAGTCTGTAGCATAAAGGCACCTTGCTAAAAGACCAGGTTTCCAAACAGCAAGTCTCAAAAACACTTTGTTCAATATGACCAGGTTGTAAAAAGACTTTGGAAGCTGTCCATATGCTACCCAAAGAATGGCTGGCCAAAGGACAAGTCTCAAAAACACTTTCTATCATATGGACAATCGTAAAAATAGTCTGTAGCATAAAGAGACGTTTCTAAAAGACAGGGTTTCTAAAGGACAAGTTTCAAAAACACTTTGTACCATATGGACAGATCGGAAAAAGAACGGGTTGCCAAAGGACAAGTTTCAGAAAGACTGTCTGGAATATGGAAAAGCTACAAATAGACCAGGTACCATAAGGACAGTTGCTAAATGAACGAGTCACTTAATAACAAGTCTCAAAAACACTTTGTACGATATGGACATATCGCTAAAAGAACAGGTGGCCAAAGTACAAGTCTTAAAAACACTTTGTACCATATGGACAGGTCATGATGTCAGATTAAAAGATAATCTTCAAATAACGCGACCCCAGTGTTGTCGCTGGAATTTGGAAATGTGACTAACATCTCTGAAAGGTCGTTGGTTGGTGAAAGCGTGGGTTCTCTCTATCTTAGCAAACAGAAAACCTGCAAAGATATGAGATGACTTTTGGAATGTCCTTGACCCAACTAGTGCCCATGACCAGACGAAGTAGCCTATTTTTTAATGCTGGCACAAAGAATAGGGAAAATGAAGCATACAACTTGAGATGAAAAATTACATGAAAATTGCTCCCAAATTGCCAATATATGCACGTTAAGCAAAAATATGCCCTAACATCCCAAATATGCATTTATATCCACTATAAAACTTTACCAGAGGAACCCACATCAAGCAAAATTGATAAATCCCTTGAGAGCATATGAATTCTCCTTAAGGATAAAAACATGCAAATATACAAACAACCGCCACCTAATCATCACAATATGTGTAAATGACAATTAGGGCAAATGTCATCTGTTAAGTGAACAGGAACTGAACCTCAACCTTTCAACTAACTTTAATCTCTCCCAGCATCCTAAATGATCAAGAAAGCAACCTTACCTAAACCTTACAACTATAACACATTATACTCTAATCAATAAATGCCGTGACCACCATACCTAAAATTTGGCATTTCTAGTCAAAAGACACCAAAAGCCTTCCTCAAAACTCCCGTAAAGCTGTAGATGTCATTTGAAACTTCCATCCACTGAGGACGTCTGCACATGGTTGTCAAGATCTTCTTTCACGTGAAATGGAAACAAGAAATGCTTAATATTCTTACAATAAGGTGTATTTACTTTTAAAAAATATATATAAATATTATCCAGTCAAATTCCATTTCTCGAAAAATAAAATTGCAGCATAGTTATTTCTATTCATTTTACGTAGCTTCTCTAGCTGCTGTGTTGATCACAATAATGACGAAATGGATGATGGAATAAACATTGACTAGATTTCAAACTTACCGTTCTACCATGGACATCAGCAGTTAATATTTTATACTGTATAAGCTGAGAAATATAATAATAATAATAAAAAGGTTATCATTGTATAAAACTAAGAGAAAAAGATCCAACACTAAAGATTTACTAAAGATGCAGCAATTAAAACATCACAGTAGGTTTACATAATGTACTAATTTCTGACATACAAACTGCTGAAGCCTTAACTGCAATTAAAACAGAAGCTCTGAACATAAAGCATTTCAAAATTTTATCAAAATTAATGTCACAAACCCTGTCAAATTATCCTATTTGGTATGCAATACCTTGCCATAACACCGTGCTGTTTCATCTTCGCACTCCCAAGGAGCTCCAGTGAAAAATTCTTCGCATTGTCATTGACCATACGTACTATGTCCTACAAAAATAATTGCATTTGTTGACAAGATTCAGAATAAACAATTTAATGTGTACATAATCAAGTTTTGTAAAAAAACTGAAGTTCCATAAAAAAAATCCATAACAACATTTTGAAATTAATAATTCTTTGAAATACAAAGGTAGACAGCATATTAATAAGAGCTTATTTGGAAACCATTAGAATAAATACATAATCAACAAGAATGGAACAAATGAAGGTAATTAGAGGCAGAACCTAAATTAAGTTGGATAAAATGGTTAACCAAAGTAACTATATAAGCAAGACTAAATTCAAAACAGGTATTGAATACCTAAAAATTACACAACAGTGTAACTACTTAGCAAATAACTCGTAAATCTTCATTCAGCAAAAGGAAAAAGAACGGGACGCCAAAGGAAAAATCTCAAAAATACTGTGTAGCATATTGACAATCGTAAAAATAGTTTGCAGCATAAAGACACATTGCTAAAACACCGGGTTTCTAAAGGACAAGTCTTTTTGTACCATATGGACAGATGTGTAAAAGAACGGGTCACCAAAGGCCAAGTCTCAGAGAGACTGTAGAATACGGAAAGGACACAAAAAGACCAAGTAAAAACAGGTGCTAAAAGAACGGGTCACCAAAGGACAAATCTCAAAAACAATTAGAAGCATATGGACAGGTTGAAAAAAGACTGGGTAGAATATGGAGAGATCACTAAAGGAATGTGTCGCCAAAGGCCAAATCTTAAAAATACTGTGTAACATATAGAAAGGTCGCAGAAGGACAAGTCTTACAAACACCTTGTACCATATGGACATGTTGTAAAAAGACTGGGTAGCATATGGACAGATCACTAAAAGAACCACTGGCCAAAGGACAAGTCTCAAAAACACTTTCTCCCTTATGAACAATCGTAAAAATAGTCTGTAGCATAAAGACACATTGCAAAAAGATCGGGTTTCTAAAGGACAAGTCTCAAAAACACTTTGTACCATATGGAAAGATCGCTAAAAAAACAGGTGGCCCAAGTACAAGTCTCAAACACTTTGTACGATATGTGCTGGTCATAAAAATAGCTTGTAGCATAAGGACATGTTGCTAAAGAAACAGGTCGCCAAAGGACAAGTCACAAAAACAATGAATAGCATATGGACAGTTTGAAAAAAGACTGGGTAGCATATGGACAGTTTGAAAAAAGACTGGGTAGCATATGGAGAGATCACTAAAAGAACGCGTCGCCAAAGTACAAGTCTCAAGAAGACTGCGTAGCATAAGAACAGGTCACTAAAAGAAAGGGTCAGGAAAGGACAAGTCTCAAAAATAGTGTATAGCATATGGAAAGGCTGCAATAAGACTGTGTCACAGAAAGAACTGCTAAAAGAACAGGTAGCCAAAGGACAAGCCTCGCAAACATTTTGTACCATATCGAAAGGTCGTGGAAATAGTAGGTAGCATAAAGACACGTTGCTAAAACAACGGGCAACCAAAGGACAAGTCACGAAAAACTTTGTACCACATGGACAGGTTGTAAAACTAGTCGGTAGCATAAGCACACGCTGCTAAAAGAACGGGACCCCAAAGAACAAGTCTCAAAAAAACATTCTGCAAATATGGACAATCATAAACATAGTCTGCAGCATAAAGACACCTTAAAGACCGGGTTTACAAGGAACAAGTCTCAAAAACACTTTGAACCATATATAAAAGTTGTAAAAGGACTGGGTAGCATATGGACAGGACATAAAACTAGTCTGTAACATAAGGACAGGTCACTGAAAGAAAGGGTCGCCAATGGACAAGTCTCAAAAACAATGAAGAGCATATGGACAGGTTGAAAAAATTGGGTGGCATATAGAGAGATCGCTAAAAGAATGAGTCGCCAAAGAACAAGTCTCAAAAACACTTAAACAATATGGACAGGTCGCAAAAAGCCTGGGTTCCAAAGGACAATTCTCAAAAATACTGTGTAGCATATGGAAAGGCTGCAAAAACAGTTGGTTGCTGAACGACAGGACGCCAAAACAATGGGTCGTTAAAGGACTAGTCTCAAAAACAATGAATAGCATATGGACAGGTTGAAAAAAACTGGGTGGTATATGGAGAGATCGCTAAAAGAATGAGTCGCCAAAGAACAAATCTCGAAAAAGCTTTCACCCACACATGGACAGGTTGTAAAACTAGTCGGTAGCATAAGCACACGTTGCTCAAAGAACGGGTCGCCAAAGGACAAGTATCAAAAACCATGAATAGCATAAGGACAGGTTGAAAAAAGACTGGGTAGCATATGGAGAGATCGCCAAAAGAACGGGTTGAAAAGGGCCAAGTTTAAAAAAATATGGGACTCACAACGGCAGGTCGCTACAAGAACGGATCACCAAGGGACAAGTCTCAAGAACACTTTCTACCATATGGACAATCATAAAAATAGTCTGTAGTATAAAGACACCTTGCTAAAAGACCGGGTTTCCAAAAAACAAGTCTCAAAAACACATTGTACCACAAGTACTGATTATAAAAACACTGGGTAGCATATAGACAGTTCGCTAAAAGAACGGCTTGCCAAAGGACAATTCTCAAAAACACTTTCTACCATATGGACAATCGTAAAAATAGTCTCTAGCAAAAAGTCTTGTTGCTAAAAGACCGGGTTTCCAAAGAACAAGTCTCAAAAAAAATTGTACCATATGTACAGGTTGTAAAAACTCTGGGTAGCAAATGGACAGTTCGCAAAAAGAACGGCTGGTCAAAGGACAAGTCTCAAAAACTTGGTACCATATGGACAGATGGGTAAAATAACGGGTCGCTAAAGGACAAGTCTCAGAAAGACTTTGTAGAATATGAAAGGCCACATATAGACCAAGTAGCATAAGGACAGTTGGCAAAGGAACAGATAACCAAAGGACAAGTCTCAAAAACACTTTCTACAATATGGACAGATGGCTAAAAGAATAGGTGGCCAAAGTCCGAGTCTCAAAGCACTTTGTACCATATGGACAGGTCGTAAAAATAGTTTGTACCATATGGAAAGGCTACAGAAAGACCGCGCAACAAGAGGATAGGTCGCTAGAAGATTGGGTCGCAAATTACAAGTCTCAAAAAGACTGTGAAGCATAAGAACAGGTTGCTAAATGGTCTGGAAAAAAAATGTAGCATAACAACAGGTCGCTAAAACAACGAGTCGCCAAAGTACATGTCTCAGAAATACTGTGTAGCATCAGGACAGGTGGCTAAAAAAACAGGTCGCCAAAGGACAAGTCTCACAAAAACTTTGCACCATATGGACATGTCGTGAAAATAGTTGGTAGCATAAGGACACGTTGCTAAAAGAACGGGTGGCCAAAGAACAAATCTCAAAAATACTGTGTAGCATATGGAAAGGACACAAAAACACCGGCCAGCATAAGGACAGGTCGCTTAAAGAATAGGTCGCCAAAATACAGGTTTCAATAAGAATGTTTAGCCTAAGAACAGGTCGCTTAAAGTACAGGTCACCAAAAGACAGGTCTCAAAAATAGTGTATAGAGTATGGAAAGGCTGCAATACGACTGGGTCAGAGAGGACAAGCCGATAAAACAACAGGATGCCAAACGACAAGTCTCACAAACACTTTGTACCAAATGGACAGGTTGTGAAAATAGTCTGTAACATAAGGACACCTTTCTAAAAAAAACTGGTTGCCAAACGACAAGTCTAAAAAACAATCAGTAGCTCAACGACAGGTCAAAAAAAGACTGGGTAGCATATGGAGACATCGCTAAAACAACGGGTCACCGAAGGACAAGTCTCACAAACACTGTAAAATATGGACAATCGTAAAAATAGTCCGAAGCATAAGGACACGTTGCTAAAACAACGGGTTACTAAAGGACAAATCTCAAAAATACTTTGTACCATATGGACAGTTCGTAAAAACATTGCGTAGCATGTTGACAGGTCCTAAAAGAACGGGTGGGCAAAGGACAAATCTCAAAAATACTGTGTAGCATATGGAAAGGCTGCAAAAACACCGGGCAGCATAAGGACGGGTCCCTAAAAGAACTTGTCGCCAAAATACAGTCGCAAAAAGACTGTGTAGCATAAGAACAGGTCACTAAAAGAACAGGTCACCAAAGGACTAGTCTCAAAATTAGTGTGTAGTGTATAAAAAAGGCCGCAATAAGACTGGGTTCGCAGAAGGACAGGCTTCTAAAAGGACAGATAGCCAAAGGACAAGTCTCAAAAACATTTTGTACCATATGGACAGGTCGTGAAAATAGTCGGTACTATAAGGACACGTTGCTAAAACAATGGGCAACCAAAAGACAACACTCAAAAATACTTTGGACAATAAGGACAGGTCGCAAAAAGACTGGGTCCCCAAATTACAAGTCTCAAAAATACTGTGTAGCATATGGAAAGGCTGCAAAACCAGGGGGTTGCCAAACGACAGGCCACCAAAAGAATGGGTCGCCAAAGGACAAGTCTCAAAAACAATCAATAGCATACGGACAGGTTGAAAAAGACTGGGTAGCATAAGGAGAGATCGCCAAAAAAAGAACGAATCACCAAAAAAAAAGTGTCAGAGGACAGGATGCAAAAACAGTGGGTTGCCAAACGACAGGCCGCGAATAGAATTGGTCGCCAAAGGACAAGTCTCAAAAACCATGAATACCATGTTTACAGTTTTGAAGAAGACGACTGGGTAGCATATGGAGAGATCGCTAAAGGAACATGTCGCCAAAGGACAACTCTCGGAAAAACACAATACCACATGGACAGGTTGTAAAACTAGTCAGTAGCATAAGGACAGGTCACTTCAAGAACGGGATGCTAAAGAACAAGTCTCAAAAAGACTGCGTACCATATGGACAGGTCGTAAAACATGTCTGTAGCATAAGGACATGTCATTGAAAGAACGGGTCGCCAATGGACAAGTCCTAAAAACACTTTCTACCATATGGACAATCTTAAAAATAGTCTGTAGCTACAAGACACCTTTCTAAAAGACCAGGTTTCCAAAGAACAAGTCTCAAACACACTTTGTACTATATGCACAGGTTGTAAAAAGACTTGGCGATCTGTCCATATGAACATACGGCTGGCCAAAAGACAAGTCTCAGAAAGACTGACTAGAATATGGAAAGGCCACAAATATGTCAGGTAGCATAAGGACAGTTGCTAAAAGAAATGGTCGCCAAATACAACTCTCAAAAAGACTGTAGCATAAGAACAGGTCACTAAAGGACAGGTAGCCAAACGACAAGTCTCACAAACATTTTTTTACCATATGGACAGGTCGTGAAATTAGTTAGTAGAATAAGGACATGTTGCTAAAACAACGGGCAACCAAAGGACAACACTCAAAAACACTTTGGACAATAAGGACAGGTCGCAAAAAGACTGGGTCCCGAAATTACAAGTCTCAAAAATACTGTGTAGCATATGGAAAGGCTGCAAAGCCAGGGGGTTGCCAAACGACAGGCCACCAAAAGAATGGGTCGCCAAAGGACAAGTCTCAAAAACAATCAATAGCATACGGACAGGTTGAAAAAGACTGGGTAGCATAAGGAGAGATCGTCAAAAAAGAACGAATCACCAAAAAAAAGTGTCAGAGGACAACTGCCAGAAATACTGTTTAACATAAGGACAGGTCGTTCAAAGAACGGGACGCCAAAGGACAAGTCTCAAAAACACTTTCTGCCATATGGACAATCATAAAAATAGTCTGTAGCATAAAGATACCTTGCTAAAAGGACGGGTTTCGAAAGAACAAGTCTCAAAACATTTTGTACCATATGCACAGGTCTTAAAACTAGTCTGTAACATAATGACATGTCACTGAAAGAAAGCGTCGCCAATGGACAAATCTCAAAAAGACTGTGTAGCATCAGGACAGGTCGTCAAAGCATGAGTCTAAGAAACAATCTGTAGCATATGGAAAGGCTGCGAAAAGACAGGGTAGCATAAAGACAGGTCACTGAAAGAACCGGTCACCAAAAACCAAATCTAAAAAACACTTTCTACCATATGGACAATCGTAAAAATAATCTGTAGCATAAAGATAGCTTGCTAAACGACAGAGTTAATAAAGGATAAGTCTCAAAAACACCTTGTGCCATATGGACCTATTGGTAAAATAACTGGTCATCAAAGGACAAGTCTCAGAAAGACTGTCTACAATATGCAAAGGCCACAAATATACCAGGTAGCATAAGGACAGTTGCTAAAAGAACAGGTCACCAAAGGTCAAGTCTCAAGAACACTTTGCACGATGTGAACACATCGCTAAAAGAACAGCTGCCCAAATTACAAGTCTCAAAAAAACTGTGTAGCCTCAGAACAGGTCGCAAAAAGAACAGGTCATCAAAGGGCAAGTCTCAAAAATAGTGTATAGCGTCTGGAAAGGCTGCAATAACACTGGGTAAAAGAAGGACTTGCCGCTAAAACAACAGGTCGCCAAAGGACATGTCTCAGGAATACTTTGTATTATATGGACAGGTCGTCAAATAGTCTGTAGCATAAGGACACCTTGCTAAAAAAAAACTTGTCGCCAATGGACAATTCTAAAAAATACCTTGTACCCTATAGACAGGTGTTAAAAATAGTCTGTTGCAAAAGGACATGTTGCTAAGAGATCGGGTCGGCAAAGGATAAGTCTCAAAAACACTCTGTACCATATGGAGAGATCGGTAAAAGAATGGGTCGCCAAAGGAAGTCTCTCACAAACAATGTAAAATATGGACAATAGTAAAAATACTCTGAAGCATAAGGACACGTTGCTAAAACAACAGGTTGCTAAAGAACAAATCTCAAAAATATTTTGTACCATATCGACAGTTCTTAAAAAGTCTGGGTATCATGTGGACAGATCGCTAAAAGAACAGCTGGCCAAAGAACAAATCAAAAAAACAATTTGTACCATATAAACATGTCGTAAAAATAGTTCGTAGCATAAGCAAACTTTGTTAAAAGAACGTGATCCAAAGGACAAGGTTCAAAAACACTTTGTACGATATGGACAGATCGCTAAAAGAACGGGTCACCAAAGGATAAGTCTCAAAAACACTATGTACCATATGGACAGGTCACAAATAAAGTTTGTAGCATAAGGATATATTGCTAAAAAGTAGTGTAAGTTAGTTGTTTCAAAGTAGTACTTAGTAGGTATGGTCTTTTTTTACCAATTGAATATCACTTTTTGACATACTTTGACAATTTTTTGTCGATGTTTTAGCGTTTAGCGATGTTTTAGTACAAATTTTCACTATACTCATTTTTCCCCCACTCGTACTTGGTAGGTATATCATGATCTTACGTGATACAACTTAACCTATCCTTTTTTTACGATTATTTAATTTTTTTTACGATCCTAAGTGATATAACTTAACCTATCATTTTTTTTATTTATGCACTGTTTGAACGTTATTATTTGAGGATCATATTTTGTAGGTATTTTTTTTTTATCAATCGAATATAAGTTTTTGACATATTTTGACAATTTTTTGTCGATGTTTTAGCGTTTAGCGATGTTTTAGTACAAATTTTCACTGCACTCATTTTTTCCATTTATACTTGGTAGGTATATCACGATCTTACGTGATACAACTTAACCTATCTTTTTTTTACGATTTTTTAATTTTTTTTACGATCCTAAGTGATATAACTTAACCTATCGTGGAACTCGCAAACACCCACTCTACAAAAATTCTACTATATGATCTTTCACTGGCTAAGCTAACCTACAAATAGGAATTGGCAGCACTGACTTATAAACCCACTGGGTCTTCTTGGCATGTTTTTTCATGATGTGTTGCCAGGCTATTGGGCATCTTGGCGTATACAATGTATATATTTTGAGAGGGGGGTTATAGCTTTTTATGCTGTACGAATACTAAAAACTTGACAGTGACAACCAACAGAGTAAATAAACCTACATGCAGAAACTGGCAACACTAGTTTCTGACAGTGAATTTGAAATAAAATATTAAACAAAATACATGAGTAAGCACTGTGATTACAAATAATACCAGTGTTATGCCCCCAACTCCAACTGGGCAACTGGGGAAAATAATTGTACAACAATTTGTACCTAATTGTACAATACTTGTACCTAATTGTACAACATATACACAGACATAAAAGAGAGAGCCTTCCCGTAACTTACCTCATGTACAATTTATATGTTTTTACAACTGTGAAAAGAAAGCATATGTGTTCTGTATGCACACATTCATTCTTATTTTTCGAAGTTGAATGAAAACACGTGTTTTTTTACGTTCTCGTAATACTGACCTTGCCCCAGTGATTTTAAATTGCTTCCATCCGCTTTTTTTTCTGTGTTATTTCCGCATGCACGCAACATTCGCTTTCAATAGTTTAATGAAATACAGAAGGAGTTTTAGTAAAGCAGGCTCCGAGTTTTACAATTTATTAAATTAAACAATAATTTATGTTAGAATATACTTGTACTTACCGAACACAAAATAATAAAAAGCACATGTGAATATTTGCGTGTGTTCATGTTATATGACGGCTGAGTAAAAAAATAATGTTGACTCCCCGAAAGATAAAAGTTCCTGGTTCGACATCAGATGCATGCAAATTTTATGTTTTGCTCTCCAAAATCTTGATTTTTATGTTTGTGCTATTTGTCATACAGCAGAGGAGAAGAGGGGAGAGGGGAGGGGAGGGGGTACTATTAGCGCTATCTATTAGCAAACAATAGAAATAAAAAGTAGGGTCAAACTTTTTCAACACCCAAACATTTTAAACGTCCTCGTTTAGTAATACGATCAGCAGAAGACGTTTAAAAGAGTACTCTTAGTCGAGAAAGCTAATTGCTAGGGCCCATATATTGCTAAAATGTTCTTTAATTTTCATATTTCTCATACCGCCATATGTTGTTCTAGTTGACTTCTTCCAAAAAAATGCTAATTAGCGAGAGTTAATTAAGCAAGGCAAGTAAAAGAAGCAAATAGGACAATATGTGGCGGCGTAGAAATATGTAAAAATTCGACTCGATTCGAATTAAAATTGGGGGATATTTTGCATTTTTTCCTATAATGTACAAAACATTTACCGTACATAATCTTTTCTATTTACAACAGTATAAAATAAGAGGAATGTGTGACAATATCCATATTAATTAGGAAGGTATGTTGTATGCTAGGTTAGCTAATTGTGTCTTCACTGTATAGAGGAAAGATGGAAAAAGAGAGCTCTACGGAAACTAACGCTCTTAACAATATTGAACGCCCCGTGAAAATTACATATAAATAAGGCATAAGCGTATTATCTACTTTCATGTCAGATTTTCCCAACCTGTGAGCTGTAGTGTTTAGGAGACAAGCGACCTGCTGAAATATAATACTGTTGACAATATTGTACGCCCCGTGAAAATTATATATAAATAAGACATAAGCGTATTATCTGCTTTCATGTCAGATTTTCCTGACCTGTGAGCTGTAGTGTTTAGGCGACAAGCGACCTGCTGAAATATAATACTGTTGACAATATTGTACGCCCCCGTGAAAATTATATATAAATAAGGCATAAGCGTATTATCTGCTTTCATGTCAGATTTTCCCGACCTGTGAGCTGTAGTGTTTAGGCGACAAGCGACCTGCTGAAATATAATACTGTTGACAATATTGTACGCCCTGTGAAAATTATATATAAATAAGGCATAAGCGTATTATCTGCTTTCATGTCAGATTTTCCCGACCTGTGAGCTGTAGTGTTTAGGCGACAAGCGACCTGCTGAAATATAATACTGTTGACAATATTGTACGCCCCGTGAAAATTATATATAAATAAGGCATAAGCGTATTATCTGCTTTCATGTCAGATTTTCCTGACCTGTGAGCTGTAGTGTTTAGGCGACAAGCGACCTGCTGAAATATAATACCGTTGACAATATTGTACGCCCCGTGAAAATTATATATAAATAAGGTATAAGTGTATTATCTGCTTTCATGTCAGATTTTGCCGACCTGTGAGCTGTAGTGTTTAGGCGACAAGCGACCTGCTGAAATATAATACCGTTGACAATATTGTACGCCCCGTGAAAATTATATATAAATAAGGTATAAGTGTATTATCTGCTTTCATGTCAGATTTTGCCGACCTGTGAGCTGTAGTGTTTAGGTGACAAGCGGCCCGCTCAAATATAATACCGTTGACAATATTGTACGCCCCGTGAAAATTATATATAAATAAGGCATAAGCGTATTATCTGCTTTCATGTCAGATTTTCCCGACCTGTGAGCTGTAGTGTTTAGGCGACAAGCGACCTGCTGAAATATAATACTGTTGACAATATTGTACGCCCCGTGAAAATTATATATAAATAAGGCATAAGCGTATTATCTGCTTTCATGTCAGATTTTCCCGACCTGTGAGCTGTAGTGTTTAGGTGACAAGCGACCTGCTGAAATATAATACTGTTGACAATATTGTACGTATATTGTATTGTATAGGAGACTAGAAGCATATAATTTGGCGAAAAAAAAAAAAACCAAGTAAGGTCATAGAAAATAGTTAAAAAAAAGTGAACAATTATATTTTGCATTGCACAGCATTGGATATTAAATAACATACCCCCAAAAAATCTCTGCATTATGCGTTCTGTAAAAAATTGCCCTACGTGCCAAACTGCTGTTTTCAAAGGCACTGTCGTACTTGTGTGCCGGGAAAGCGAATATGTGCGACCAAACTGTGCTCTAAGTGTGGAAAAAATATTTCTATTGCCAACTTCAAGTTGTTTTTTTTTTTGACACGTATATATATTATTATTTTTTTAATAGAGGAAGAAAGTCCGTGCTTCGGAAAACGCGATGATGTGCGTAATGATATCTTTCTCCTCCTGCTTAGACTTGTACCAATCTACTGTGTACCATCTTCTTCCCTGTCTTGCCTCGTCCAGTTCGTCCAACCTCTTGTTCAATTTTTCCCCTGCAGCCGAAAGCAGAATGTTGAGATCACTGCACCTCAGGCCGCCGATCCCCCGAAGATGGTCCTTGAGAACCATTTCACAAGGGATGCGAAATTCCGGCGTCGTTCTTGCTATGATTACAAGTTTCCCTACATCCTTACAATCTCTGTTTACTGCGTGTTTAAATATTTTACATAGTAGCTCGGGCGGCAAATCAGTTATACGAGACATGTTGTTATTATTATTATTTTTCATTTTATGTTATTTATATACCCCACCCCAATTTTTGTTTCGTGTTCATGACGATGGTGGTAGAGTGCCACACACGTAAATTTGCCGTTGCGTAGAAACGAATTTTCGTTTCGTCTCCCTCTCTCTTAGCATCATGTGTTCTACCCTACTCGATAACCTTTGTTATTATTGCCACATTGTTATTCTATTCCTGGACACACTTGAGCAAACATCATTGAAAACAATTGAATAGCGCTCCAACTCGCGGTTCCCACCGTTCGGTAGGGACGCTAATGTGGCAATATAGCACGGCGTAGTGCTTGCTTCTTTTATGCAGTGCATGTTTATTGGCTAGCTTGTAACTAGTGTTGCCAACTGTAATAATGAAGCACTATTTCTGTCATGGAAGGGGAAAAGGCAGGTAAAGTGGCGGTGAGTTTTGTTGGATTGGAAGCACCATATTTTTATTTTATACTAAGTATTTGACCGGTTTGACGTTGTGTGCGTGTATTGCGTGTGTGTATGTAAAAGTGTGTGTTTGCTAATGAACGTTAAATTCCATAATGCCTCCAGTTCTGTCGAAGTTGAAATCAAAAAATCTTGCATAGCCAAGCTCGGGAAATTCTAAGCAACGTGCACGAGTTCATGAAGGAGGAAGCCAATCATGGTGTTAGCATCCCAATAAAGCATTTTGGCAAGAGAGCAGCGAACAGCAGCAACAAATTGTTCATATTTCATAATTTTGGAATTATTCAAAATAAATAAATTATGTAGCTCCAACATCATTTCAACTCTGGCTCCGGCACGTGTTCTTGTAGAAATTGCATAGAGGAGGCTGTCATTTTTGCTGCTTAATGCGATACATATTGTTTTCTGTGTTAAAATTGCCATGCTTTCATGGGTGATAAGCCTATTGAAAACTGTGATCGAGCGAGATATTTTTTTGCGCTGAATAGTATTGAAATAGTATAAGAAGTCTCATTATTTATTTTATATTTTGATGTTTTAGTTAGGAATATATTGATTTTCAATTTTCCGTTGCTGCGTAATGACCGGGGGGTCGAAATAGAGCGGCATCTGCCGCCACCTCCCAGGGAGGCAAAATGACTAGCGCCGGCCCTGGTTCATAACAAAAGAAAAAGCCGCGCAGCTTATCGTCTAGTGGCAGTATATGTACTTGTTATTGTTGTGGAAGCCGGCATCCTTTGTAAATGTACAACAAAGGCAACCGACTGTTGCCGATCTCAGAGAGGAAATAATAATAATACTGCTTCAGGAGAAGTGTTATGGTGCAATTGTAGCGGTTTAACACGTTGGCATGTTATTATCTGCCGTTGCAGTTCCATACCAGTGTATACGGGTTTTGGAAGTGAAAAGTTAAAACGCCACCAGTGCATTAATGCAATGAAAAATAATATATATATTTTTTTATTTATTTTTACTTATGTGTTAGTTCATATTTTGCGAATTTTTAGTCCATATGTATGTAGCTACATACAAAGTCACTTGTTAGTACATATTAATCCTAGTCCTGGTATAATGCATGACGTTTAAAACTCAACGTTAGATAGACTTGAATTCTCTAATTTTATTGTTGTATGTAACAGCTGTGCATCGGCGCACTGCAGCGATTTTTCTATCTGCTCCATTAGCAACACTGCTTTTTTAGTTGTTTCGCGCATTGCATGGCAGAATTATCTGCGCTGGACTCTACCCAGTGCGGCGACCCGTTCACCCAGCGATGCGTCTCTGCTCACGAACCTTTCGAAAGCTGCGTGCTCTAACTTTCTGTCTGCTTTGTGATGTGCATCCAGATCCGTCTGTGTGGTGTTGTAAGCAATGTTGTGATTTTTGCATGCGGCGTCCAACAAATTCACACCCTTGTCCCCTCTCTCCAATTTTTTCTTGAGTTTGGTACCCGGTCTGCAGTACTGGTAGCCAGGTAAATGCATCTCAAAAGGTAACTTGTTACCTTTTGACAACAGGCACCTGTACGTGTTCTCGAAAAGTTTGGAGCAATCCAAATACCAGTAACTGATGAAACTGTACGATGGTCTGGACATTGCAACGTTCGCCTCGGAAATAAAACCACTCGACGATTGTCGTGAAAATTTAGTCGTTGTGTTCGACGACGCCATCTTGGAAAATCAAAATGAAATTCGCAACTTTTTCACGCAAGGTCGTCACAAAAAAAAATGGATTGCTTCTACCTAGCTCAAACGTTTTCCAAAATTCCAAAACAGTTAGTACGCGACAACGCTAATTTCATATGTTTGTTTCGTCAAGATCACACCAACCTCAAGCACGCGTACGATGACTACGTAGGCGGAGACATGAACTACAATCAATTTTCGGAACGCTGCTGCTCTACTTGCTGGAACGGTGACGATTTCGGATTCGCGACGATCGACATGACGAGGAAACCCAACGTTATATATACGTATATAAATAAACGTCGTTTCTCAGAACGTTGCAACGTTTAGAAAGTCGTTGATTTTGTTTCTGTATTTTCCGTCGTTGGGTTTCCTCGTCATGTCGATCGTCGCGAATCCGAAATCGTCACCGTTCCAGCAAGTAGAGCAGCAGCGTTCCGAAAATTGATTGTAGTTCATGTCTCCGCCTACGTAGTCATCGTACGCGTGCTTGAGGTTGGTGTGATCTTGACGAAACAAACATATGAAATTAGCGTTGTCGCGTACTAACTGTTTTGGAATTTTGGAAAACGTTTGAGCTAGGTAGAAGCAATCCATTTTTTTTTTGTGACGACCTTGCGTGAAAAAGTTGCGAATTTCATTTTGATTTTCCAAGATGGCGTCGTCGAACACAACGACTAAATTTTCACGACAATCGTCGAGTGGTTTTATTTCCGAGGCGAACGTTGCAATGTCCAGACCATCGTACAGTTTCATCAGTTACTGGTATTTGGATTGCTCCAAACTTTTCGAGAACACGTACAGGTGCCTGTTGTCAAAAGGTAACAAGTTACCTTTTGAGATGCATTTACCTGGCTACCAGTACTGCAGACCGGGTACCAAACTCAAGAAAAAATTGGAGAGAGGGGACAAGGGTGTGAATTTGTTGGACGCCGCATGCAAAAATCACAACATTGCTTACAACACCACACAGACGGATCTGGATGCACATCACAAAGCAGACAGAAAGTTAGAGCACGCAGCTTTCGAAAGGTTCGTGAGCAGAGACGCATCGCTGGGTGAACGGGTCGCCGCACTGGGTAGAGTCCAGCGCAGATAATTCTGCCATGCAATGCGCGAAACAACTAAAAAAGCAGTGTTGCTAATGGAGCAGATAGAAAAATCGCTGCAGTGCGCCGATGCACAGCTGTTACATACAACAATAAAATTAGAGAATTCAGGTCTATCTAACGTTGAGTTTTAAACGTCATGCATTATACCAGGACTAGGATTAATATGTACTAACAAGTGACTTTGTATGTAGCTACATACATATGGACTAAAAATTCGCAAAATATGAACTAACACATAAGTAAAAATAAATAAAAAAATATATATATTATTTTTCATTGCATTAATGCACTGGTGGCGTTTTAACTTTTCACTTCCAAAACCCGTATACACTGGTATGGAACTGCAACGGCAGATAATAACATGCCAACGTGTTAAACCGCTACAATTGCACCATAACACTTCTCCTGAAGCAGTATTATTATTATTTCCTCTCTGAGATCGGCAACAGTCGGTTGCCTTTGTTGTACATTTACAAAGGATGCCGGCTTCCACAACAATAACAAGTACATATACTGCCACTAGACGATAAGCTGCGCGGCTTTTTCTTTTGTTATGAACCAGGGCCGGCGCTAGTCATTTTGCCTCCCTGGGAGGTGGCGGCAGATGCCGCTCTATTTCGACCCCCCCCGGTCATTACGCAGCAACGGAAAATTGAAAATCAATATATTCCTAACTAAAACATCAAAATATAAAATAAATAATGAGACTTCTTATACTATTTCAATACTATTCAGCGCAAAAAAAATATCTCGCTCGATCACAGTTTTCAATAGGCTTATCACCCATGAAAGCATGGCAATTTTAACACAGAAAACAATATGTATCGCATTAAGCAGCAAAAATGACAGCCTCCTCTATGCAATTTCTACAAGAACACGTGCCGGAGCCAGAGTTGAAATGATGTTGGAGCTACATAATTTATTTATTTTGAATAATTCCAAAATTATGAAATATGAACAATTTGTTGCTGCTGTTCGCTGCTCTCTTGCCAAAATGCTTTATTGGATGCTAACACCATGATTGGCTTCCTCCTTCATGAACTCGTGCACGTTGCTTAGAATTTCCCGAGCTTGGCTATGCAAGATTTTTTGATTTCAACTTCGACAGAACTGGAGGCATTATGGAATTTAACGTTCATTAGCAAACACACACTTTTACATACACACACGCAATACACGCACACAACGTCAAACCGGTCAAATACTTAGTATAAAATAAAAATATGGTGCTTCCAATCCAACAAAACTCACCGCCACTTTACCTGCCTTTTCCCCTTCCATGACAGAAATAGTGCTTCATTATTACAGTTGGCAACACTAGTTACTAGCTAGCCAATAAACATGCACTGCATAAAAGAAGCAAGCACTACGCCGTGCTATATTGCCACATTAGCGTCCCTACCGAACGGTGGGAACCGCGAGTTGGAGCGCTATTTCAATTGTTTTTCAATGATGTTTGCTCAAGTGTGTCCAGGAATAGAATAACAATGTGGCAATAATAACAAAGGTTATCGAGTAGGGTAGAACACATGATGCTAAGAGAGAGGGAGACGAAACGAAAATTCGTTTTCTACGCAACGGCAAATTTACGTGTGTGGCACTCTACCACCATCGTCATGAACACGAAACAAAAATTGGGGTGGGGTATATAAATAACATAAAATGAAAAATAATAATAATAACAACATGTCTCGTATAACTGATTTGCCGCCCGAGCT